>NC_141778.1:35052944-35399610 GCF_054643075.1 Acanthaster planci
GCTTAAATAGTCAAAGTGCTTCTCCTTTAAAATGCTCATGGAGTTTTTGAAAATGTACTGTTGTACTCCTTACGTGATGAACTCCATATATCCTCAGTTTTTAGTTTTTATTCCTTTATAAAAGAACTAATTGAAATCTATGGCCGCTGAGCACTTGTCAGTGCTTCAATGAGGAAATCACTGTGTGTGTAGCTGTCACACCAGCATTAACTGTTGCTGTATTCATAAGCACAGTTGGCAGGCAGATTTTTAATGTCGTTCACTGATTGTTTTCTCCTCTGTTCAGGTATCTTGACTCCCAGTGATGAATTTCAGTACTGGGCAGAGGTCGCTATTTCGGGCACCAAGCTAGAAACCAAGGAGCGGGCCCAGCTTTTTCAGCAATACTTTGAACCGATTACAAGAGACTACAATAACTTAGATGCGTTGTCATTAGCTGAAGGATTAGACCTGGTGGAAACAACACAAGATGCATTGGATGATGTCTGGAAGCAGGGTGAATTTGACCCTTATCCAGAGAAGAGAATGAAACACTTTATAGAAGTCATTGGTAAGTTCATTATTCCAGTTGTACACAGTTTACAAGATTTTTTGCCGTCTTGGAAAACATGGAAATATTCTGGAATTTTAAAAAGTACACAAAATTGTTTGGTTTGTCTTTTGTCCCTGTTACGTAGCCACAAAAAGAAGTGAAGTTCAAAGTCCAGAGTACATACAATCTTGAAATTGCCTTTGACCTTTTCAGGGAGTTCCCTTGGCCGATATGCTCAGAGGAAACTTAGTGTATTCAAGCTGTGGGAAGACCCTTACCACAGAGTCAAGGAATCCCTGACACAAGCCATTGCTATCTGTGATAAGTGGGTGGCATCTTGTGAGAGACTGACAGAGCAGTTCTGGAAGAGAGACCCTATCCATCCCTGGAAGAGCTCCAAGTTTGCACCAGAAGGTTTGGTCCAACTATCGGCCAGACTTCAGGAGGTAAAACACTAGGAAGATAATATAGGAAGACCTTTTTATTTTGGCAGCATATTCATAAAATGGGATTTAGTGTGATTGGTTTAGTCTTGGGTATTTAATCATCTCAACTCCCAAACTGTTGGATTGAAGTTCTATGGCTTCTTCTCAGATAATAGAGTTAATAAATTCAGATTTGTATGTACGTTTGTGTATAAATAAATAATTGGCCACTCCATGAAACATTTTTCTGCACTTTGAGATAACAAATTACCATAATGAATAACTGGAATTTTTATCACAAAAAATGGGGACATACTTCATCCTGTTTACACCTTGACACCTGAAATAGCATGATCTCTTTTATAATAGATTGCAACCTTGAGGACGGTCCATGAGCAGCTAGCACGCCTTCTGTCTACTGGTGAGCAACATGAACTCAGGACAGCTGATGCATTCACACATTTCAGAGGACTCAATGCCTTACAATACAACCCCTACACAGAACCTATGTGGAGAGCAGCTGTTACTCAGTATCACAGAGGTAAGCTTAGTACTGCAGAAATATCCTGGTTTTTGAAGACAAATTTCCTTCTTCAGGGTAACAGTTACAGACATTATGGAATTCACTGGCACTCCTGTTGTATGTTTGATATGATTCAGCCTTTTGAGTTCTTACCTACTTCACATAAGATACAGTGGTGTCTATCAAGACTGTACCGTTCTTTCTCAGGTTATGTATTCATTTTATTTAAATATAATAATGGTTGCCTCCTAGCAATGGCTCCAGCTGAGCAGCGTATTGCAGGCAAGCTACGATCTCAGCTGAGGAATCTTGAGGCAAGCCCCCAGCAATTACTGCGAGAGTTTCTGAAGAACAAAGAGCTGGTGAGCAGGGAGGGTGTACGTAAGGAACTAGTGTCAGAAAGGTGCGTATGCAGTCTCTGTCAACAACATGTGAAGTTGATTGGTTAAGAAGTGTTCTAAGATATCTTTTAAGTTTCATTTTGTGAACATTTGAAAGACATGAATCCTTGCATGACCACTTTTGGCAGGGTTTATCGTCATTTTTTTTCTTGATATGTTGTATGATATTAACTCATTTTTCATTTCTAGAGCTTCTGGAACTGTCCTTGGTTATTGATTCACATTGCCTTTCAGATGATATTTTTGAGAAAATGGTAATTTTTTGCGGAGCATGCTCTGATAATTATCATTTGAGTATTCACAATGGAAAGTTTTTGTATTGTGAACTCTACAGGGAAACTCTTCTGGGTCAGCTCCAGGTCTACCTTAAAACAATCAAAGATGACTTCAACACGCGCATCACTGATACTAGCCCTCCAACTGGCAAAAATCTACCGGAGGTTGTAAACAACATTGTGTGGGTCAGACAGCTAGAAGCAAAGGTATTCTCAACATTTCTAGTCAGTTGCATTTTCCTTCCTGTTCCAGCTTTTAATATGTTACAACTCACAGGAGTCTCTTTTGACTTGACAGGTTGAAGAGACGTCCTCTGTAGCTGAGGCACTCCTGAAGGATCTGTCTGGATTCAGTCGTTTTAGGAGGAGTGCTGGGGACTTGGTGGATGAGTTACGGAATTGGCGGCAGGAGCAGTTTGATAACTGGTCTCGTGAGATGCTGGCAGCTATAGAAGACCCTAAGAAACCTCTCAGGTAATGGCAAAGGCTGCTGCGCATCTGTTTGTCTAGAGCTAGGTCTGGGTCTTCACTCCATTGGAAGACATGCAGATGATAGATCTAGCTGTAGGTCTGGAAGCCCATTTCGGACATGGCCTTAGGCTTAGCTATCCCTTATGTTAACATGAAAGACATCAGTGTGTAACCATTTAATCAGTTATCATCTCTGTTATTGAAAAGTCTGATTGCTTGGATTCTCAGTCTGCAGATGAGCGGTCGCCTGATGGAGTTTGATACCAAGAACCAGGAATTGAAAGTGTCTTACAGTGAGCGTCTTGTCACGCTTATACGAGAAGTCAGACAACTACAAGCCTTAGGATACCCAGTGGCTGCCAAGATACAACACACAGCTGCCATTGCTCAGAAGTTCTACAAACACGGAGTTATCCTCAAACAGGTAGACTTGATTCCTGCTGATAGTTAATAATCTTTGTAGAAAACACCATTGAGCATGTCAGGAAATATCACTTATTTATACATTAAAACCATTAAAAACCATATGCTTTTAGTAGATAAGTTGTTGTTGATTTACTTGTAATTGAACTGTTGGCTCAATCGTGCTTCAAGTACTGCATTTGAGAAATTTGAAGAAACCTGAGCCGAATTATAGTTTTGTTATTTTGGACTCTAGGTGGCTCACTTCCACAACACCATTGCAGAGCAGATGATACCCAGCCAACGCAACATGATGCTGCAGTCAGCCCTTGCCTTTGAGCGCATGATAAAGAAACCCAAGACAGGAGCCAAGGATGGAGGAGGGGGCAAGGTGCAGATAACATGGGACAATCCTGAGGAACTGGAGGCATATATCGTCAAGTTACGAGCTGCTGCTGAGAAGTTGACCACGGAGAACAGGAGACTTAGGAAGTGGCATTTTACTGTATCAGATAAGGTGCGTTGAAGTCACCTTTGTATAGTGCTTGTTGTGAAAGATACCCTCTTCAGCTGAAATCTGCCATGCATAAAAAAAGGCTGAAGATAAAGGTGTTGAACTAGAGGAAGAACTCTCTCCCATGAAATGTCTGTGCTAAAATACAGACTGACAATAAACCATTTTCAACTTGAAATTGAAACTTCAAATTGAAATTGTTAGTGTGCCACACTGCCTGACCCTTATGCCTTAGTAATAAAAATTTATTTCAGGATGTTGTGTGACGCTATATGTTATCCGTAGTGACCTATTATTCACAATTTAAATTTAGCCTCGTAGCAGAGACGCAGTAGAGTGTATTGTGTGTTAGTTAAGGCTAGATTTCTTGCTGTACCCAGGTGATTCAGCTGATGTCAGTGGACCTGCTCCGCCAGCAGCCTCGCTGGAAGGAAGGTCTACAGGAGATCCGTGGCATTATGAGCACCTTAGAGAACCAGGGATACAAGAGAGAAGACATGAAGAGCTGGAAGATACATTGGGATTGGCAGCTGTATAAAGCCTTAGAGCATCAGTACCAGATGGGGCTGGAAGCATTGAATGAACACTTGCCCGAGATCAAAGTGGATCTCACATTCAGGTAAATGCTTAGGATGAATTCAGACTTGTCTGTTTCCATGGAAGTTTGTGTGAAAAGAAATGACAATGTCATCATTTGAGGTATTATGTGATCAATCTGTTCAAGTCTGATTCCAATCTGTCACCCTTCAGACAGCAGCGTCTTCAGTTCCGTCCACCCTTAGAAGAGATCCGAGCTAAATACTACCGTGAGATGAAGAAGTTTATCAGTCTGCCTTACCATTTCCGAGGTTTGGCTGACCCTGGAGATAACGCCATCTTCCCAGTTCTCATTGAGAGGCATGCATCGTCATTCTCCACTGTCTATCAGAAAGCTGAAGACCTCTTCGACAGATTAGCTAATGTCAAGAAAACTTTCAAGGTTAGTGAGTTGCTAAGATTAATTGAATGTGCAGTTCCAAATGGAGAAACTTTGTGCTCTGTGAATCTTTAAGCCTTTTTTTTGTATTGGAAAGTTTTAGTACACTCATAGTATTCATATTGAAAATGCAGATTGCATGCCCAGTTTTAAGTCTTTGAGGCCGAGCTCGGGCGGCTTGTTCCCGTATGTTCACGAACAGCTCGATTTGTTGTTTGTGAGTCGGCTGCTCGAACGCCAGGAACAAACAACCGGTTATAGCTGGTAGTTAGTGACAAGCAACATGCAACATGGCGGCGTCCATGTAGGCTATGTTATTCGAGAGTTAATGTTTGGATGGGCTGAATTCTTTTCTATATAAACAGGAACATTCATTTCTGTGTAACGGAAAATAATTATGTTAATTTTGCAAAACTTCCCATTGTCTATGGCTTTGGAAGCTATCTCTCTACTTTTTGCAGCTGTTCAAAAATAAAAATCTCACGAGTTTTTCCGTGTGTTCCTGTAAAACCCTGAGGAGGAGGTGGTGTGTGAATCTGTTCTGAGAACAGTGTTCTTGAGTCGTATCAAGAACAGACCGCCCGAACTCGACCTGAGTGATGTACATTAACAGTACAAGTTATTATCAAAGATACACTTCCATGAGTGATCGAAAATGAGAAAAAAAACAACAACCAAAAAACAACCAAAGGAGCCTCTGTTTCCAGGATAATTGCGCCCTCTCTTGGTCACGCTCATTACGGATTTGCATCTTCTTATGTTTGATTCTAATTTTGATGATGACCTTGTTGACTTTGACAGGACTGGGTAGTTTTAGGATCGGTTGATTTGGATAAGCTGATAGAAGGCAACCTACATACAGTGGCTGATTGGGAGAGGAACTTCAAATCTCTGAAGGCTAGAGGCAGGGATAGTGAGAAGCTGCCAAGGTGAGTAGACACCCGGGGTAAAGGAAGAAGTGTTTACTTTTGTGTGATCTTTTGTGATCGTTGATCAAATATGCTTGCGTTTACCATTTGTTTGAAAAACATTGGCCAAATGTATTAGCAGAGCTATGTTTGTTCACAAGAGGGAGAATATTTCCTTATGGATGTTGGGTATATGGGTTGAGGGTTCCCATCTGCATTTGTTTCTTCTCTCTAGTCACAGTCTGCATTTAACTAATCTTATCACAGACTTCGTTCCACATTTCCTGTACACCTTAGATATGTTTCCTCTCTTTACTAGCCAAATCAAAGTGGACTGCATCACTGTCTCAGCTGCTCCAGTCAAGACCACCATTGACAGTCTCATCCAGCGCCTCTTTGATGCCCTCTTATCCTCCCTGAGATATTCCATCACTGAACACATCAATGAGATTGACCGCTTCCTCAAAGACTCCATGGAAGCATTGTCTACACGACCACAGACAGTGGAAGAGATAGGGAAGGCCAATGCTAAGCATGCAGAGCTCCAGGCCAAGAAACCAGAAGTATCTCGCATTTTAAAATGATTTCATTTTATTTAATCTGATAATATTCAAATCTTTAATCTTTTCAAATTAATGATAGTGTAATCACTACAGTGCAAAATTTAGATTGTTGAACCAGATTTTAACTTTACTGGCTTTCAAATTGTCTTCTAGAGAACCGGTTTTGAAACATATACGTTCCATTTTGTCCAATCACATGTACATATATGAATTGCATTTGGTGCCATGAAATTCCATTTCAGGGTAATTTAGTGATAACTGTTGGTGTTTCTTGTCTCTCAGATCAAACCTTTGTTTGAGAAAGTAGAGGGCAAGAATAAACTCCTGCGTACTGTGTCAGGTGGAGGGATAGAACAGCTGAGTCAGTTGCATTCAAGATGGGATAAGTTTGAACTGATGATGGAGAGCCATGAACTCATGGTCAAAGAACAGGTGTGTTCTATTCCCCGTCTTATGTGCTTGGTCTGTAGCATTTGCAGGATGTGTCTTCTGTTTGTAGTCATCCTACTCTTGAGCTTTCTATTCCAGTCTTTAAAAAAGAGGGACATTGACAAAAAATGTTGATAGCCAGAGTTTTGCTTTAGAAATGAACAGAGTTTAGGGGTTTTTATAAAGTGCTGAGTTCATGTCTTTTCATTAGGTAGGCTAATGGAACTTTAGGCATAAACAGGGTGCCACTGATAGTATTGAGAAGCAAATTTTCCCCGTACCATATTTTTGGTTTGGAAATAAGAGATGAACACTTTTGTCTTGTTCCATCATAGGTAGAGGTTATGAAGAGCAATGTGGAGTCCAGAGTGGAAGCCTTCAGGGCAGATCTTGAGAAGTTTGCTGCTCGCTGGCACCAGTTCAAACCCAAGACAGACATCATTGAGACTGGAGACAGGGAATCATGCTCCAAGGCACTGACCACTGTCAAGGAAAAGAAACAGGAGTTTGAAGAGCTAGAGAAGACTAGGGAAAGTCTAGTGTGAGTTGAACCTCCCTCCCCCAAATGAAATCGTTCACTTGACTGAAACAGGTTTATGAATGGAGGTAATAGGTCAAAACTTTGAGCTACACCTTTTTATTATGGTAAAGAATAATTGATTTTAATGCTGGAAATCAAACTGGGCAGCTTTGCAACACTGCACGTACTTAAAACTTTCCATGGGAACTTTCCATGTTTTTGTATCCTTCTGAATATGTCTGTCAGTGCAAGAGTGTGCTAGTGGGAAGGGTTTACACTGTTTGCGAATATTGGTTCTCATATCTGTGTACTTAGTAACAATGAACATTTCCAACGCGTAATGTTCCTGTGATTATTTTTGAAGGATATATCCAGAAATTGTTCAGCCCTATGTTTGTAGCTTGAATGTGTACTTAAAGCTGACCGTGTTGTCCATGTTACTTCTGTTCTAGGTTCGATTGCAATCACTTTGGTCTTGATGAGCCTCATTTTGCTGTAGCTGAGGAGCTGAAGGAAGATTTCAAGCAGAATGAAGCAATGTGGGCTCTGTATGATGAATTCAGTAACGGACTCAGAGGACTGGAAGATACAGAATGGATCGTCTTTAGGTTGGCTTATTTGTATCATTCTAGACAAATTAGACTTTGTATCTGTATTGTGTTTAAAAATTAACTTGTTGCCTCATAACTGCGTCGTCTTTGTGGGTGTCTAGTGATGAAAACTTATCTAAGTAGTTTCAAGTATTCACAGAGGAAAACAAATTGCAAAATAGTAACCAAAAACGGTTCTAAAGCACTTTTATGTGGATGCTAGTTTCTTCAGTTGCAAACTTGGAATGTTTGCCTTCACTAATAAATTGTAAAATTTATTTGTTATACAAGTTTATGAAGTAACTCCTCCAATACTTACACTTCCAGGTCTAAGACGTATCAGTTTGATGATTTCTTGGCTCTTTGGGCTGAGAAGCTACGAGCAGAGGACATGGAACACACCATGATGACAGTCAGACTGACCAAGGATGTGGACAAATACAAGGTGACAAACATGATTGACATAGTAATTTTTCTGCCTTCTCTTATCACAGGTCCTACTCGATAAATGTCACAAATAAGAAGCAATGAAAACATTGTTTCTGTTGGCTTGTCTTTGTAGGCAGTTTCACCCATGCTGAAGTACGTTAGCAGTGATGTATACTCACAGGAACATTGGCATGACATGTTCCGCATGCTGAAGATGCCACGCAGCACTACACTGGAGAAGCTTACCTTTGGTGACATCCTGGGAGCAGCTGATCAAATCATTGCTAACAGTCAAGCTCTGAAGGTGAGCATCAAATCCCAAATACCAGCTCTATGTGTAACAATCCTCAGGTGTGCTCTTAATGAGAAGATGTTACAGGTCTGTGCAACCTGTTCATGCTCATTTCCTTGTCTTAAATGGGTGAGCCACAGAGTACTGTCACAAGACTTGACTGTTTGAGAATCGATAGATGACGTAATAGATGTGTGTGCCGTTCACTGACAGGATTTATTCAACCGAGCCAAGGGGGAGGTGTCAATCCGTGATGCCCTGAGAGAACTGGACCTGTGGGGTGTAGGTGCAACTTTTGTGTTGACTGAATATAAAGACAGCCAGTCAGAGGTCATCATGCTCATCAAAGACTGGAAGGAAATTGTTACAGAGGTCAGTATGGTTCAGCAATGCACTTTGGCATTGGTGCTGTCTTTTATCATTGGTAGCAGTGGCTAGATACCCCTATGTTTGATTTGGATTAGCTGTTGACCCCAGAACGTGTAATGGTGAAGTGGTTAAAACATCTCCATTGTAAGAATTTGATTCCAAGCTATTAGCAATGTGATTTTTCTTTTTAAAGACTTGAGCTCCACATTTCTTTTTCAACCCTTTCAAGTATTATCCCATTCCAAAGTGTTATCTTTTGACAGAAGTATGCTTGAGGCTCGAATCTCTGAAATTGTCTCTGTTTTCCTTGTAGGTTGGAGACAACCAGAGCCTTCTGCAGTCTCTCAAGGATTCTCCTTACTACAAGGGCTTTGCTGACAAGGCCACCATTTGGGAGCAGAGACTGGCTGATCTGGACGAGTTCCTTCACAACTTGAATCAAATCCAGCGCAAGTGGGTCTATCTGGAACCCATCTTTGGCCGAGGGGCTTTGCCCAAGGAACAGGGACGTTTCAAGAGGGTTGATGATGATTTCAGGTGAAACGAAAGTTGGGACAACAATTTACTTTTAGTGTTTTACCTGGAAATTTATGCTGCCTATGTATATTTACAAAATTAGAGAGATGCTTATTTTAATTGATCTTGCTTAACCCTAACAGTCCTCAGTCCTCCAACAGGTGAAGGATTGAGGAGGGTTAGGGTTAAAGAACAATTTTCACCACTCAGAATCTGGCTGTTTGATATTAATTGCTGAATAGAGCTTAATTTAGATACGTAACAACTTGATCAAAATGATCATTGATTGGAATTAATGAGTTTTCCAAAGCTTAGTGTATTGCACGTGATTTGTTCCCTCACAGGAATATCATGATGGATGTCGCTCGTGATAATAGAGTGTTGTCCCTAGTGGGTAGACCAGGATTGAGGAATACCTTGGTGGCTCTTCTAGATCAGCTGCAAAGATGCCAGAAAGCTCTCAATGAATTCTTGGAGGTAAAGGGACCAGCCCTCCAGATAAAACTCGGCAAATGTTATCTTGCATAGTGGATGTGATTTTTCCTCAAGGATACATGTTGTGGATTTATTCTCATACATATTCTGCACATGTTTATGATAGTTTCCAACAAAATTAAGTGAAACTCACCGAAAAGGATTGTTAACAAACAAAGAATTTTGAGGTCTCTTTGGTTTCAAACAAACTTATTTCACATGATAGAGTTTAAGTTTTTATGTTTACGGTTCACTTAGTTGGAAATTGAGTTGAGGTACATTTTGTATTTTGAATACTCCCAACATTTCCGCCCAAATTGTTGGCTCATTCTTTTTTGTCTCCTCTCAGGAGAAACGTTCCATCTTCCCCCGCTTCTACTTTATCGGGGATGATGATCTGCTGGAGATCCTTGGCCAATCCACTAACCCAGTGGTCATCCAGACACATCTCAAGAAGCTATTTGCAGGCATTCACAGCGTGGAATTTGATGAAGGAAATAAGAACATCTTGGCCATGAAATCTTTGGAAGGAGAGGTGGTACCCCTCAAGAGCCCTGTGCAAATAACGGCCGATGTAGAGGTTAGTTCAGTCACAGTGTTTTGTATTATGCAAAATACCCTGAGCGGTTTAGATCTATGACCTTCCATTCCCAACCCAGCTGAAGTTGCCAGAAAAACATCTTAGTTCTTAGGTTTTACTGATGAATATCTTTTATTTCCAAAAAATAAGATTTCAAACCCAAAGTACCTACTTCAGCCAGGTTTTGATGCGGGCCGTGTACGTTGCCAAATAAAAAGATTATAAATGTTTGTTTTATATCTCAACAAGTTATGACACTTTTCCAGTATTATTTGAAATGGCTCAAGATGTCATTGAAATTACTTCCCCTGAATCTTTTTGAGATGGTATGGTTTGGATTTGAAGTCATGAATGTAGTACTTTGGGTATTTAAGCCTAAATATATCACCTGAATTGTTTGTCTGTTTTGAGGTCTGGTTGGGTGAGCTTGCTCGTGAAATGAAGGAGACTTTACAGCAGTTACTGGTGGAATGTCTTCGGGCTCAAAAAGGTGGTCATGGACAAGGGGTCGACCCCAACAAGTTCCCCTCACAGGTAGGTCGTGCTGGGTGCAGGGCTCATAATAAGCCAGAGGAATATAATTAGTTCGGTGAAAATATTGTTTTGACCGTCTCAACCTGGAATGGACACAGTTCTTTTCAAAACAGGTTGAAACAGGAGTCATCATTTTTTATTGCAGGCTGTTACAACAAATGAATAATTCAAGACATTGCAGTGATGAGGCATTGGTATCAAGTTGCTGTTTTTCTTTGTAATAATCTCTAAGAAGCAGACTAGGGTCTTTTGCACAGTTTGACTCATGCACTCTACGTGTTGTCAAGAGACTAATCCAACATACTCTATATGATTGATTGATTGGAATGGAAGGGTCAGACTAGTGGGATATGAGTACAGGATAAACTAACTTTGGGGATCTTGCTGTGAAATTTAAGTCTCAAAATAGTGCTTTTCAAACACTGATTTGTATAAAATGATGAATTTTTTCCCTGTTTAGATCTTGTGTTTGGCCAATGAGATTCAGTTCACTGAGCAATGTGAGTCAGCCATGAAGGAGAACAGCCTGCAGGAATATCTGATAGAGTTAGAAGCCCAGCTGGAAGGCTATACATCTGTGGATATACAAGGAAATGGAGAGAATGACCAAGCTATGCATGTACTGGAGCTCAAACTCAAGGTGGGAATTGGGCTCTGATATCCAGAGGTTTGGGAACCCCCTTTCAGCTCCCTGTAGCATTTATCTGTTCACAGCCAGCAGCAGGTGGTGTTGTCCTTTTTCACGCAGTGAGGGATGTGTTTGGGGAAGTCCTTCAAGATGGCACTAGTTACTAACAGCACATTGATATTGAAACTCTTCATAGCCCTTTTAATGACAACAGAATGCTGCCCTTCAGTGCACTATTTGTTGCCGAGTTCCTCTTCTGTCTATTTTATTGCAACCCCTCCTCAGTTTTATAGATTTCTCACTCCTTCTTTGTTTTATCTTTTTACACCTCTCGTGCCTTACTTCATGCTCCTGTTATTTTGGTCTTGACAGGCACTGATCTTGGACAATATCCACTTCATTGATGTGGTGCAACAGCTGATGAAAGACAACATCCTGAGCATGGAGGAGTGGATGTGGCAGAAACAGCTGAGGTTCTATCAAGCTGATAAAGGGGCGGCTATCATGAGAATGGTAGATGCAGAGTTCCAATACACCTTTGAATATCAAGGTAAGCGGTCAGTTTTAATCGGTAATAGATAACAACCTGAAAATCTTCCCTTAAAAGTCTCACAAGTAGGCCAAATTTTTTTCCACACTTGACAAATTTGAAATGATGAGTTTTTCAGAAGATGTTTGCTTTATCCCTGGTCAGGTCCTCCAATCAAAGAAAATAAAGTCTTAGATTCATCACATTGTTCTACAAAACAGAAATAGACAACGTGTATACGTTGTGAGTACTATGAATGAATGTCAGCATTGCTTAGATCAAATCATGATTCTCTTTTCCATTATGAATCATTTTGACTGAGTTTGTGCCTTTGTGTTACCCTCAGGCAATGCTGCCAAGTTGGTCCACACCCCTCTGACTGACAAGTGTTACCTAACCCTGACTCAAGGCATGCACATGGGTATGGGAGGTAATCCTTATGGCCCAGCGGGTACAGGCAAGACAGAATCTGTCAAAGCCCTTGGAGGCTTGTTTGGAAGACAGGTACTAGTCTTCAACTGTGATGAGGTAAGGCATATTGGAAGTGAAGGCGTTAACACTGATCAAGTTGCAGTAGGAGCCCCAGAGAACTTTCCTGGATCGGCATACATGTTCCCACCATACTTGTTTTTTAAAGTGCATCTTGGACGGAGTCTATGATATTAGAACCATTTTTTCATTTGATTTGGATGGAGAGAAGTAAATTAAACTAAATAACTTGAATTTAAGTACATAGGCATTCTTTATCCATTGATCAATTTCAAAGTCTCACTTACAGCCTGTTTGAAAAAATGTATTATTGCTAAACAACGATACACTTCATATGTTAAATTTTCACTTTGTGACACATTTTCCCAAGTTGATGGTAGATTTATTTCCACAATTGTTTCTTCCTGCTAGGGTATTGATGTCAAGTCCATGGGTCGCATCTTCATTGGTCTGGTCAAGTGTGGAGCCTGGGGTTGTTTTGATGAATTCAATCGTCTTGAGGAGGCGGTATTGTCTGCTGTATCCATGCAAATCCAGACAATCCAGGCTGCATTGAAGAGCAAGAAGGCAAACTGTGAACTGCTGGATAGAACGGTAGGAGATTGATCAGTCCTAATTGAGGCTAGGTTTTTGCAGTATTATTACATTATGTTATCTCTGTGGTCCAGTTCAGATCCCAACTGGGACAATGTCACCAGTCTCTTGTTTAAACAATTCATCATTCTTTTTGCAAATGTTTTTCTAAACTTCTAAAGTATAGTGCTGCAATAACCTTTGAGAACTCTCCAATTTCAGGTGAAATATGTCATTAGCTTTGGAGTTTCCGTGGCTGTGTTATTGCATGAAAAGGCTCACTTGACATGAACTTTTGTCCACAGATTGACATTGACCCCAATTCCGGCATCTTCATCACCCTCAACCCAGCTGGCAAAGGTTACGGTGGTCGTCAGAAGCTACCAGATAATCTCAAGCAGCTTTTCCGGCCTGTGGCCATGTCTCGGCCTGACAATGAACAGATTGCTGAGGTTATTCTCTTCTCTGAAGGCTTCAAGGATGGCAAGAGTCTGGGTCGCAAGCTGGTAGCCATCTTCAACCTCTCGAAGTAAGTTTCTTAGGAGTTGGTGAAAATGTTATAGCACTGAGGTTGGGCAGAATCCATGAGCCCCATAGGAAAGCATACATGTAAACAAAGCCTGATGTCATTATGTTAAAGTACTATTAAGAACTTTCAAAGCCCGTCAAAATTACTTTGTTGACCAGCATGCAGCACTTATCTAGAATTTAAAGTAAGGTCAATTTAGTCCAATTTTTAATTTGAATTTCATTTCCTTTAAATAAGGGTTCTGGATTTTTGAAAAGAGAGACTTTTGAACAGTAACAAATTATAAGAGGGCATGCTACACTTGTGATTGTGAAAAAAATTGGACAAAGTGACCCTCTTTCTTCCTGAGAAGAAACAAAAAGCTTGGATTAAATGTTAGACTTGCCTGAGTGATCAAGACTTGTTTGCAATATTCATTTGGCAGGGAGTTACTGACCCCTCAGCAGCATTATGACTGGGGTCTGAGAGCTCTCAAGACGGTACTCAGAGGATCAGGTAACCTGTTACAGATTGCAAGACGACAACAAGCCAATGGCAATACCAACAGTAAGTTATCTCTTCTCGACACCTAGCTATATCAAGTTACTGGATGATATAATGAAATTTCAAAATCATTTCATCTGTTTCAAAAACAGGCTTACCTCAAAGTATCCAACTGCGTTAAGAACTTTATAACACTGACCTCGGAAGGAATGCTTTGAAAACAAATAATAATTGAAATAATCTGGCTTTGTTGCAGGCAAGATTGACGAGAGCAAGCTGGTGGTCCAAGCCCTGCGTGTGAACACCTTATCCAAGCTAACCTTCTCAGACAGCAGTCGCTTTGATGCCTTGGTCAAGGATGTCTTCCCTGGTGTTGAACTGAAGGACATTGAGTATGAGAGACTTGCTCAGAGTCTACGTGAAATCTGCAAGGAGTCGAACCTAGTCATCATGGAAACACAGGTATTGGAACCTCTTATTTTTGAGGTTGTTTGAATGGGGATAGGTCATCACTTTAAAGCCAGTTTTTGTGAAAGCTGTTGCATTTTTTTCAAAGTATTTGTATTCAGCTCTTTTCTGTAGAGCTCCCAACCGGCCAGTAAACCTTTGCTACCTCAACACTGACGATGTTACCACACAATCTATTTTTTTCGCATTCAGACTCATCAAAAACCAAATAAAAATACACATCTGTAATGTCACATCTTTCCTTAATGATTATTCGTGTATACATAACTATGAGAGATTATTCTTTTTTGTCATAGATCAAGAAGGCATTGGAGTTGTATGAACAGCTTCGCCAGCGTATGGGCGTAGTCATTGTTGGACCCAGTGGCTCAGGCAAATCTACAACCTGGCAACTGTTGAGATCGGGATTGAACAAGACAGGACAGGTGGTAAAACAGTACACCATGAACCCCAAGGCTATGCCGAGGACACAGGTAAAATACATGCAGGTTTCTAGCAATTATGATCTGTGTACCAATTGTTACTTATTTATCCCCACATCTGGGGCAGCATGTCTAGAGTATTTAACTTGTTTGATATTTATTGTTACTACAGTTGCTTGGTCAGATTGACATGGACACCAGGGAGTGGTCAGATGGTGTGTTGACATACAGCGCTAGACAGGTGGTCAGAGAACCCATTGGTGAGTTGTTATTGGCTGCTGAAAGTTAATATTCATAGCATTAAATTTATGCCTTAGTTTTCACCCATTTTCAGAAAACAGTAAACAAATGAGGTAGAATCGACATAGCCAGAGGTAGGAAGAATAAAGAACTTGTGATTATTCCCCTGTCTGTCTTTCTCAGAGATTCAGTCTTGGATCATCTGTGATGGTGACATTGATCCTGAATGGATTGAATCTCTCAACTCTGTCCTGGACGATAACCGTCTGCTGACCATGCCCTCTGGAGAGAGGATCCAGTTTGGACCTAACGTCAACTTCCTGTTTGAGACTCATGATTTGAGCTGTGCCTCCCCTGCTACCATCTCACGTATGGGAATGATCTTCATGAGGTAAGTGTGACTGAGACTAAGACTTCTCGTTGTTTCATCAGGAGACAACTGCAGAACCTTTAACCAAAGATCATTGCTGAAAACAACTAAACTGTACAGCCTGTCAAAGATATTGACCAATCTGTGATTGCGATAGAGGAAACAACTAAACTGTACAGCCTGTCAAAGATATTGACCAATCTGTGATTGCGATAGAGGAAACAACTAAACTGTACAGCCTGTCAAAGATATTGACCAATCTGTGATTGCGATAGAGGAAACAACTAAACTGTACAGCCTGTCAAAGATATTGACCAATCTGTGATTGCGATAGAGGAAACAACTAAACTGTACAGCCTGTCAAAGATATTGACCAATCTGTGATTGCGATAGAGGAAACAACTAAACTGTACAGCCTGTCAAAGATATTGACCAATCTGTGATTGCGATAGAGGAAACAACTAAACTATACAGCCTGTCAAAGATATTGACCAATCTGTGATTGCGATAGAGGAAACAACTAAACTGTACAGCCTGTCAAAGATATTGACCAATCTGTGATTGCGATAGAGGAAACAACTAAACTGTACAGCCTGTCAAAGATATTGACCAATCTGTGATTGCGATAGAGGACTAATACCTTCTTGATGCAATAAAGTGAAGGGAGTAGGTTCTTATCCCTTGTGGTCAGTATATCACTACATTTAAGTATCATTTTACCAGATAAATACAACAGTTTACAAATCAGGCATACAAAATTGTTCTTCTGTATAGTTTGTGAAACATGCGTAGATATTATGAATCGTGCTTTATTGAATAGCTTTAGAGGAATGAAGTGAAGAATACAAGTGGAAAGTTGTGCAGATTGCCTAACCTGCCATTTCTTCTTCACACTGACCTTTACTTGTTGCAGGTTCTCAAACATACCTGAAACCCAGTTGAACACCTCACAATCTCTGTTTTATTGAGTGATAGGCATAACCACCTCTGATATATCATTTATGCAGTGACGAAGATACCCAGATCAAAGATCTTGTAGAGTCCTGGCTGAACAAACTGCCACAGGAGCGTCGCTCTTCTCTCCATGGCTGGATTGATAAGTACTTCTACAAGGCCTTAGAGTGGGTCTTGGCGAGAACCAATGACTTTGTGGTGGAAACCAGTCAAGTGGGTGTGGTTATGAATGGACTGTCCCATCTGTGGGGGGCTCAAGATGAAGCTGACTTTGCCATCTGTTTGATCAGAGGCCTGGGAGGGAACTTGAAGGAAACCACCAGGCAGAATTTTGCCAAGGAGGTTTGTATATCACCATACCTTTTCAAGAGTTGCGATGATATTTCTTAAATAAGCTTTGCTCCTCAAATCCAAATTTCAGTTTTCTGTAACCATAAATTGCAAGTTGCAGATAATTCATTTTCCCTTTTCATATTCTATTTCTGCAGGTGTTTCACTGGGCTCGTGAGAATCCTCCGGACCCACGCAGACCTCTGGACACATATTACGATGCTGGCAGTAGACGACTCATGAACTACGTTGTGGAGGTAAATGTCACAGTCCCTGTCGGAGAAGAAAAAAATTCTGGCAACTGTAGCAAAATAGCGTACCAACCTTCAGGGTTAACCACCCAGACATATTCCATGCTGTGTGGATGTATACCAGGAGTGTAGAGATCTAAAACCAGAGATGTTTATATGAGAAGGTATCTGTACATTTCTTATCAGGACAATGATGACCTTACAGCAACTGATTTCAACAAGCCCAACTCTCTCCCTGTCATCCGAACTGCTAACGTCCAGCTGTGTCTTGATTACTTTGCTCCGTGGCTGGACCCAGATCACAGACAGCCATTCATCCTGGTTGGACCTGATGGATGCGGAAAGGGGTAGGTCTCACTAATTCACTTTTAATTTAACCCTAAAAGAGCCGGGGGGTGGGGAGGTTGACATGCCCCCAGCAGATGGTCCCAAATAATCTGGCTCTTTAAGGGTTAAGAAATACAGGTGTGTTGAATTGCCAATTTGAATTGACTGTCGTATGTATTTTCCAATTTGCAGCATGATTCTACGGCATTGTTTTGCTAACCTGCGTTCCACCCAGATAGCTACCATTCACTGCAGTGCCCAGACTTCCCCTACTCATGTCCTGCAGAAGCTACAGCAGACATGCATGGTGCTTAGTACCAACACTGGCCGTGTCTATCGACCCAAGGATTGTGAGACATTGGTCCTTTACCTCAAGGATCTCAACCTACCTAAGCCGGACAAGTGGGGGACATGTCAGCTCATTGCATTTTTGCAGCAGGTGGGTGGAAGATTGTCGTGCCCAAAGAATGGAGATGTGAATCCAGTGCTTTCAATCGAGATCATTGCTTCACTCAATTTGCTGCTGATTTTTTCCTACCCTTCTTTCTGTAGGTGTTAACCTACAGGGGCTTCTATGACACCAACCTTGAGTGGGTCGGATTGGAAGGTGTACAGATTGTTGCTAGTATGAATGCCGCACACACCGTAGGACGCCATCAGCTGACTTCACGATTCACATCCATTGTTCGCATATGCTCCATTGGGTAAAAAGAATTTCCTTTTAAATATCTTGATCCTAAACTATTCATGTGAATAAGCAGTCAAAATGGCAAGAAACATCATGTTGCCGTAGTACTAGAAGGCTTTTATAAAGTGGTTCAGCATCTCCATCTTTGAAAGATGGCTTTAAAATATCTGTTGGCAATGGGCCAAATTTATGTAGCACTTCGAAATAATTGTCTTAAATTTAAGTGTTTTGTTCAACCTAGACCAATAAATTAGGCATAACATTGTCTTTTAGTGCATAGACATAGCAATCAAATATCTTGCCCTATTGCACCTTGTACACATCTGTTACTTCCATCGTTCCATTCTTAGTTATGCTGATCAGGATCAATTACAAGCCATCTACAGTACTTACCTGAAGGCTGTCATTCATACTCGCCTGCCATCACATCCTGTCTGGGGCTCGGTCTCCAAAATCAGTCAGCTGGCTCGCTCCATGCTCCAAGTCTATGAACAGGTAGGTTCCTTGCAAGACAAGCATTCTACTTCAAGTCCCAACAAGTACATCAAGTGGAGGGAATCTACTCTTTCAGAACAGCGACAGATAATATGTGAGAATTGATCCCAGAATGCATGGTATCTCTGTATTTGCAGACACGTGCTAAGTTCTCCATTGATGAGCACAGCCACTACCTATTCACCCCTCGTGATCTGACTCAGTGGGTCCTTGGTCTCCTACGTTACGACTTCCATTCCTCATCCTCGGACAGCACCAGTGATCAAGTCCTGGAGGTCTGGGCTTATGAGGCAGCCCGTCTGTTCAGAGACAAACTAGTCAGTGAAGAGGGAAGGAGTCGCTTTGATTCCATCCTACTCGGTGCCCTTCAGTCAGATTGGAATGCTGGTCATATCTTGCAGAACATGTCTGGTAGGTGTACCTTGTGCATTTGTACATTTGCAAGTAAGTCAACAACTTTTTGTAGACATGGAATAAATGTCATTGAGATGCAAAGAGCAGAATGGATTCATTTGGCAAAAGTAGGAATCCCAATTATTGATCAAAACTATGTATGATTGGTTGTTTTTTGTTCAGGTGTGTACTATGTAACATGGGGAGCCAGGGCAGAAGCAGGGGCAGCTGGGGGTCCGTTACCACCAGTGGGGAAATCATTGGGCAAACTCAGCTCATCTGACCTCAAAGAGGTCATCAAGAGGGCAAAGGTCACCTATGGTAAGTTTCAAATTGCTTCCCTCTGAAGATCATTTATTAAACTGCCGATTTCACTCCTGCCTCTTTCCCTGCTTTTTTTTTTAATAAATTTCTTTGCCAACCACAGCACAGAAAGTTGCTTAAAAGTAAGCGTATTTCATGGTGAACATCTCATGGTTGCTGTGCTTAGCACAAAAATTGCATTGGCTCGTATAGAAATTTCTGTTGTTACATCAATAGTTTAAGTAAATTTTCCCTCTGACGTAGATGTGCCTTCTGCTGTGCTTACTGCTTATGGTCTCCATGAAATATTTGGAGTCTCTGTTAGCGTAAAATTCATGAAAGTGGGCCTTCCTCTGAGCTTTTCAGCTGCATTGCAGAGATCAAGTTGAAAGTTACAATATAAGGCATGTGGACTAGTGGTCCCACAAACATAGGGTCAGGGGTCAGTGTTGTGACTTTGGGGAGTCATTTTACTCACAACTACTTCTCTCCATCCAGGAATCCAAAGGGGTACCCGAGAGGGCAGAGATGATTTTTTCATTGAAGTGGCCATTTGTGCTTCATTCTCCCCAGGGATCATAGGAGGTTTCAAGGATTGTTTGTGGCCCCCTGAGTGGGCAGAGTGATAATAAGAGCCCGCTTTCCTCTTGTAATTTTGGTACTTATATGGTCATCATTATTATCATCATCAGTTGTTTTTTCCTTGTCCTCTCAGCTCGTGAGAATCGTGACATAAACATTCAGATATTCCGTGAGGTCTTGGAGTACGTAGCCCATGTTGACCGTGTCCTGTCTCAGCCTGGTGGTTCGCTGCTCATGGCTGGTTGTAGTGGGGTGGGGCGTCGCACTGCCGTCACCCTAGTTACTCACTGTCATCGTATGGAACTATTCACTCCTAAGATGTCTAGAAACTACAGCATGAAGCAGTTCAAGAATGATCTTAAAGGGGTAGGTTTGAGTCTGTCGGACAATGACAAGTTTCTAAACTGGTAGTTTAAGTATCATTGAATTTATGATATTCATTGAATTCTGTGTACTTTTAATTTATAGGCCCGGTGTAAGACTACATATAAAAACCAAAATACCAGAGTTGCAACTGTAAATATGATGCGATTTGTTGATTTATGAATCATTTCCTGGATGATTTTTGTGATTCTGTTATATTTCCCAGTTAAAAGTATTTGGAATTGGAACTTAAGAAGGCAATAATTACCACCCATGTGATAATTTGTTCAATTATAAAAATGTTCTCAGTGGGAAAGATAGATAAATGGCTTTACAACTGCTGTGATGTGCAAGGCCTACTCAGAGTTTGTTTATCAACTGTAATCAAGTTTTCAAGCTGCCTTTTTTTCTGAATCTTTCTTATATAAAATGGAAGTGTTTTGTTTACCTTCTGGTTGTATATGTAAACCAGAAAAGAGCCAAACAGTCTTTGTTTTTCTTTGAAATCAGTTGATTTTTTGTTGTGTGTGTTATCTCTCTGTATTTGTAATCCAGGTGATGCAGTTAGCAGGTGTTGAAGGCCAGCAGGTAGCCCTTCTCCTAGAGGACCATCACTTCAGCCATCCTCAGTTCCTAGAACTCATCAACAGCCTGCTATCAGCTGGAGAGATTCCTGGATTGTACTCACCAGAGGAGCTGGAACCTCTCCTGGCTCCAATCAGAGACCAGGCCTCCGATGAAGGATTCAGGGGAACACTAGCCAGCTACTTTGCATCACGTAAGTTATTTGTATGAATCATATAGTTTTGTACAAATTCCCATGACTCCTGTAAGGGGTTAAGCCTTGAGAAACTGAGTTTATCCCTTGGATTATTTAAGAACAAGCTCTTATTCTTTTTGATACCACATCTGTGATGGCACCTGGTGAAGTGTCATGACTCACTGAAAATGTTGCAACAATTAATTTTGCACCAATGTTTGGCATTTCTGTACATCAACATATCACCTGACCTTGTGTTCAGATTGGTGTGCATTTCTATGCTGTGACTGATTTTTTGGTGACAAATATGCAAGTTTTAAGCTTCCTTCAAATTCCCCTTGTCAGGAATTCTCATCAACCTTCACATTATACTGATCATGGACTGCAAGAACTCTTCTTTCACCATGAATTGTCAGAGCAACCCAGCTCTGTACAAGAAATGTTCTGTGCAGTGGATGGAAGGTTGGAGCAAGGACAGTATGAGGGAGGTAGGTCTGTCCTCAACTTTCTTAAAGCTTGTTATCTTCCCGTCCTGCACCGCTTCCACTTTTGTTCTTAGGATTAAAGTTATCTCTTCATAATTAATTGTCTTCCAAAAAGTTCCATTAGACCTATTGCCATTTCTGTGTTAGCTGTGTGCCGTAGACAACTCTATGGCATTCCTATCTTGAGTTTTGTTTGTTCCTTTTCATTTTTGTATATCACGCTATTGGACAATGTTTCATTAGCTGCATAGATATGATTCTATCATGATAGGTCAATTTTTTTTACATTTCCACAAAATGCAAAAGGAAAAATTGGCCAACTTTCCTCAAGTGTTTCCAAGTATTTGACATTTCCCACCAAATGCAAATCAAATTGAGCCAAGCCTTTAAATATGACGTCTGAATTAAAACATGCTGGTTCTTTTTTGTTTCGGGTTGCTATTCACATTTCAATGTAAAGCGTGCTTTTTTTTGTGTTAAAAAAATACCAATGTTTTCTGTTCTGTAGTTACCCAAGATGCTTCTGAGAAGTCATCCTTCCGACAGTGATAAGAAAGATAAAGGCAAAGAGAGCAAGCGTCATCGCAAGTTGTCAGGCGGGGATGACCTCATCAAATCATTCCTACAGATCCATAGATCGGCATCACAGCATGACTCCACACCACGTCGTTATGTGACCTTCTTGCATACCTACATGTCAGTGTATCAGAAGAAGAAAGCTGGGGTGGAACTCAGACAGAAGCACTTGAAGGTTAGGCCATGTCCTAAACAAGGTTCCTGAGCTGCCATTTTGTCTGTTGTTAGTACATGTCCACGTATTTCCAGTACCTAGACCTAGCTCTAGACAACAGATTTAGATGCAGGCTAAGTCAGCAACTACCTGGTGGAAGGAACTCTGTCCAGTTCTGTAGCTACGGTGGATATTATTCAAGCATGCTTTTATGTGGAAATCAAATATTACCAGCATTTTATCTTGAGAATAATTTAGTAGCTACACGTAGTAACCTAAGACACGTGGCTGAAAACTCCTTACAGGAGGCTCTTGAAGTGTTACATATTCGTAGTGTTTTCATGTATAGATTTTTGTCACTTTATTTTGACCGATAGGTCTGTGTTGATTTTTTAACCCCAAGGCTGGTGTGTCAAAACTGAATGAGGCCAAAGCACTCGTTGCTGAGCTGAATAGAAAGGCAGCCGAGCAGAGCGTCACGTTGGCTGAGAAACAGAGAGAAGCTGATGAGGCACTCAAGAAGATCCAGACAAGTATGGAGGTAAAAGAACGCTTGAAATATTTCCAAGTTGTAAACGAAATATGTGCCGAATTGAGGTTCAGACCTGGAAATCCAGATTTAATATTGTTAATCCTGTTTTCAAATTGATACCTGATTCTTCTCAGTAATTGTTCAGTTTTGCTACTCATCTTCTTTACCTGTCAGAATGCTGGAAAGCAGAGGCAGGAAATTGAGATCCTCAAACAGCAAGCTGATGAGGAGAACCAGAAACTGGACAAACGTAAACGCAGCATCGATTTGGAGCTGGCTGAGATTGAACCTCAAGTGCAAGCAGCCAAGTCGGCCGTTGGTAGCATCAAACCAGAGAGTCTGAGTGAGATACGAGCATTGAGAGCACCGCCGAATGTCATCCGAGACATCCTAGAGGGAGTCTTGAGACTCATGGGAATCTTTGATACATCCTGGGTCAGCATGAAAAGGTAACTCTGAGTTGTGTTTCTCATCAGTCAATTCATTTCAGTTTCTTTGTGATGATGGTTAAACACGGAAACATTGGTTTCTGTCTTGTATTCATATTTTACTGTAGCTATTTTTTCAGTGTTAATTTGGTGCATGATCTGTGAGACAATTACGCAATATGAATTGTCTGATTAGTCCATCCTTCTCTTCTCTCCCAAAATCCTTGAATTCTTATTGTATGTTTAATTGAATGTTTTCTCTTGACGCAGCTTTCTGGCCAAGCGTGGCATCAAGGAGGACATTGCTAACTTCAACGCCCGTAATATTTCAGCTGAAATCAGAGCAGGGGTGGAGGAACTTCTGGATAGAAACTCAGCCTCCTTTGACCCTCATGTAAGACAAGACACGAATTGCTTCATGTTAATTGAAGGACTAATTTGGGGAGGTCAGTCTTGGCAACAAGAGCAGGGGGGTTTTACTCTTTGGAAAAATTCAGTAACAACTTCATCTTCATATTCTTGAATGCCTGAAAGAACCATGCTCTCTTCCCAGTGTTTCCAAATGGCTCAGAATCATGACCACCGGTTCTTTTCTGGGCTGTCTGACCAAATTCCAACTGTGATCATCGTTGATGTTAGTTTGGCCAATTTGTTTATGTCAGAATGTCCTAGAGACCTGATGCTAGTAATGTTGCTGTCATTGTTTGTTAGAATGCCAAGAGAGCTAGTGTTGCTGCTGCACCATTGGCTCAATGGGTGAAAGCCAATGTCATGTATTCACATGCACTGGAGAAAATAGGCCCTCTGGAAGCTGAACAGAACCATCTCAAAAAGTAAGTTGTTACTTCAAGACATTCTTCATTTATTTATCAGTTTCACGTGATGGGACACCCTCAGAAGACAAGTTAGCAGTCCATCATTGAAAACGTTAACATACAAGAACATTTCAAAATTGCCCATGCCTGCTCACATTTGTAGTCTCTTAAAGGATATGAAAATTCATCTTATGGCCCCAGTTCAGATTTTGTAATAAATGTTTCCTTTAAAACAGACTTGTTTATTGAATGCCCAATATGTTTGCAAACTTGGAAGAATGGTCATTTGGAAACAGTATAAGGAATTTACTCAGGAGTTGGATCAATATCCTGCTGATGAGTAATGTACCCCACAGACTAACTCCAGAAAAATCTGTCTTTTTCAGGAATCTTCAGAAAGCCATGGCTAAGATGGAGAAGCTTCAGAAAGGACTGGAGGACGTTGACCGACGTGTGGAGGAATACAAGAGGAAATTCCAGAAGTTGAATGAGGAAGCGACCAAGCTAAAACTGGAACTAGAGAAAGAGCAAGAAACCATCCAAACGGCTGAGAATCTCATTGGTAAACTGGACGGGGAATACCAGAGGTGGAGTACACAGGTAAGTAGACTCTCAGACTTCATGGTCTCAGTAACAGTGTTTAATACTGGTGAACTAGATGTCCACTAGAGATTTTGTGTGGTCAGATGCTTACGGTAAGGGTAATTTAGAGATTATAATCCCCTGTTACATAAGTGCAGAAAGTTTTCTTCCAAAATATCCTCGGATACAGTCAGTGTTTTCCTTTTGGAAAAAACAAACTAACCTTAACTTCCAGAGTTTGATATAATATTTTGTATAATGCACATGAAAGGCGTTTGTATTTCTGAACCAGAAAGACTTGTTTTAGACAGACCAAATTTATACTTGATACTCTACTTAGCTTTATGTAGTTTCTAGCTAGAATTCCCTTTCCTATCCTGAATTTTTCATTCCAGTCTTACTGCCGACTTGGCCATGCTGGCTTGAAGTTTTAAAAAGAGTTTTACATCAAATCAAGATTTGCATGCTTTCTTGTCCAAGGTGACGGAGCTGCAGACAGACCTAGAAACACTTCCCAAGAAGGCTCAGATTGCAGCCGGCTTCATCACCTATCTGTCCTCAGCTCCCGAGGATGAACGGCGTGCTAAGCTCAACTCCTGGGCAGAGCTAGCCGGGTTGGAGAAGTTTGATATGAGACGATTCCTGAGCACAGAGAGTGAACAGTTGATCTGGAAAGGGGAGGGGTTGCCTAGCGATGATCTCTCCATGGAGAATGCTGTGGTTATCTTACAGGTTGGTCATTCTGGGTTGTCAGGATTGGGTTTCTTACATGTCGGTTTATGTTGTAATATTTGATATGATTTTTCCAGTTCAATTAAAACTTGATTTTTCTTTTTAGAAAAAATTTATTTCTAAGGATTTATGTTATATTTGGCAGATATTTCATTGTGCCTTTAACATTGTTATTTGAACCATTGATAAATGATGATACCAAAGTGACACTTTGAGAAGCTGCGGCGATGTACCATGCTTGCAGTTTCTTAGTTGAATTTGCTCACTGATACTTTAATTCAATTTTTTACTGAACAATAAAGTTTTGTTTCAAAGTTTAATGGTAATGATGTAATGCTTTTTCTTGCATTTTCAAACCATGCATATTTAATTGTTTATCTAATACAAACCTGCGTTGTCTTTGAATCATTTAATTCAGTCATTGATGGATCAAGCAGTATTGTTTATTTCCATTGTTACCTGTTCACTCGCCCCAATCCTTTGCATGTTACCCATATTGATTCCATGGCTGCTCATTGCTTACCTTGCTTTTGTCAATACCACCACCTACCTTGGAATGCTGCCCCTAATGTTGATGATGTTACCGACCAACAAAGATTAACAACCTGCCTGTTGCGGTAAGATAATTGATTTGCAATCACCATCATTACTTGCTTGCTTACCTCACTTAACTTCTTTTTGTGGCTGTTTTTCTTGCACCCTTCCATTATGCTACTTTGTTTCTATTCTAGCTTAATTTCTCATCCAACTTTAACCTTTTGGTGATTTTAACATTAGTATTTTAGTTGTAGTTGGAACAAACTGTGAGTTCCGAAGGAATTGGCACCAGTATAAAGTCGCTGTTACTCTGTGATGGATTGAAATGACGAGTTGTGATATCCATCCCATTATCTTTTGTACGGCTTCAGTTGATAGCATGGATTTTGTGGTATGAATTTCAACCCAAGATTGTTTGCTCTTCAAGGTTTGGCTGATTCTTGCTTAGCTGATTAGAATTAATAATCATAAACTGTGTCATAAAAATAGTTAAAATCTGAGATGCTGTTTTTATTTTACATGTGTGGAAAAGACTTGTAAAGACGTGTGAATGTCAAACTTGCTTGTGAGCTTCAATGTGTTTAATGTAGACATGTGATTCATGGATTAGATATGAAAATGGTGATGCATCTTCATGAAAACATTGGCAATGGGCACTGTCTTTGACGTGCAGTAGGTCTATCTTGATGGCTAATAGAGCCATGTGATCGTGTTGTATTCCTTGGAACACTGAGATGGGAGTCTGTGGTGTGTTTACTTTACTCCTTGCTGATGTTTATCCAATGTGAAAAACACAGCAGGACTTGAATGTCAGAGAACAAACTTGACGGATGTTTGTGTAGCCTGTAACTAAAAGAAAATGCATGGAATATGACAGGTGTTCCAAATTCAATAATGGAATAAGTCATGACAGCTTGGGATGGTGTTTTCATGCACACTTAGCGTATGTCTGATGAGGCTCCTGTACTTTGCAAGGTGATCTCATCAGTAGTTTATCAACTTGTTTCCATTTTGCCTGTGATAACAGAGTTCCTTGAGACCATTCTTGGTAGATCCATCTTCTAGGGCCACTGAATGGCTCAAGACGCATCTGAAAGAGGCCAGATTAGAGGTGGTCAACCAGCAGGTATGTATCTTTCCTGTTTTCCTTTGGGAGTGAAACATGGGAAACAGCCTTCAAACTCTTGACAAATTATGACTCAAATTCCAGGAAAAACTTAGTTTGTTTCAAAATCCCTAAAGTTCCTTGTGAAAGTACCTGGAATATCTTTCAACCAAAACTCTAGAAACAAAATCCTGAATATAATTGATTATTTATTAGGTGCTTGAAAGTCTTTTTTTTTTCCTGAAGAGCCACCCACTTTGTGAAAAGAATGAGTTGAATTGATATCCTGTGAGTTCCGTCTAATGCTTGTTCATGTTAGTACCCTTCAGTATCTTCATCTTACCAGTGATTTTTTACATTACTTTCAGGATGCTAACTTCACCACAGCCTTGGAGTTGGCTGTCCGCTTTGGCAAGACTCTGTTGATTCAGGAGATGGACGGTATTGAACCGATCCTATTCCCGCTCCTCAGAGCTGATCTAGTCAGTCAAGGTAAATCATGCCATTTTTATCGCTACCTCTGAAGATCTCATAGTTTTAATATCTCAACCATTGCGCATGCTTAGGTAAGAAGAAAGATGCGTCCATAACAATATCTGTTCATCCCATACTTTTTATTCTTTTCAGCCGAAATTTTCTACACTTACAGTCAGGAAATATCTGAATGTTTAGATGGCATGTAGTCTTGCCCGTCACAGAGTGTACATTCTTTTCGCCCATTTTAAGATGAGTGTTTTTCGGAACCAACTTCTTATTCTATGGATTCAGGACCACGGTTTGTGATTCAGATTGGAGACAAGGTAATCGACTACAATGAGGATTTCCGTTTGTTTATGACCACACGCAACCCTAACCCTGAGATCCCACCTGATGCGGCTTCAATCATCTCAGAAGTTAACTTCACCACAACCAGGGCAGGCTTGACTGGTCAGGTGGGTAGAAAACATTGACTGATTGCATGTGGTATTGCACAAGAGGTGCTTCCTTTCACTCGTTCATTCAGTTTCACAAGTTTTCCTTCTTTCTAGTCTTAGTACTTGAGCTTGTTTTTGTTGCTTCTTTCTTCAGTTGTTGGCTAACACCATCCAGCATGAAAAGCCAGAGTTGGAGGTCCGTAAGACAGAACTATTGAAGCAAGAGGAAGACCTCAAGATCCAACTGGCTGAACTGGAGGAATCCCTTCTCGAGGTATCACTCTCTCATCTCTTTGCTTCAACTCCTAAAATGTTTGCACTGTCTATCGGAACATAACAGTTGCAGCCTTAAATATATGAAAAGGGAATTCCACCAGGTTTTGTGAATCAGTTTGAAAAATGAATGAAGCAAATCAGTTTGTCTAGAGCATTATATGAATCAATGAAATACCATTCACTCCACCAACTCAGCAGCCTAGACCCGTCTTGTGACACAACAGCCTCTCAATGATATTGAAAGGTAAGGTACCTACAAAATGTAAATGGATTAAGCTGAACCACTTGTCCGTGCTTACACATATAAAAACTCAAACAAAAAACGTCCAGTGTAGAGCCTCAACATTACCCTTTTTACATTTGCTTTGTTTATCTTGAGAATCGATGAACTTTTTCTTTTCCGTTTTTCCCTAGACTCTAGCTAAATCTGAAGGCAATATCTTAGAGAACAAAGCCCTCTTAGAATCCCTAAACAAGACCAAAGAGAGCAGCCAGACCATCTCCAACTCGTTGGAGGAATCGGTCAATCTCCAGGCGTCCTTAGACCAGGAGAGATCCGCCTACTTGCCCCTGGCAGAGAACGGTAGCACCTTGTTCTTTGTCATCAGCGACCTGGCTAAGCTGAATAACATGTATCGCTTCAGCCTCGGGGCATTCTTGAGGCTGTTCCTGAGGGCACTGGAAGGAAGAACTGTAAGTACTTGATGATAGAAGAAACATTTGTCACATTAGAGTAAGCTTTTGTAAATCATTTTCAGTTTTTAAATCGAATATCAGGTTGTACCAAGGGTGAGATTTATCTCAGCCAGTTTTATGGTTAATTTAATCATCATATTCATCCCTTAGTGTGTTGTTGTGATCTGTGCTTGAAACAGTTAAACAGAAAACAAAATGAAATTAAGATTTAAACTAATTCAAGATGCATTCTTGGAATCCTCCTGATGTAGGTTTTGCCATGAGAAATGTTTACCAGCTGTCTGCCCTTATATTAGATTTCTGGACACTTACAAACCTCCTTGCATGATTGTCATCACAGGATGGTAGCAGCACTGAGATGCGTATCCAGAAGCTGGGTATCTCCTTACAGAATCTCATCTATGAGTATGTCTGCAGGTCACTCTTTAAGGCAGATCGCCTCATGTTTGCCCTCCATCTGGTACACGGCATGCATGCTCATCACTTCAAGGAAAATGTAAGTTCATTAGAAACATCAAGTGAAATCATCCAAAGGATTCTTTGTATCAAAGAAATAATATTGATGATTGTATCCGTTTTTAATAGCTCTGACTTTTTGGTTTTCTAATAGGAATGGGAGGCATTCTTGGGTCAGATTGTGTCCGATGTCAAGTCTGACGCCAGTAAGTCAAGAGATGCCTTACCCAGTTGGATAGATCAAGACAGAGTCCAAGCTGTCTTAGTCCTCAAGGTCAGTCAGGTTCATATAAGTCTCAATATCTCACAATCTAGTGTTAAAATATTGGTTATTCGTGCATGGAAATATTTTTGATAAATTTTGAAAGAATGAATAAGTGTTTGATATACCTCTAAGCCAGGAGTTTGAGGAATTAAACATCTTTGCTAATGTGTCTTTTGTCAGTCCAATTTCACCCAGTTGTACCAGAACTTGAGCCTGTCTGACTCCAGCCTCTGGTCCTCCTTCTCAAGGAGCTCTCAGTGTGAGCAAGAATTCCCATCAAGTCTAGACAAGACGATCTCACCATTTCAACAGGTAGAAGAAAAATAACTCGATGTTAAAGCTAGCTGCAAAGCTCGCTGTAAGAGATCCCAGAAACTAACCTGAGCTTTGGAACAGGGACCTCATTTCCATTCTCAGTCACAGGAAATTATCAATAAAGCTTGAAGATGCATCAGTCTGTTCATCTGTAAGATTTCATTAATCAGGCATGAAAGCCTGAAATATCAGTAAGAAAAATGCATTTGCTTTCTCCTTGTTGCAAGTACTCAGTAATGTACAAGATGCCCAGTTGAAGAAGCTGCTCAGTTATGAATGTTCCAACAATGAATTCAATTACTTCTAGTGATAGCTGTTTATCTTTGCTTATTTTGTTTAGACACTGGTGGTGCAAGCTCTTCGACCAGACAGATTGCAGAGCTCCATGGCTATGTTTGCTTGCAGAGTCCTGGGTGAGTTCAGTGCATTGAGTTTCTTATTGGAAGGCTGTGTGGTATGTAAGAAATCTCTGAGGAACTGTGTACTTTAAGCTATGTATCAGATATCGTCTGAGTTTTCCTCAGTGATGTGACTGTGTATCCCTTGGTCTGTAGGTATGAAGGAGCTGTCTCCTCCGACACTCAACCTGAAGCGACTGTGCCAGGAGACAGTGCCTACTGAACCCATTCTGGTCATCATCTCACCTGGTGCTGACCCGTCACAAGAACTACAAGAACTGGCTAATGAAGTCATTGGAGCTGAGAAGTATCACCAGGTTAGCATACAATGTGCCTCATCACATCAAGAGTAAAATGATGCCCAATGACGTGGACAAATGCACTTGGTTTACTTTTGATGGATAGCAGTGTTGGTCTACCACAGCTTAGAGTTGGCAGGCCAGACATCTTGAGTTTGAGTCTGAGCTCAATCAGATCTGTTTTACTTGCCAAAATTTCACCTATGTGTAACCTTTGACATCTGACTTCTTGCTTGACCAGGTTGCCATGGGTCAGGGGCAGGCAAACATTGCTATGCAGCTTTTGCATGATTGTGCTCGTAATGGAGAGTGGCTGTGCTTGAAGAATCTCCATCTGGTTACATCCTGGCTACCGGTTCTAGAGAAGGTATGATGGCTGATGGACAGACGGTCGCAAACTGGAAAGTTGTAGTGAATTTGGACCTCTCAATCACCCATTCAGAAGTAGGGCTGTACACATTTTCCAAAATAAAGAAAACATTTCAAGGCTTTGATAGTTGGAGACAAACTTTCCTGTGTTTGCAAACTTGTTTTGGACAGTTGGATAAATTATTGTAGAAATGTAACACTGGCAAGGTTGAAATTGTCTTGAAACTAATGTGCAATGAACACTACTATTTGTAGGAGATAAACACACTTGAGCCCCATGAGAAGTTCCGTCTGTGGTTGACAGCTGAAAGTCATCCCAAGTTCCCTACCATCCTACTTCAGTCCAGTCTAAAGATCACATATGAGGTAAGAATGTTTATGTCAAACTTCCTTAAGGTATTACAGAAATTCAAGTTGTCTTTTGATGTGCAGTCAAACCTCGTCAGTAAGAGGTCCCTTGAACTTTGTAAATTACCTTGTTAGAACAGGAGCCTTGTGTTATCAGGAATAAAATGAAAATATTGGGGTGTGAACATTTCCTAGATATATATTAGATTATATTATCTGTGCCTTTAACAGGTTCGACAGTATATCTAACTCTCCCCGTGGTATTGTATGATAGGTGCCTCGTAGGATCAATGGTCAAGAAGTGTATTGTGGCACATATGCTAATGGGCACAAGGCATTAACAGAGCTAGAGTGCTATACACACTGTCCAGCTGTCATAGTAATGAACAGTCAAAATACTACATCCCCCCCAAAAAGTTCTGTTTTTAAAATGACGGTAGATAAGTGACAGTCATAGGTGCGGTAGTTTGATAACAGGTTTCTCCGTCTTGGAAATGGGAGATTGTATTATTTGTCACATAAGTACATTTTGACATATTTAAATTCCTTTAAAATTCAATCAAAACTACATGTATTTGCATTTAAACTTTCAAACTCACCCATGTATTCCTACATCTCAAACTACTACGTTTTCTAATATATTATTTACATTTATATTGAAATCCTCTTTGCCAAAAGAGTAAGACTTCACCTTATGAACCTTCATCTGAAGTAAAAATGCAATGACAGTTTCTGTGTAAGGAGTTGTATCTTTTTATTTCAGGCCCCACCTGGTATCAAGAAGAACCTCCTTCGTAGCTACGAGTCCTGGTCTCCTGAGTTTATCTCCAAGGATAACAACACCATCCGTGCTCAGGCCCTGTTTGCCTTGGCTTGGTTCCATGCTGTCTGCCAAGAGAGACGTAACTTTATCCCACAGGGATGGACCAAGTTCTACGAGTTCTCGCTCTCAGACCTAAGAGCAGGTGCTGACATTATCAATCGCCTGTCCAAGAGTAAAAGTAAGTCAATCATTCTAATGCCATTTTAACCTTGAAAGTCTGAAGTACTTTTTGAAGGAAGACATTCCTGAGGCTGTGAAAATGGCATTGAGAGTATGCAGGACAATTGGTTTGAAGAAATGGTTGCTCTAAGTGGTAGAGACAGCTTAAATGGAAAGTGACGAGTAACTTCGGAAAAAACAGTTGTGTTTTTGTTTGCATTTCTAATTGTGTTTAACGTTTCTTTAATTGTCTCATTCCTACAGGCAAAGAAATGAAATGGGACTTCATTCATGGACTGTTTGAGAATGCCATCTATGGTGGTCGTGTGGATAACCCTTTTGATATGCGAGTTCTACGATCCTACCTATCTCAGTACTTCAACAAGGACACCCTGACAGGAGGAGGTTCAAGAAAACCCAAGAAGATAGCTTCAGGAGTGAGTGTTCCTTCCTCAGCTTACTACAGGGTAAGTTACCGCTGGCTGTGGTTACGGCTTTGGAACCAATTTAACCTTGAAGTTGTTTTCAGCTCAAGCAGAAATTAAATAGATAGCCGCAAGTTCCCGTGTGTTTCATGGAGCTTTTTGTCTCTTGTTGTTCAGGAATACACTGACATGATCAAGTCCTTCCCTGAAGATGACAAGCCATCCTATTTTGGCCTGCCAGCCAACATTGAGCGTTCCTCACAGCGTATCATCAGCAGCCAGGTCATCTCACAGCTCAAGATCCTGCGGCGTCTTGATGAAACTGCAGTCAAGTTTGATATAGATCGATGGAACACAGAACTGGGACCCATCTTGAACCTGTGGAAGAAACTCAACCAGGTATGAAGACTGGGATGAATAAGCATTCAGAAAATCATATTTTGGGATTAAATTGAAAACACAAGTGTTTTTCTTAAATTTCCAATGTCTTAATTGATTGACAATTTTGTTTTCAGATGTTTCACATGGGTAGAACTTCGTTAATAAGTTCTCTCTAAAATTGAAATGTGTGCTTTTTTCATCAGGGTTCACAGCTGATCCAAATGAAATTACAGCCTCCCAGTGAGAAGTCGGGCAATTCTGAGAGTCCAGTCACCTCTTTCATCCAGCTAGAGAGATACAATGCCATCACACTCGTCCAGTTTGTTCATTCCACGCTGGCTGCTCTCAGCAAGGTGATCCGTGGCACCACACTGCTCACTAGCGAGGTGCAGAAGTTGGCTTCATTGCTGCTCAAACAAGAGGTAACGTTGAACTCATTTACCTTGTCTGAAGTGAAATAGACCCTCTTGAGTCTTGTGCTTGATTAGTTGCAAGTATTTGGACAAGTAAAATGGGGAATCAGTGTTACAGGCTGTATTTGAATTGATCTTTTCATGGTTGGTTATAGATGCATGGTTCTACTTATTCACAGTGAAACTGAAATAGTGTTATGTGGTGTACTTGTAAAAAAGTTTTTCTTATTACATTCAACACTCATAACATCATTACAACGGTAATAAGGAAGCCAGGTAATTTCTTTTACATTTTTGGAAATATTGATCAGTTGCATATCAAATATTTTATAATTTGTAATTTTACAGGGAGAGGAAATAGGTACTTGTGAGAGAGGGAGATTGATTTCTAAATAATGTTATTTTTCTTTTGTTTGTAGACACCCCTAGATTGGCTGAGTAGGTGGGATGGTCCAGAGGATCCCATACAGTATCTGCGTACTCTAGTGGCCCGTACCATGGCCATTCAGGGGTGGGTTCAGAAGACGGAGTCTAGGTCCTTGTTGAATGAAACCCTGGATCTGTCAGAGCTATTTCATCCAGATACGTTCCTCAATGCACTGAGACAGCAAACGGCCAGGTATGTACAGCCATTTTAATAAGACGTTTGACTGGAATTAAATCAGAATTGATCAGCCCATTCATCCTATTTCTTATGCTCTGCTCATTTGTTGTACTTGATTTGGACAGAGATATCAAGACATCGATGGACAATCTCAAGTTTGTCTGTCGTTGGGGTGGAAGCATCTCGGGTGCCAGGCACCAAGTCAAGGTTAGTTCAGAATTTTACCACAGTTAAACCATTTACTGTGGTCCTCACTCCCAGTCAACCCATTTCCTTAACTTATAACTGTTATCTTAAGTATCCACACATCTTGATCATTTCCTCTTTGGGGTAACAAGATTGTGTTGTGTGAGGCAAGCTTACAATATCACACCCCTTAAATCCATCTTGTGTTTCAAGTCTTTGTTTTAGTACTTTAAGCCCTAAATTAGTCTCAACTTCAGTTTTTATTGAGGAAATAACATAAATTGTCCAGCCCCTAGAAAGACATAAGTTGCACCCTTCTCAATGACCCTTTGTCATGTCTGATTTGCTCTTGGCTTAGATTGGTGGGCTCCAGTTAGAGGGTTGTACATTTGATGGATCGAGGCTGTCTGAAAACCAGAGGGATTCACCCAGTGTCTGCACTGTGCCCACATGCACAGTTGCATGGGTTCTTAAGGTAAAGTAGACCAGAGAGATATGTAACCAGCAGGACGCTTGGAAGAAGTCATTGTTCCATTTCTTCCTGGCCCCAGATAAGTATTGATAGATCATGATAAAGGGATCTTCAGTATTCGTGTTGCTAACCTGACCAGGATTGAAGTCGGCCATGATAGATCACCATATCTAAGGCACATACATACCGATTTCTTAGTTCAGCCGACATGGGAATGTCATCATGTGAGAAAGAGGGGAAGGCAGATCAAGAGATGGATGAAATCAGGGAACATGGTGGTGTTACACAAGAACAATAGATTGTTACATGCTTCTCAACTGATAAAGTAAAAGAACTCTTTATATTTAAGTTTGGGACAAAATCATTGTTTGAACTGCCTGGCGTCGACTACCAGGACCACCAGATTAGACAGCTGTGTCTTGTAGAGTCAATATTTCCTTTTGTCATTGTTCTCAGGATTCCAGTGAACCGTATGGTCCAGAGGAAAGCATCTCTCTACCTGTTTACTACAGCTCAGACAGAGAGAAGATTGTCACTCATCTAGCTGTGCCTTGTGGTGGGGATCAGGAACATTGGGTGCAGACGGGAGCCGCACTCTTCCTGAAAAGCCTGTGAATTAGACTGGCTATGACTGACCATGATTACATCACAATAATCTCAATACCTGCCAGAGTTGTGGGAACGGGTGAAAAAAAGTGACAGATTGATAGCAGACAGTCTCAATACATCCTCAGAATCTCTGACTCAGGCGCTGAGAATGAACAGAATGTTGTCGTTGTGATCTCCGACCGGTCATTTAAATTTGTACACATGCACAGATCACTAGTGTGAATCACTAGTGTGATCTACTTGCACTAGAACTACATTTAGAAGACAATATCTGTTCTTAGTTTTGCTGGATGTTTGAACTTCTACTGGGCTAAATTAAATCCATCTTTGAAATAGTTCTATTGGGCTATAATTTATCATGAATGACATTTTCAAGTTTGAATGATTCAAAGGAACATTCCATTGAAGAGGCATTTGAAGTCTATTTTCCATCAAAGTTTTATGCGTGTGAATGTATTACCTGTTGTAGATCTTCTTTCTGAGTTGCTAAATGTTTCAAATATAAAAAAGGATACATGTAGACACAAAATGCACTGTTTATTTTCAAAAAAAAGTTATGATCAACTTTTTTTTTTTTTTTTGAGTTTTGCCAAAGTTGGATGTGCTATGAATTGAATGTTCCTTTCAAATCTGGGATTGAAAACAAAGAAATTCCGTTGTTTTGGCCATAAATAGACATTGATCAGGATGTATAATTCTGCTGTAAACAATAGACATACATTTGTTTGAGAGTTATCAGTGTATATTATGTTGACTGCAATTTGTAGATGAAAGGAAAGTTTGTATATAGTGGCATCTAGGTTTTTCTCGTGAAGTGTGTGAATGGTTTGCCCAGTGTATATAATTGGTTTCAGAGGTGAGGGCAACAAAGTACTTAACTATTTTATGGAATGATTCCTTACTATAATTGATAGAGTTAGTAACGACCGCAAAGTCCTGAAAGTTGTCCTACATTCGTAAACTCTATTGCTCAGCAGCAATCTAGAAAAGTAAATCTCTCTTCACTTTAACATTATTTAATTTGGAGCACTCCTTTGAGAACTTCATGCGTTCCACAATTGCAACATAGGCACTATACTAACACGTCAGTTGACAAAATCATTATTAGTTAACAGAAACAAAGGTTTGTCTTTGTAGGTTATTTCTCAGCTGTTTTCATTTGAAACTTCTCTCTCCCAATTCATACTGCAGACCGTGTTCCCAGTGATATGACTTTTAGCATTTGGGGTTTGGAAATACCAAGCCAAGCATGGTCATTCTTGTTGAGTAAGCGGTCAAGATGTCTGCACTTCAAAATTTGAGAACAAACACGCTTGCAACACCTTTTGATTTTGGTAGCAAAAGCCTTCATTTAATCCATACAACTTTTTACAGGCAGTAATACATTCATCTAAGGAATGAACAAAGTTTTTGGAGACGCCTTACTCCGGAGATAATTTTTACTAGTCATGACTGATACTGGTTACATAGGAATTATGCACGGTGTTTAACAGAAACCACAGGACAAATTGTGTGACCTATTTCTTTCCAGTAGCATCGTATGCAGTTTTGTTTATCATACTTTGACTGAATTATACAAATACTCTATTTTATAAAATTAAAAGAAGACAACTGTGGGAAGTGTAGCAATAAACAGAAACCTTGGAATAAGTCTGAGTATTGTTCAGGTGTCTCTTTACATCATGCAGACTATCAAAATTCTTTCCAATTGCAAAATCAAAAACTGAGATTCTACCAACAAAAAAATGCCGGAACGTGAGTTAGCTACTAATCCAGCCACAAAATCAAATAACCTGGTTAGTTTAATACACTAATACTGAGTTGGTTGGTAATCACATTGACATATTCACTATTTCTGCAAATATAAAAAAAGAGCACACATGAACACAAGTTAAATGACAAAACTAACTTGTCCAACTTGACATTATCTTTTCATGGAAATGCAACCATTGTGACAACATACAATGACTGGTGTCTTTAGTCTAATTATTTTACTTGCATAATTATCAATTCATTGAACAATCAAACATACTACAGGAATATAAAAAGAAAGACTCGGAAGAGAAAACGTAGTGCATATTGCACCACCCACTGGCCTTGTTAGACATTTGTTTTTTCTTCAACACAATTACTCTTGTCTCCTTTTCTCTGTGGTTCTTTGTAACAATGAGGTTGAAGACCGGTTAAATACACGCATATTCAAACGATAATTGAGTGCTCTCACAGACTTTGGTTTGTTGCTTTTGACCACTGGGCAATGTGATCTGTTCCTGACTGATGGCAATTGCAAACTCTATGGTTTAAGATTCCTTCATGAGTACAGTAGAATGCCCAGCTTTTGCTGAGGTAAGAGCTAGCTTTTTGCCACGGTATGCACTCCATTGTGAACCCTTGCTCTTACAACTATTGTAGAGGACACAATAAAGTTTCAGAGATGAGAAAACTGTATCATTAAATAGAACGACCATGTGACTGCAAATCACATATATCCCCCCTTGTCAGTGTTGAATATTTGTTATTCCTTGTGACACTCAAATGAAACTAAACCCCTATGTTCCAATAAGAAAATAAATATATGTTTTGATAATTCTTAAGATACACGTTTTTATGAACTAAAGTTAGTGAAGATAAAGTCACTTTGCAGGAGTTGAATCATTTGACTAAAGATTCAAAATGTACAAAATAGACTCTTTACATTCAAACTCCTAAAAATGGGTTCTACCCTTTAAAGAAATACACCACTATATTCTGAAGTTGGTGCATGGTGTTTGGCAAGGTCAAATGTTGGACGAGAGCACTTTTGTTTGTACACGTAATTTCTGAGTTACAAACAAAATGTATAAATTCTGTTTTGATGACTTATATTGCAGCAGAGTAACTTCTTTACACAGCAGCGATAACAGCATGCACATGCATCAAGACAGGTCTCAAGGTGATACATTATAAATACCTCCATTTATGCATTCCAATAAAGCATTCCTGAGACCATCTCAGATACCTGGGGAGTTTACACAGGTCTGTTACTGCCACCGAGCCTAGGGAATAGTCCATTTGAACAGTGAATTCTGCTCTAACAGGCAGCACAAGTACCCCTGACATTGAGATGCAAGTTGCAAATGCTCCAACAGATTTCTTTGCTTTGATTAACAATGACTGTTTTTGATCAACTTGAACTGTAAGTGTTCTTACAGCAGACCATAAATTGGCTTATAATTTGACATTGACCAAATGTCATTAATTCAAATACAGATGCTTGGTGTGATCTTTGAGTCTGTGATATGTGTTGTCCCCATCAATAGGCTAGGTAACCATTCAACACATCTTCGTCCACCTGCGAGTTGGTTATAATGACTGCGTGATCTCTGACATCCAAAATGATTGTGGTGTGGAAAGCGATGTTGCTCACGACACACAGATATTCAAAGAATGCAAAGACACTGTAGACTGTTGGAAGAGAAACATTAGAAACGATAATAAACTTAAGACCAGATGCATAGCTAGGGTTTAAATTCAGCTGTTACAGGGATGAGGTTGTCAATCATAATGAAGATAGAAATTGATGAGCATCAGTCAATCAAAGAATATTGGCTGTGAATACAACCGTAGACAAGTTGATAAGCTACAATTGGTGACTTCTGGAAATAAAAATAGCAAGCCTTGGATCATATCCCAACTGGAGAATAAAATAAATTAATGCCGATCAGGTTAATTTGAATTTATTTTTCAGATTTAGAGGAAATGTAATATTCAGTTTTTACAAATCCTTGAAACTTTGAAGATGAGACTTGAGAAGAGCACTTGAGGAATGGGGTGAGCGAACTCCTGAAGATCCAATCAGTCTTCGACCAAATGTTATTTGGGTGCTTACCATAGGGCTCACAGTAGCGATTATGTCTATCAAAGAGATATGAAAAGCTGATGATGGATGCTACAAATGTTCCAAACAAGTAGAGCTTGTACTGGTAGGAATATTGATGCTGTGAGAAGGAACGAAGAGGTTACAAGCACAATGAAACATAGAATTGATATGAGCCAAGGACAAGTAATGGACTGTTTCACAAGATTTAAATTAACATTACTTAAGTTGAAATTAATTTGTTTTTCTACTGTCCTTCCCTAGGAATGCTGGCAATTGTAGGAACCACAGCAGGCTTCGACCAGAACGTCTATGACCAGCCATTCTAAAGTATTATGTCAAATCACATGCCATTATAGTCCTCTGAAGAGGACATTAAATGAAGTCCGTACCATGGGAGCTTTTCTCTTGTGACACAGACAGCAAGTTGAGATCATGTGCAGCACAGCAAAGATCACAAAGAAAATAAAACACTTCTCATGTATACCTGAAAATAGACAAAAGTTATATCACTAAACAATAAAAAAGGTGCGTCTTTTGTAACAGGATACTGGACAACCATATTTTCATAACTTACCAGAGAATTTAAAGTTGTGTATCTAAATGTGTATTAACAGCTTGGACATATGTCTGAGGTGAATACCTCCTGTAGACACGTTTTCTCAGTTGAAATCTTGAACTCCGTCTATCAGACTGTGGGTAAATAAATGCTGACTGGAAGCATAGGAAGGCTTTGGCAAGAGAACTCTTACTGTAATCATCATTAGATGAGACGTAGGTTAGACCAACCAGACAAGACAACTCCATCAGGCAAAACCCAAGGTTGACTCGACACAGAGTCCTGTAACTTGGATTGGAACTCCAGTTATGAAGATCCTGGCGGTGCCAAGTGTACCACAGGACAGCAAAGAGAATTCTAGGAGTGACGTGTAAAGCCACAGCAATGCGCCATATATAGCGCTGTGGTGTGAAGTTACCAATGCTGGCACTAATGGAGGGTAGAAAATTGTAAACCTGCAAGAGAAAAAAAAATTAGAATCAAAGTGGAAAACAAATATTAAATAACACAAATAGATAAAAAACACCATTGATATACAGATTCTGTGGAATTGTGAGGGAGGTCCTGCTTTTTGCATGGACAATGCATAAGTTATTAAATACTGGGCTGGAGAATATAATACAAGTAGGGATCATCCAGCAACTTATAAGAATTCTGTGTATATCCCTGCAGTCATATATTAGCCATCAGAAAGCAATATTAGTATGTCCTATCAGTCAAATTTAGCAGGGTGAGCATTAGCACATTAACTTTAAAACAATAGGAGTTTTAGACCATTCTAACATTGTCTGATGAGGTCAAGTGATGCCTAGATAACCAGGTTTGGAACTGTTTCTGTCCTCTCTTCCTTACTCTCTTACAGTAGGACTAATCAAAGTAAGCACAGGGCCCAGGCCTATTGAAGTTGCAAAGGGCCGCAAAAGTTGGTCATCATGGTCATGGCTATAGCCTAGAAACGCTTTCTATGTAACTTTGATAATTATTGGCACATTGATTGACAACGACAATGCCAGCCGTCATCAAAAACCTGAATGAAACATTATGATAAACTTGTCACTCACATTGCAATGCGTATGGTTGACTCCATAAAAGTCCTTCCAAATCGAAATCAAGACACACAACACAAAACCAATGAGCGGACAACTTGAAGTGACTAATGCCAGGGTCCTCAGCGAAAATCGGATCATTCTGGAAGCGATTTTAGATCGATTTCCCATCAGAAAAAGGGCAATTCTCTCAATTGGCCGAAGGCAAATGCAGCAAAAAAAAGTTAGAGTGCGTGGGCCTAAATCAGTACTGATTTCTCTGGAAGAAGTGTAAGGCCTGGTGTTTTTCCACCGGTGTGATCCTGTTATACTGTTGGTGTTACCCAAGTGTTTTTCCCACCGCGTGTCGTAGCGCCCTCAACAGTTTGTATTTCATTCGGTTTTGGCTACAAATGTATGGGCCCCTTCTCATCTTAACAAAATGGGTGCATAACTTGAATGTGAATTTTCAACTTGTGAGGCAGGTTATCCGACTAAGGTAGTTATCTGAAACCTCTTAAAATCATTAGTAAATTACTTAAATTCATCATAATCGGAGCCATACATTATTTAATGAAACAGTATAATGTGTGTTTCAGTCTGCCAGTAATTTGGATGAATGAAAGGTCGAACAGGAAAACTTATAAGGATATGCAGATATAAGTACTTGGCATCAACTATACGTTAAAAATGCTTCCGCAAACTGTATGATGAAGTCAGGTCATCACGAAATGACGAGAATTCGTCGCCGCAAATTCGCCATTATAAATAGTGTATTTTCTTTATCAAGTTTGTAATTTTCAGGTCCATTAAGTTTCCATGTGAATAGAGCGAAGATTGTTTCGTATGAATCCACCGAAAGATCTATCCTTCGGAGCGGCGGAAGAGGAAAGGTGGGACTGGGAGCCAAAAATGTCTGGTCAAAATTCGTAGGATGTGATTGGTGAATGTGGCGATATGTCGATGTCTCTCTACAGACATGCCGCCCATGCATTATTGTGTCTGTTAGTCTCCACTCCTTACTTGTGATGGGTTCTTCTTATTTCTTCCTTGTTTTACTCTCTATATTTTCCATTACAAATTACAAACCACCATATGCTGAATCTTTTTTTTTTAATATTTGGGTCTGATTTGGTAAATCAGGTAAGGAAGGATGGGTCCAACAAGCAAATTTGCTGTTAGCCTGAGTTATTGATGGTGATAGTTGCCGAACAAAAACATCAATTTTACCTTCAATACTACTGCGAAAAGACTGGATATGCCACCCGAGGTACAGACAAAGTTTGAGCATTATGACCAAAGTGACGTTCTACGGGAGTCCTTGGATTTTAATGGGAAATTGCACTTTTCATCTTCCTGGTATCAAATAAACCAAAGTTCCTCTAAAGCAATCCTCGGAGTCTATTTAATTTATTGAGTGGGGTATCTAGTAAATTTGCAGTCATTTTGAGGGTGAAATCTGATGTTTTTATTGGGGGTGTTGATAATCTGTTAACTCCCCAGAGTGATTTACTAAGAACCATACCCATTCAGACAAATTCCAACACCATATAGTAAACTGTGCACAAAAACTGTTTATTTTGGGTATGCCTGAATCCATGTTAAAGTACAAGCAGTTTAGGGGTGCAGTACCCAGTGCCACAAATTCACACACTTTACTGGTGTTCAATTCTGTGGGGTTAGGGAAGGTTAGGGTTAATTCAGAAAATCTTGCTGCACATACCACGTTGATGTTGTCTGATTTAGTGCAAATTTAGCAGTGTTATCAGAAGTGAAATTACACTTGGTGGTGGAGAAAGGGAGAAGGAACCTCCTCGTGACCTCTGGGCCCCTTCAGGTGTTACCATTCCCTATTCGAAATTTCATGCTCCTAGCTACATGACGTGCTAAAAAAAGATTGCACCTCTGGAGAAATTATTGCATTCCCCATGTTCTCCTTGAAAGTGAGACTTTACCTTAACTCCCCTCAATCCTCCAAAATCCTCTGGGTGGTTGGGGAGGATTTTGGAGGATTGAGGCTGAATGCGATTTTTTATTAATCTGAGGATTTGAAGGATTGAGGATGGTGCCTAGCAAAAGGCCTTGGGGATGAGGGTTAAGCTACATCACTGTTACTTAGAGCACTTGCTGTTCAAGTCATCACTGTTCACTCATTTTACTGTATGTCATTTTGCCTGTACAGCACCCGTCAAGTCAGCTCAAGAAGCCCTGCTACCAGTCCAGATGATATGTAAGTCACTGTGCTTTGAATAGACTGGAGCCAGTCAGTGTGTTAATATTGCTACAGTGTGGTGCAGGAGTACTAAGGGTGTTGGATTGTTTGGTATGGATGGTGTAACAAAAAGTAGTCTTATTCTGATCCAATAGCTTTAGGGTTAACGTAGTACTTGTTTTTACTTTGTAGGAAGCGTGCTGCCGTACAGAAGCGCATTGAGCAATATTTCTACCAGCTCATCGATGGCTGTGGTAACAAGCAATGCTCTAATGAGCACTGCGCCTCCAACAAGAACACAAAGCCACTTAGCCACAATGAGGCAGCCATTAAGGCAGTGGCTCTCTGTAAGGCTAAGGCTCTACTCTGCTGCCAAGCTAATGAGAAGAATGCCAAGCAGGCCAAGACGACTCATGCAGAGAGAAAAGACGCCAGCGATGACGTGCCCTCGAGTAGTCAGGCAGCAGGATTGGGAGCAGTAAACCAACTGACTGATTCACCCAGTGATGATGCATCCACAAGCAACCAGACACCTAAGGGGCAGAGGGGTACCACACTTGAGTCTGCCAGTGAGGAGGCTTCGACTACCACCCAATCTTCACCAGTGGGTATGGATACATCACTGAACACATCTCCAACAAGTGACACAGCATCAACAAGTTATCAGACACCCAAGACCAGCACAGCTCCTGAAATAAATGGTGCACCCATAAAAAAGGGCAAGCCAGAACAACAAGGTACTCATTCCTTTCTCATGTTCTTATCACACTTTCCTAACCATAACTCTATCAAATCTTTCCAAACTAATAAGGGTATATTGGTGTACTGATAGAGTTGATACTCTACGTCACAGCCCCTCCAGGTTCAACCAATGGTGTGTCCGTTTTGGCATCTTTGAGACACTGAATTTCATTTCATGAATGTATCGAGGCATAAATGATCAGGAACTTTGCTACTCAGATTTTTGCAGAGTCAGGGAGCTTACTGGTCAAAATAGTCACTTGCTGGGATGATCATTTTGTAAAAATTAACCCTAACCGTCTAGATCTTTTTCAGAGGATACACCCTCAATCCTTCAAAATCCTCCACCTGCCCCCATGAAAAAAATTGGGTACAGCCTCGATCCTCCAAAATCCTCCAGTATTTCTTGAATATGTTCTTTGTAGGGGTGCCCATTGCCTCAATCCTCAAAAATCTTCTGGCAGTTCCTCTCATTATGTTGAGACAGTGTGAATGGTATCCTAGAGTGCAGTATGGAGGATTTCACACATAATGTGGGCATGAATTTGTACATGGCTGAACATAAAACAAGGTCTAACCCACAAGTTGAGACAATGCATCCTTCGCAATCAGCAATATAATTTTGCCATGCAGCCTTAATCCTCGAAAATCTTCCAAATTGCCTAGAAGATTTTGAAGGATTTGGGATGGTTAGGGTTAACATTCTTTGTTATTCAGTTGCTTATTTGAAGTAATGAAAGTTATTTCTGATACGGTTAGCCTGAACTTCACTGTGCTTTTTATTGAATCTAAAAGGCAACCTCAGAGAGAGGACTTGACTGTTGACCTCTGTTTGTTTTCTTTACACCAGCACCCAAACAGCCCGACCACCTTTCTGAAAAGAAAATGATGTCCCTAATTGACTCTTGCAAGGAAAAAGAGAACTTCTCTCCATTGGTGCGTTTGATTGGAGAGGTATTTTCTAATTGGAAGGTTCTCAACAAGAGCTTCTTAAAGCCCCCCTTTAAGGTGAAGACCCCAGACCAGGACACGATAGACCTTGGCAGACAGCTTTCAGAGAAGGAGCAGGAGAGGATGATAGATGACAAGGAGAAGGATGAAGATGAATCAGTTGCTTCTGGAAGCCAAGCCAATAGGACTGGGGAGCTTATGGTAGACATAGAAGCAGTCCAACGTGTCTATGCAGCTCTGGAAAAACTTGATGAAGAGAGGGTGACAAATGCGATGCTGAATGCCATCATTTCCCTATCGCAATTCCTTGAGGTGGATGTCCGTTGGGTGCCGCAGTTTGAAACCAACCCGCGCTTTCTCAATGTCTTTGTCATCACCATGGAGAATCCATCACTGCAGAGTCCCGAATACCTGGAAGTGGCTTACCCAAGTTTTTGCAAAGCAGTTAGCCGTCTTCCTCTGTCTGCCCAGGCCACCCTTGCCCGTATCTGGTCCAAATTCCCGGCCAGCAACCTCAGAAAAAAACTGGAAAGCCTTCAACAGCTCATCACGTGCAAAGTGCTGACTGATCATTTGGAGCCACCTCGGAGAAGGGTGAACGATGACGAGAGTATCACAGGAGCCACAAAGTGCATGAGAATCATCTTCTATGCCAACATCTTAGGGGGGAAAGTCGACAAGGCAAGGTCCAGCAGCACACAAGAGGAAGAAGAGATGGATTTGAGAGAACTCCTTGGGGCAGTTGGTAATGACAACAAAGATAAGAAGCTTCCTAAGGAGGATCCTCTAGCTAAGGAGCTCTCCATCTCGGTTCTTGACTCCACGGAGCCCCTCATACCATTTGAGGAATTCTACAACGAGCCCCTTAGTGATCAGATTGATGTTGGCGAGGACTTTGCACGATACAAAAAAGATGGCCTTGGACAGAGTGGACAGTTTTCATTTCTGAACTATCCCTTCATCTTGACCGTTGCCACAAAGAACATGGGCCTCTACTATGATAACAGAGTGCGCATGTACAATGAGAGGAGGCTAACTGTTTTGAATAGCCTTGTCCAAGGAGAGCAGTTTAACCCTTACTTGAAACTGAAGGTCAAACGAAGCACAGTGATTGATGATGCACTAGTGAACGTAAGTAATGGCAGTTGTTCTGTAAATGCTCATTTTGGCCATGGCCATTGGTTATAAACCTTTTGCATCAAAGGTCTTCAACTCCTGTATGCTCATTAAAAAACAATCTGAAACGTCTGTGAAATGATTTCCATCTCCATGTACTGTATTATCCTGTGTTTGTGGAGGGTTTTGAAAGGAATTGGTTTATTAATTCTTTCAGATTGAGAAGAATAAAATTTGAATGACTTGCTTACCACAAGGTGTCAGACAATATAAAATGGCTAAATCTCAAAGAATCTCTTGTGATGATTTAATTGCGAGTATGCTATTAAAATGTAAGTTCCATGTATTTTTTTTTTCACAAATGTTATTCTTTGTTATTATCAGCTTGAAATCATTGCCATGGAGAACCCTTCCGACCTGAAGAAGCAGCTGTATGTTGAGTTTGAGGGAGAGCAAGGAGTGGATGAAGGAGGGGTCTCCAAGGAGTTCTTCCAGCTTGTCGTTGAGGATATTTTCAACCCAGACATTGGTCAGTACTCTATAATTTCTATCTGTTGCTTTCAGAACCAGAAAAAAATAACTAAAAGCTGTGGTTTTTTAAGAAAGTAGGAGACCTGTCTGTCCTAAACAAAACCCAGAGCTATGAAGTTGCTGACATGATTCATTTTGATTTTTTTGTGAAATCCTTGTCATATTTCCAGGTATGTTCACCTACAATGAGGACACCAAGTACTACTGGTTTAATCCAACATCCTTTGAGAATGAGCGTCAGTTCACATTGATTGGTATTGTACTGGGTCTGGCCATCTATAACAACATCATCCTGGATATACAGTTCCCTATGGTGGTCTACCGCAAGCTCCTTGGAAGAAAGGCCACGTTTGACGACTTGAAACCAATCCAGCCTGTATGTGGATTTTTTTATGGGGGGGGATGGAGATAGTTATACAGTTCACATTGTTTTGGGCAGTGAATTCCTCAGAACAGTATGTTTAATTCAGAGTTCCACATTTCAAAACAAGAATTTGTAATGTTCTGTCAAAATCTGACACATCTTATTTTGTAAGTGTTGAGTGTTATGGATGGGTTTTAGATTTTGGAGTTGGTGTACTAGGTTTAATCTTGTCTGGTTTCAATCAACAACAGAGGTTTTTTGTTTGCTTGTGTTTTTAATTTTTCGGTTTCTCTGCTCTTGTTTAGAATTTTATTCCAAATTTGTTAAGAGAAGTGAAAGCCTGACTGATGATTAATGAACTGGTTTCTGGATTTGTATGATGTGTTCAGGTTCTGTACAACAGCTACAAATCCTTGCTGGAGTTCAAGGGGAATGTGGAGGAAATCTTCATGACAAACTTTGTCATCAGCTATAAGGATGTCTTTGGCAGCACTGTCACCCATAACCTGATTGAGAATGGAGAGAACACACCTGTCACCAAGGACAACAGACAGGTGGATCTGTCACTTACTTAATCAAACCCTAATACTCAGGGTTTGGTGATGGTATTAGTCCCTTAAGAAAAAAGTTTTGGGGACTTTAAAATTACCTTGTAATAGGAACTTTGTGTTGTCAAGCCTGAAAAATGAAGAAAACAAAGTACTTAGGACGACAAGATTTTCTTGTTATAAGCAGGATGCTATATTCACAGTACTCATTGAGGTTCAACTACATTGTGAGAGATTCAGGGTTTGTGGGTAAAGTATCAAGAAGTCTAGTGCACAGACATTTCAAGTAAGATTTTGATGTGAAGTTCTTTGATTTTATTTAAGTTAGTCATAAGTAGCAAGAACAAACATCCCTCTGCTTATTCGTGCCAAACTGTGAAGTGTGCCTTTTTTTTCCTCTGTGACTTGAAGGAGTTTGTGAATAAGTATGTGGACTACATTCTGAACAAGCTTCCAGAAAAGCAGTTCAAGGCTTTCAAGCGTGGCTTTGACATGGTGACTGATGAATCACCTCTCAAGATCTGGTTCCGACCTGAGGAAGTGGAGCTACTGGTCTGTGGAAGTAGGGTAAGCCAAAAGAAATGGAAAGATGACGTGGGTGGAACTATTAGCCTTGGATGCATACTTTGCTCCAACTTCATACTTGGCTCACATGGCAGTGTAAATCAAAGTAGTACATGTGTTTTCGATTTCAAATCACCCAGCATGTTTCTGCTGTAGCATTCGGACTGAATTTGAAGTGCCATTTAATTTTGTGCCATTTTGTTTCAAGTAAGACAGTTCGCAGAAATTTCACCTGGAAAGTTTGAAGTTTGCTTAACGTTGTCAGAGGTACAAGGATGTCTTTGGCAACACCGTCACCCGCAACCAACAGGTTATTTTTGGTTGCGTGATTGTGTCTGTTGCTTTTTATTTATTGTTGTTTTTTATGGTTCTTTCCCCAGCACTTTGACTTTGAGGCACTAGAGGAGGCAACCGAATATGACGGTGGCTACACAAAGGAATCCACCATCATCAAGTAAGTGAAGTAACACATTGAATGGTCCGATTTGTACCCCACTGTCAACGTCATGCTAATGTATTCATGCTGTGACAATGCTTTACATTTTACTTGTAAAATAAGTGTGCTCAAAGATATGCAGGATAACCTTCATAATGAAATCGTCCCCTTTGGGTTTTAGATAAGAAAAATGGAATTCATTTACCGCATGAGTTTTGTTCAGAGGGTTGGGATCTTGACTCGTTGTGTTGCATTTATGTTCTTGCAGGGACTTCTGGGAGATTGTACACAGAATGTCAGCTGACAAGAAGAAGAAACTGCTGATGTTCACCACTGGGAGTGACAGGGTACCAGTCGGTGGTCTGGCCAAGTTACGTCTCATCATTGCCAAGAATGGACCAGATTCAGACAGGTAAGTCACAGGCTGGTGTAATCCACCATTGCTGCTGTTACATCAGAAATCAATGAGGCATTGTGAGAGGTGTTTGATTTGTTGACCTTTCAAGGTCAAGCTGAGCTTTTTACACAAATTTGTTGGCACTCTGTGTCAGGTCTAAACTTTATTGTGACTTTTTCCGTTAGCACTTCAAGTATTACCAAGTCAAACTTAGTTGGTGAAGCCAGGTTATCTGGCACTTCAAAGACTCATTTATTGGTTGTTACTAACATCTGCATATGGCTGTCATTGGCAAAAAGTTCGGTGTTAGAGAATGAATTCAGACCACAATAACAATTTTTTTCTTTGATTGTGCTGTCAGTGAAAAATGTGATTCAAATAAAAAAGTTGAACTGTGTTCCATGCACTCGAGGTGCTGTTTGTTCACCTCCTGTGTCTCTTCAGAGGGCTGTAAATCTTCATGGACCACTCTGAGCATTTTATTGTGGCACTCATTCAATCACTCTTATCCTGGTCTTCCTCTCCAGGTTGCCCACGTCTCACACCTGTTTCAATGTCCTCCTGCTGCCAGAATACAGCAGCAAAGAAAAGCTGGAAGAGAGACTACTGAAAGCCATCACTCATGCCAAGGGCTTTGGTATGCTGTAAGGTTTGCTCCTTGTGATCCCATAAGGTAACCCAGACCGCCTTTCAGGTTTGTCCTGCTGAATCAATCAAAATCCAACAAGGAAAATAACAAGTCTGGATCCATCAAAATTGAACCACTGTCTGTCTACACTGCTCAGAGCAACAACGTCTACAATAAATTGCCCAGAGAGTCAATTATTGCCTGTTCATTGGACTTGATTATCATAACTATTCATATGAAATTGTACGTGCTGGGCGGCACTTGACAAATGCTAAGCATGTTGGACTTACTAATAAATGGATAAACACACCATGTTCATGTGAAGCCGTCTAGTGATGAGGTACAATTAAGGCTTGGATGGGGCTTTTCATGACTAAAACTGCAGTTTTGGCAATTCATAGGCTGCTAGGAAATCCACAGCCACTGACAAAAATACCTGATTAAGATATGGCTTTGCTTCACAGTCTTGGGTGTGATTGCAGTACATACAGGACTCAAATGTTGAATGTTTACAAGCTGTAGTGTTTATTTCTCTGTTATTCAAGCAAGGAATCGCAACATTGTGCTCCGATAAGCCTAGTATTTAGCACATAGGTGAAATCATCCTTTGTTAAATCTTGATAAATTGGTAATACTATTGCAAACCCTGTACATTTTACTTTCACTTACTGCCAGGTTTGAATAAATCCCCAGAGTAGACTGGACCAGAAATAAAATAGCATGAAATTGTTAACCAGAGCACTTATCGTAGCAGTCCTCAATATAATCAATTTCACTTTCAACTAAACAGAGCATATTAAAACCAGGACACAACCTTTGTGTCGCATTTTTGTTTTTATAAATGTGCTACAGATTAAGTGCTACTGAATGTTGCTGTCCTTTTTCCCAAACTTTTTTGTCAGCTTCCACCAAAACATCAATATTGACCAAAATACATGCAATACCTGCACGTCCTTTGTGTCCCATGATGTGAACAAGAAATAAAACAGGAGATTTTCTCATAATTGCTGCCAACAGACATCTTTCATTAACAAAGAAAGTTTGGTTAATGATAAAAATCATCTATAGAATGAATAGAACTGTGTTCAATCAAAACATATTTGCCATCTCACACTGATGGACAGGTAGTTCAGTTTACAGTAAACTAGCTTCGTTTTTTTGGGCCATCACATAAGGCTAACTGTACCCACAAAACAAAGCTTTGCCACTTTTTGTTGGAAAGCCTTCAGAGATAACTTTAGGTTCATTATTTGAAGGAACTGATTGATGAAAGACTTGCACTGTGTTATTGTAAGAAACATGTAAAATTTGTACTTCTTTATTTGCAGAGAATGTACAAAAATATATAAGGTATGTGTACGTTGTCTTACTCTATGCCAACCATAATTAACCAGCATTGCTTGAAAACTGGAATGTTTTATTTATAATTAAAAATGTCTGAGAGATATTGTCTAAAATTTCAATGTATGAATATATAATTTTTTTTCAAATAACCATGATAACTGTTGATATTGGTGGCCAACTGTTTGCAAGGTAGTACATATACAGCGATGTCTGAGCTGTTGATTATCCATCCTGCTGCTGACCAAAAGGCTTGATGAAAACTGTGAAGTGGACATCAATTCTTACCTTACCTCTTTAGCCAGCCCTCCTTGCTGCTTACTTTGAACCAGGTTTTGGACTGAGAAATAAATATTGCAAGATGAATGAGTTGTAAGGACTTTACCGTCTGAAATCATTAGAAATTGAAAAGAAAAAAGAATATTTTGTAGGGAAATGAAATGAAAGTGGAGAACTCTCTGATCCCTCATACGTGCATAGAGCTTTGACTATTGATAGATGGAGTGCCTACTGTGTACAGATCAGAGATCTTTCAGTTGATCAAACATCACTCATGGGCTCACACCAAACATGTACAAACTTTAAGATATTAATAAATTGTAATGCAGGTAATGGGTAAACCTTATTTCTGCAAATAAAGGTCTGTGAATGGTTGCACATTGAGAGGTTTGGTTTGTAGTGAAACTGACTTGGGAGACTGCCATTCAACCTTTTTGCAGTAACTTATTGTACCAGAACTGTGACCAGAGGGGAAGAAATCAGATTTGTGTATTGTGACTGACTGGTTTACTTTTATTAAAGCTCAAAAATTGGCTAAGCCAAGCAGTATCTTCTGCTTAATATTATGTCATGAACTGAGCTCCAGATCCATCTAATTACTACATGTATATGCCTTCAAACCCACACTGAGGAATGTTACTTTGAAATCGAGCTCTGTATACAAGTTATGTAACTGTTAATACTACCCTCTCTTATTTTGTGATCAGACATTTCATCGAACAGTTTTCCTAAGTAAAGTGGCAAGGATATTTGTCAAGTTACATTAAATGTCTTTTTGTGGTTTGTCCATCAGATGTTTGTTTTTGGAGTGTCCATTAAACTAGAATTTGTTGGCTTTGCTGATGCAGACTACAGTGAGGTGTGGGTTAGGCCGTAGAGTTCACATTCCTAGCTACGTGCAGCTGGTAAAGATACATAGACTGGTTCAATGCCTAGATAAGGCATGTTGGAGTAGGAACACCTTTGCCTCTTACGTTTGAGCTTGATGGAAATTCTAACAGTGCGACACTGTGGCACAAGTATGTTTTACTTCTGACAAAAAGAATCTTCATATTCATGTTATGTTGACAAATGAATTACATTGTTGGGCGATTGGAGTGGGCAATGTTTTAATGATTGCCAATAATCAGGAACGCCTGTTTGAATTCCGGATTTGAGGGACTTTGGCTGAGCCTAGTTTACTTGTAATCGGTGTTAAAGATAGTCGCCTTGAACCAGTGCTGTGCGTGGACTTTGGCCAGGGTTAATATAAGTCTGAGAGGGTTTGGTTTTGAACTCCCACACGGACGGTTCAGATTGTACAGCCATTTATTTCAATATCATCACTTCCAATAAACGTAATCTTTGAGATAGTGTGTTCGTCGTGTGTGATAAACAAATGCACAGCCTTCATACCACTCATCTCTTGGTTTTGATTTTTAGACTATGCCAGGAACGTCATTACTGAGACCATTTTTCCTTGGTTTGGTGTCACCCACTGCTATGATTATTCTACCAGTATTTTTTGTTTGTTTTATTTTGCTTCGTTTTTTTTACTGGTACCCTCACAGCAATATGTCAGAAACTGTAAACCAGTTTGATGAAGACCAGTCAACTAGACGTGCTCTTTGAACATTGACCAGTAGGATAATTCCCGTATACATGTAAATGTCATTAACATGTATTTGCGTGCAATTTCCAGGTCACGCACATTCCTCAACTGTAGAGTTTGTATTGGTTTTTAAAAGTTCTTCTTGCGGAATTGGGCTATTTGAGCTGGCAAAGATCCAAGATTACTTGAAGGAGTCACGAGTCAAATTGGGCAGACAGGTATGCTGTGGTAAACAGAAATCTTTGACTGTAATCTTGTCGGTTTTAAACTTTTTCCCTGTTATTTTTTTTTTACATATTAGGTTACTGTAGATAACACAGAAATGTGGAATTGTAAAGTCTATTATTTTTTTTAATGTTTTGCCTTTTATTTGCTAAATAAATGTTTTTTGCCAAAACCTGTCAAAATATATGAACAAAACTATTTCCCTTCTTTATCAAAGCCATTCTTTTAAAACAGACAACGGAGATGGACGTGGCGCTTACATCAAGTACACCCTCAGATTATGGGACAAATCCACATGATGATGGTGACCCACCACCCACCTATGATGAGGAGGCAATGAAAGGTAGAGAGATAGAAATCCTAGTAACTGGGCATAGATTCTATGCCTTTAAAATCACATTTAAAAACATTTCTGAGCAATTTTCAGGGACTCTTTTGAATACTTAACTACTAAATATGTGACAAGGTAGCAGGAGCTTTCGGTAGAATCACATGGACAAGAAATGATTCAAGCCATGACTGAATTGTTAAAATAATCGTGATAACGAGCTTATGACCTTTTTGTCTCTGATGAAAATTTGAAATATTGATTTTGTGATCCTGTTTATTTCCTGTTATTGTAGGTGTACCGCCATCTTACGAAGCAATATACAGAAAGATCAGAGAAGCGCAGGCCAACTCATCAACACCTGTCCATTTTGTGGTCACGACAATTAGAATCTTGCTAAACACAGGTAAACATGATATTAAATATCAGTTTGGACATTGTGATATGTATGCACTTGCTTTGAGATTTTCACGGGTAGTACCTCAGTTCGTGCTTTTATAACCTCCTCTAACAGCCGCTTCGAACGTCAGATTGAAGCGTAGTTTGTAATTGGACATTTCTTTCTTTGTCTTTCCTTGTCTTTCCTGGCTAGTCTTCGCCACAGTTTGCTTGACTCTGTCTACAGCCCTACCGATAGCAATGATTGTACTGGGTAAGGATGTTCTTCCACTTTGTTCCGGAATAAATAATCAGATCTGGCGTGTGCTCCAGTGGAATCTTATGTCAATGTTCCCCATGTAATTTTCAGTTATTATATTTGGAAGGTAGTTTATCAGCTGTAGAAAGAAGAGACGCAGTGTCAGTAGCGAAACAAATCAGGGTTACATTATATATAGAAAGATTATTCTGGGTTTGAGGAAGTGCATGGCTTCATTTACTTTTGCTCCTATGATGTCTAACACCTTTTTGATTTGTAATCCACTTGTCGTTATGCCTCTGTGTTTTTTCTCTTTTGGGGGGGGGGCTTGAATTGCACTGGCTAAACAATTAAAAACAAATGTCCATCGCCCTTTTGTTTGTCACTTCAGGTTCTATCTACATGAATGACTGTCCTGCAGAGCGAATGATTCCGATCTATCTGACGGTGTTTGGTGCCGTCTACAATCTCAAAGCAATCATTGATCTCTGTAGCAGAGGTATCAAGGAGAAATATAAAAACAGAGAGCGTTCTGGGTCTGATTCCCTCGAGGAAAACAAACTTTTTATCGGCGTGAATTGGGTCAGCAGACTCCTTGGTTTGTTTCTCTTGGGATTTTTCATCGCAGGTAATCAGCCAATATTTATATGATGCACAAACAGTGATTCATTTTCGCTGTAAAATATTGTGTTAAACAGAAGAGTCCAATTTGGGATGGGCGGGGTTGGGATTAGGGATGACACTCCCTCCAACATTTAACCACGCCTCTAATGCCATGTTAGGCATTTTGTGACATGCTTTTTGTTTCTATAGGCAATGTGTGGATCTACCGCATTTACGCACCGAGTGACGATCCTACCAGTCCCAACTACTGCTTCGGCCCGCTCTATTATTTTGCCTTCTGGGTGACAACTTTAGCCTACATCTTGATAGGACTGTGTTGCTGTGGGGTAACCACATGCTTGCTGATAGGCTGTGCAACTTGCTACAAGATCCTGAAGAAGGTCAGGAAATGTATTGAGAGGATCCGAGCTGCACGTGGAGAATCCGAAAACTCCGAATCCATTGAGGAGGAGCAGTGAAATGGCGAAATTAACCGATGAACAATTTACGTCCATGTTTTCTGGCGTCGCTGGTATTGCGAGCCATGTGCTGTTGTTAAAGTGTAAAAGTGTAAAACGCACAGGAAACAAGCAAATTTCGAGGTGTAAAACAAGTGTTGACATGGATTGATATTGGTGATAATAATGGCGACTCCATTAACAAAATCTTGAGTCAGTTGTTTTGAACATTTCCTCACACTTTGTGGTGAATCCTTGTATATTTGGTAGCTATTCTCAACAAGATATGTCTTTAAGCGAGTATACGGGGAATAATATTTGGGAATCAGGACTCACCAGATGACGTATAAGCTTGAAGAGTTGGATTTAGCAAACCATTACCTTCGCGTGTCGAATAACTTAAAAGATACAAATGGAAATCAGCATGATCAGTAGCTTATCCAGTCTTAAAAAAGAGCTGGACTTAAAAAATCAACCGCGTGAAAATAAGATAAGTAGAAAAGAAGCACACTTTGAGGCAATAACAATATGTTGAAGAGTTTAATACCTTAATGCTATACAACGGTAAATAAAGAAGGTGGTGACGCGGGCGTCGCAAAACCATTTATTTGGAGGGGGGTTGCTACATGAAATGTGCCGACAGGCCTCACGCAAAATGAGTGTACTGTATCCCCATTCCTTTCATCCTCGTTTCGTTCTCCATTCTTCGTTTTTTTGTTTTGCTGACAAACCATGATTTTGCCGACAAAACTAACCAATGGGGTGACACCCCCCCCCCGATCCAGCGACGGCCCTGGGTGGTGAAGGGAAAGACATGAATACCAGGGTAAATAAGGCAAGGACTTCCTTACAAAACTAAGCAAGATGTGGCAGTCTAACTGTACAGAAGAAAAACCAAGTCAAACTTTATAAATCCTTGGCAAGACCCGTACTTCTTTATGACTCCAGCACATGGAAACTGAACCAAAGTGGTGAAAACACACAAGTTTCTTTCCACTACTTGTTCATGTGAAAGGTCTACTCATACTTTTACCATCCACGATTTTAATAGAAGACCTCAACGATTACACCAGTGCAAGAAAAGTCGATAGGTCAGGCGAAGAAGGTAAAAAGATAGGTCTGCATTCGAGGGTGGGTCCTAACACAAATTTTCAAGGGGGGGGGCGGAAGTTTAGGATCTGGTTTCATGTGAACTTTTATGGCGTGTCAAAAAGTCGAGACTGCATTTTGTTGATCTTTTTTACACGCTTTGGGAGGAAAGAGAGATAGAAAGAGAAATAATGTAGAACGAAATGAGGGAGTGAAGTTTTTCATTGCCCCCGTGAAGCCTCTGCCCGCGCCTAATCCACGCAATACTGCAGGCCTGACACGCATGACGCAGTTCTTCCATGGTGAAAATACATCATACATTAAAGCTTCATCGTGTTGCTAGAGCACAATAGTGGTTAGTTTTTTTCAGGTGCGGAAGAACGGGAATAATGCATATGCCTTGATAGACAAAAAAGAGGATGTAACACGAGTTAATGGTCACGTGCGTTTAAACAAGTTTTTCGTCATCGGCAGAAAAAAGATACATATTTAAAGCAGCAACCGTATAGATCCATTCGGAATATTTTTGCATATGAATTTAACTTTGCCCGTGCACTTAAGTGGCTTCGATCGATTATGTGATCTTTTGTACACAGGATTACCCACAACGTGGAGTATGTCCCTGGACTGCGCTGGGCCGCTGCGGGTGTAGTTGCATGTGCGTCTGAGCCCGTTTATATTCCTTCTCTTGTCAGTGAGATTTTCTAGGTCATATTGGTCCAGCGACTACCACTGTCTCTTGGATTACTCTGGAAAAAGGAAAGTGACTCGCAACAATGCCGTGTTGACTGACGAGTGGTTACCACGTGACTACGCACATAAATATTACGTAATTGATGTTTACTTAGCTCAGTCAGCGGGTGGTTATCAAGCATGCATCCACGATGCAACATACAGCGTCACCGTGCGTAAAAGAATTTTAAGGAGTGGTTGCGTTCCACCACTCAGCTCAGTCGCTGTGGATACACGGTAGACAGAAGTACACAAATCTGTGGACAAAGTTCTGCAATCTACCATGGCCCATACAAACGCTTCGTTCAATGTAGCAGACGGAGAGAAGGTGAGATTGCTTTCTATGAGAAGAGGAAATGACTTTTTACAACACAGCCTTATAATTTTGTTACATGCGACAAAAATGCACCTAAACGATCCGTGACTGGCCTCATATGAATGGGGTCCAGACACTGCATTTCTGACTTGGTGCCGCGTTTCCTGGATACGGAGGAAGTCCATTATCAAGGTCCGAGGCATTTATGAGGAAGTTGGTGGACCTACTGGGCTCTTGTAAGGCGTAGGCTTGGACAAAATACACTCACAAAAGACGAATTCACATGATTGCGGGAAATTTCGCTCAATTCCTTTCAGCACAATTTGTAAAGCCACTGAGGAAAGATTTCCATATACGGACATCGGCTATCAGCCATCAGAAAAGTGATAACATGACCTAAAATGCCCATTTTGGCACTAAGGGAATATAAGGAAGCATTTACCAAGGAATAAAGTTTTCAGACTAGTTTCAGCAGGTTTGTACACAGCCCGGAGAAATGTCTGTGTATTGAACCCCCCCCTCTAAAAAAGTTCGAGGAAGCATTTCGGGGAGGGAGCTGTAAGCTACAGACATTATGGACTTGAGGTTGTTATGGCCAGGCATTTATTAAGAGTTCGGATGAGATTTATTGTGACGAAACAAGACAAGAAGGCGTGATTGATATCTTAAATTAGAGCTATTTTTACGCCAATTTCTTGATCTGTTTGTTTTGAACGTTTCAGTGAATATTTTTCATGACGTGTTCTTTGATGCAGGGAGTCAAGCTGACTCAAGATGGCCCACCACCTTCTTATGGCGGCCAGGCACCAAATGGTAAGTGAAACGGAGGACTGAAAGAATGACCACTTTCGTCTTGTAATTTTGCACAAACTGTTTCTTACAATTCCACAGTAATTGTCGTGAAAACTTTTTATCACGGTTTTATATATAGACATGTGCATGTAGGCCTATAGGGTCCACACTTTTCTTGTCATAATTTCTCAGTCAAATTGTTGCCAAGAACGGAGGTATTCCTAGCAACAAACTCAAGACGATGAAAATGAGTCGAAAGGGTCGAAAATGCAACAGACGAGTAAAACTGGTTTACGTACCTGAAACCCGATTGTGAAGAGATAGTTGGATTTGCAGCAAAATTTGCAAAATTACAGTTTATAGTGACACAGGCTAAATGTTGCTTTATTGTTTTTTTTCTGATGTTGAGGTTTTTGTGCATTTTATTCGTTTAGAAGCCCCACCTTCCTACCAGTCAATTATGGAGAAGATCAAAGAGGCCCAGGCTAATTCAGAAACACCTGCGCACTTCGTCGGCAAGTCCACCAACATCGTGCGCCAAACAGGTAGAGACCACTTCATTAAATATGTCCAACTCCATTTGAAAGCCAACATAATTCTGTTTTTTTCATGTAGAATCGACCACTTTCATCATTTTGCTTCATACAGTGCATAATGTAATGTGGCTCGGTTTTTTTTCTTATGCAGCTTGTACATCGTTTTGCATGGGATTGTCTTACCTCGTACCGGTGTCGATGGTCGTCATGGGTAAGAATTGTTCCTGAACTTTTTAGGGAGCTAAATAAATTCCCCAGTTCTTAGGGATCACCCATTATCAACATGTCTAGTTCAAATCGCATATATAAGTCAAATAGCCCTTCCGACTTCGATATTTTGGACTCTGAATACAGCTATAGGGCCAACAGAAAAGCGGTAATGGAAACTCTTCTGTGGTCCTATGCGTCACAAAGAACAAACTGCGCTCGATGCTCTTCAAGTGAACGAATGAACAAACACCATAAAAAAAATCAAGGGGACCCTTGGGATAAGATCTGCCGATTTTCTCTGATCAGAATAGAGCATTCCACAGTTGGATATCATTGTAATTATTGTGTTTATTAGCCATAGAAATTGCAATTTTCTGTCCTTTTTTCACGACCAATAGCAATTATTTGAGATTTATAATTTTTCTATTGCCTTTTTTCGACTCCAGGCTCAGTGTTCTTTGATGCTTGTCCAGTGGAACCAATGATCCCGATCTACCTGATCGTATTTGGTGCTGTCTACCAAGCCAAGCTATCAATAGATCTGAATGTCAGAGGCTGTCGTCACCGTTGCCAGGAGAACGGTGAAGAAGCCGATGACAACAAATGCGTAAAGTTTCTGAACTGGCTCAGCAGACTCTTTGGAATATTCCTCTTTGGATTTTTCATCGCAGGTAAATATCAGCTAGTTTTGTGTAGAGTATTTGTTAATTGACTGTAAATATTTACTGTACCATGAGCCTTCTTTGGTTACAACGAGACCTATAGTCATTCCAGACAAAAGTAGTTCCGCGCTTTAGGCATAAGCTAACATGGAATTGTGATTTTGTCTGAATATAGGCAATGTGTGGATCTTCCGCAACTGGACGCCCAGTAATGACCCTTCTAGTGCCAGCTATTGCTACGGTCCACTCTACTATTACGCATTCTGGGTCACCATTTCCTCCTACATCGTCGTGGGACTGCTGATGTGTTGTATGTGCACATGTTTTATGTGTGCATGTTGTGTTTGTTGCAAAGCCGCAGCCTCTAGCCAGAGTGGCGCTAAATAGTGGATATTGACCATGGATCGGCGGCCCTGAAGAGTGACAAAAATCATACATCTTACTTTTTGTGGAGTATTGACAATGCTGTTATATATCAAGACAAAACTGCAAGAACGTTAACAAGCTGGTTGAAACTGTTCACTGTACATCCTATTAGCAAATATACGGTTCTCGATCAGGAAGTGATCATTGTTATAAATTGGGTTGAAAATGTTCTACATTCTTGAACGAAATGTCTTGGGATGCAAGAGAAAACACTCATATTTGAAAAGGTTTTGCGTGGGAAAGTGTCTCGGGGTACCCAGTGCGTACATGTGTAATGCCTTTGGTAGCCTGTCTAGTCTATAAATATCAACTCCTTTGTCAATGTCATTAGTGCTGCACGTATATAAACCACTACATTGTATCTCCCTATGTGTTCCTTCAGTGCTTATAATGAACGTGAAAAACGTGTTTGCAAGTAGCATTTTCACATATTTTAACCATGCAGAATAATTCTTCTTGGCCCGAGTAGGCTATTCTTGCTTTAGGCTTGTGACTTTTGTATAAAGTATATCATGATTGCAATCCGTCTTGAGATAAGACTTCTGTCATGTTTTATCCGTTTGGTTTTCCCCAGTCGTGTAATAACTAAGTATATACCTATGCGTTCTCATTGATAGATTAGTGGTTTGTATGCAACAAGGTTGCTTTCATTTATCAGATTTGTTTCCTTCCCATTAATAAGAACTAAGTTATCCTTGGATACTTTATCTCCAGGTAGACTATAGTGGATTGCATGCAATAATCTTTCTGGTTTAATAATGGAAGTTTAGTGTTTAGCCTGTAAACTTGCGTTGTTTGTGTGATTTGATTATACAATATTTTGTGTGGCTGACTTCACAAATTAAAAATGACATGTGAAATTACAATCTAACTTTATTACTTCTACTCCATTAAAATAAACTAACACAATTTAAATACATGTATTCAAATTATATATGTATAAAGTGCTCTGACTTCTGATTTTTATGAAAGTGTTAACAAATAAAGATCGTATCAGTGATCCCAAAATAGAGGCTCTCAGTGACTCGTTAGTAATTTTGCGTCAGGGTGATTTCGAAATTTCTGAACGACATGAAGGCAGGTGTTAAGCTTTCAGATACAAGAGAAAGGAATTTTCTTTACGAGAAAGCGACTGAGACCTGTCCTATACAAAGATCCATACAGGAGAGGATTTGCGTTACAGCCTTTCCCCAATTGCAAAACGAACATCAACTGCCGTATGATATAACCCCTATAGTAACACTAATTTAAGCTTTCACGTGAATGGCATTCCTGCTAGTTTGTAAGGTATGTTGTTAGCATTCATTCCAACCCTTCCGCAATCTTCTTTGTGAGCTGTTGGGTACTTATGTCATTGTCCAATCAACGCTAAAAATGGGTCCTTATAGAAACTGGGGTGTGTCGTGCTCACGCCACAGCTTTCCGCGTCACGAGGGGCTTGCTCGCACTCTCCCTCTCTGGCCAGCACCACACTGCTGACTAGCTGGTCCCGTGGTCCACTCTGAAGGGACCCCCTTTGCCCAACACCAGGCTTCCTCAGGCCAGTCTGACTGCCGTCTCCTGCCAGGAACCTAAGACCTGACCTGCCAGTGACTGCGACCAAGTCATTACAGTCCACACTCTTTGACACTATACCGGTATCTGCATAATTTGAAATTCTTTACAATCTTATAATTTTTATTGAATGTAAAAATGCTGATCTCCTGCATTCTTTGACTTGAGAGATTTAATTTAATTTCGTTCTGGGAAAGTTAACCCTGGTCTCCGCTGTCCGGTCTTTACGATGTGTGTACTTGGTTAATTAAGCGTTTAATTTCCCTCCCCCCCCAAAAAAAATCTGAAAGTTCACATCGGCAAATACTTGTATATAACTCCTCAACATTGTTCACAAAAACAATCAATCAACAAATAACATTGTGGTCTGAAGTCTGAAATTCATCCAATGAATCCCCGCCTACCCTAGCCCATATATAAACCATCAGTTGACAATGAGATCAGGAAAAAGGCTACAGGGTCTGCTGATGCAAGGCTTTGCTTTCTATCATAGCAGGAATCTATGTACATGTACATTGAGAGGGTGCGCACATTTTTCATCGGGGAATGGTCAAAAGAAAATGAATTGCAGTTTGAGCATCGTTTTCAGTTCTAGATTTCATATGGGGGGACACCCAGGGCACGAGCACCCCTGGAAGTACACACCTCAGTCCCCTTCCTGTACCACTTTCCCTTGACGTTCCAAATTACTGCAGTGGGCGTATCCCATCCCAGTGATGGGGTGCACCCATCTCTATTTCTTATGTTAAAGGGAAAAGAGAGTACGCCTTTTCTTAGCTCAGCTAGGCCATGGTTGAGGGCCTAAGGCATGGCCTATTAAATAGGTTGACGCACTCAGCTGGCACGAATTTCTCGACTGTAGTGTACTGACGTGTGACAGGTGGTTTGTTCAGGGAGGTTAGAAGTGGTTGGTTACCGGGACGGTTGGAGGATGTAGGACTGGGAACCAGTCTACCTTGTGTACCTCAGCGCTATATACCGAGGCAGGAAGTCAACATGGCTGACGCTGGACCTATCGTGACGGACCAGGTAAAGCATTCTTTCTGAAAATCTGCACCAAAAATGTAAGATTGGTCACAAGAGCACTGGGAAAAAGTCACTCCTGCAGTGGTTAACAGAATAGCACAAGGTGTCTTTCATTTATGATCAGTATTTCGGTGATTGCGACCATCGAATACTTTAAATCCCAACACGTACATGACGTAGGCCTAGTACTATTACCATTTACTAGGCCTAGTACTAGTACTAGCCCTAGAACTAGTGGGGGTCCGACGTCTGCTCCTCTCCCACGAGCTCCTCAGAAAAAGAGCCTTTTTCGCCATAGGCTATGCATGACGTTTAACAGGGTACGAACAGCGATTCAATTCGAGTTAAGTACCCATAGAAATTTTGCTTCATTTCCCCCGAGAGTTTTATGTAAGATAACTTTCATACCTTTGTTTTGAGTACCAAGAAAGAAAAGGGCCCAAACCATACCGTTTTCAAAAAAAGGTGCAAATATTTCCTAATCTTTGTCTGAGAGTCATGCGGTTTACATGCGAAGATGAGCCGTGACCCAATGGTTGACTATGGCTGCGATCGATACACAAGACATGGAAATTGGCTACAGCCACTTTCTGTACGTCATGTGTGCAATTCTTAGCCGCGCTGGTTGAAATGCCAGTTGGCTGCAGCTTGCTGGGGTCACACTGACCAATCACAGGGCTCCTCATTATTTATGCCCAAATTGAAGGAATACAAGCAACAGCTGTTGGGTGCACAAAGCCGCTCAACAGGAAGCGTTCACTGTGCGATAGCGTGCTCACATGCACTGATATGCAACAGCTGTTTATAAAGAAGTAAAACTAAAATGATGGATATTGCTTTCAGAGAAAACAAAAGAGCCTCACTTCGTGATAAATGTTCCATTTTACTTGTCATTGACCCCGTTTTCCAGTCTTCTGCAAAAACATGTTGTGATTAGATGCCCTTTGCCAAGAGAATGAGATTGGAATAACTGGGACTGCGATGCATTGCCTTACATTTATTAATCTGGCAAGGAATAACTTTAAAAAATTTTTTACCTCAATCCTAAATGCATCAACAGCTTTGACAGTAATATTATTACTTGGTATGCAGGTATTGCAAATTTCATTCTCTTAGTGGACCCATTCTTTTATTGATGTCTGAAAAATTGAGTATACATTCTGCGTATACAACAATCACTTGTGAACAACAGGGGCCCAAATGTGTACCCTTCAGACCTGAAGATTTGAATAGTTACCAGTGGCACCGTGTTACTCGCAATGTACCAATGTGTGCTTACACGCTCTGTATAGCCGATCATCCCACTCCATGAGCCAATAGCGTTGGATGCAGAGGCCTATTGCAATTTTAGGCTTACATGTATAATAGGCCTAGACCTGTTTCTGCCTTTCAAATCTTCCAAAGCCACAAATCACAAAAAAGTGAGATATATCCAGGACTTGATTTAGAACAATAAAGGATGATATTGCAGCTTTTCTGGAGGAAAAATAAAAGGGGGACACAGACTGACAACCTCGCGGTGGGAATAAATTTGTGCTTACCACAATGCTACTAGCGTGGTGTCAGCTCAGTTGCTCTCTGTATTACAGTATAACCAGTTCTTGAAGGAATATATTTGTAACCTTTCTTTGCCTGTGTCATAGTTGCAGTTTGTGCCTATCATTGCCGTTTGGCAAACCATGGTTAGCTGTCAGGACATAAAGGAAATTGGGAAATTGTTAAGGCTAACTCACTTGGCCCTTTTGGCTTAGAGCCATCCTCTGTCCTTCAAAGTCCTCCAACTGTCTCCAGGTAGAAACTGAGTACAGCCATGTGGACAAATTCACATATCATCTAGGCCTACATTTCTGCACAGCACTGCAGAGCATAAACATCACAATGTCTGATCCAATACCTTGAGACAGTGCACCCTTTGCAGTCAGCCACACTTTTTTTGCCATATACATTGTAACATCAATCCTCCCAAATCCCCAGAACTGACGTGAGGATTTGAGAGCATCTTCTATCTTGAAATTAAAAGGAAAAAAAACCCAAAAACTGAAATTATTTTTTCATTAATGCTTGTCATTTTTGGTATATATATATGTTTATGTTTATGTGTATCTCTTATATATTTTTTACAGAGTCCTGAGGATGCAGATCCTGAGCTTGGTCTTACAAATGTTGTACCTTCACCCCCTGATTATGGGAGTAGTGATAAACCTGCTGATCCCTCATCGGAATCTCCACCCCCTGCGTATAATGAAGTTGTTAAAGGTATCTTAATGTATGAAATCAGGGTTTGCAAGGCACGTTTGGCATTTGTTCACCTCTTTGTAGTCAGTGCTTACTTCAGCAACTCCTATGATGAGATTGTATCTGCTGGATAATTGCTCCTACATTTTCAACCTCAGAAGAAAAAAGAAGAAAAGAAAAATAGGACTCCTGCCAGTCACAAGTTGTAATTAAGCAAACAAACTAAATAGAAAACCACAGTGATTTAACAGAATTAACAGAACACTGTTATTCAAGGCACCTGAAGTTGGTGTAACAACCCAACAAAGACAGTAAGAGATTTGCACAGTAAAATTTTCATCCTACCTGCCTAGTTGGATAATTTTGGAAGGTGTTACTGTGTGAACACAATTGTTCTGACAGCCTAACCAGTTAGGGCTTAAGTTTTTAGCCCAAGCTTGTTGGTCAAGATACAGTGAGCATTCTGCCAAGTTCTGTTAGGTTTGGACATTCATTAAGTTTTCTCTGATGAGTGACTAGCATTCCATTGATGTCTTCCATCTTAACAGATGCACCACCTTCCTACCAGTCAATCTTTGGCAAGATGCAAGATGCTAAGAAGACCTCCTCCACACCAGTGCACTTTCTTGTCAAACTCATCAGCATCTTACTTAATACAAGTAGGTACCTCCTCATGTCAGTAAATCTTTGTATATTCACTTTCCATTAGAATATTCTTTGAATCCTACAAACTTCAACCTTTTGTTGATATTTCTCTTTGCAAGCATGGTCTGGCGGCATGCCTTCATGAGAGATAATTTGTAAAGCTGTGGAATACTTTATTGTAAAGTAAAACTCCGAGTGAATAGTACGTGTACTGCTTCTGATAGTCTAAATATGCATCGCCTAGGAAGGGAGAAGAATAATGTAGTAATAACAATGTTGTGGAGTATGAGTATGAGTATTTCCATGAGTATGAGTACTTTACCATGAGTACTAGGCCTAATGAGTACAGTACAAAAATTCATTCATGTCAATGTGAGTACAATCCGAGTACCAAAAAGGACTTGAGTATAAGTATGAGTACTTTACCATGAGTACTGGGCCTAATGAGTACAAGTACCAAAATTCATTCATGTCAATGTGAGTACAAATCCGAGTACCAAAAACGGACTTGATTATGAGTGCTACAACATTGAGTACCATAAAGGAAATAACCTCGTCGGTGTTCAGGGACTTATATATAAAGCATTATCAAACTAACTTGATGAGAGTAGTAAAAGTACCTGAAGAGAATCTTGCTTTAGTTTCTGATTTGTATGTTTTATTCAACAGTTGTTGTCACAATAGTTCTTGCTGTGATGCTGGCTATCCCTATTGCAATGATTGTAATGGGTAAGTAGATGTACCCCTCAGCTCCCTCTGTTTTGTCATATAGTTGCTAATTAGTGTACATACTTTGGCATTTGTGTAGCATTCAGTCTCATTTCAGAGTTGTGCAATAAAGTGCTTCATTTAAGTTGTTCTTAAAATCAACAGTTGTTTAAATTTTAATCATTTTATTACATTGCTGAGAGTTTGGTTGGCTTAAATTTGATCCATCCATTGATATCTGGAGTGAAATTAAAGTTTAATTGCATTATTTATTTAACTAAATTTAAACAATCTGAATGCCAACCATAATTCCTTAATTTGCTCTGCATCCGCACTTCCATTTCTCACCAATGACCAATCCTCTCACATTAATGGTTAATGTTCCTTAAATTGCATCTTATTTCACCCTTTCAAATTTGATCTTTCTGGATCTGCAGGTGCCCTTTACAAAGATGACTGTCCTGTGGAACCCAAAATCCCCATCTACTTGATTGTGACTGGGTCCTTTTACATTCTTAAGTCTCTAATTGATCTGATTGTAAGATGTAAAAGGCAGCGGGAAGAAGGAGATAATGCTGAGGAACAGGAAAACAGAAAAGAAAATTCTATCAGCCGTCTCATAGGCTGCTTCTTGTTTGCATTTTTTATTGCTGGTAAGTTTCTTCAATTTTTAAAGCCTTTCTCCAGCCTCCTTGTTTATGCTTGAATATTTGATCTTTCTCTTTAGGATACAGATGTCTTAGCTAATGTAATGCCCATTTCCAAAGAAGTTTTCCATCATATTGTGGTGTGCCACAAATGCTGTATTTCTAAGCAGTGAAACTCATGGTTTTTCAGAACTGGTTTGCTGATGAAGATTTTTGTGTTTGTCCAATCCTAGGTAATGTGTGGGTGTACAGAAATTATCCACCTGGTGACATGGTGGGTGATCCCAATTATTGCTTTGGTCCCTTGTACTACTTTGCATTTTGGATCATAACAAGTTGCTACATATTCCTGGCGTTGGTGTGTTGCTGCGTGTGCTGTGCTGCTGGTGCCACCGCCGCTGTTAGTGAATGACATACTAGAGAGGAGTCACTCTTCAACTGTCATTTCATCGAAGCCATTTTTTAAAAGTTTGCATTTGCCAGCGAAAATCTGATGATGTGTTGTGTATAAATTTTGCTAATCATCAGCTGACTTTTTTTTAGCGAGAATTTTCTTTAGCGTGATTTTCATGGTAAGCAGCTTCAAGAAATTATGCCTGGATTGAAAAACAAACTTCAGATATATCTATTTTTGTGCAGTCTGCTTTTGAAGTTTGTTATTCTATGGTTTATGATTTGAGTGTAGGCTTTCAGGTTCTGTATACAGGACACACAAAGTACCACATGTTCACATTCCTCACTTGGGGTATCAACTCATTATAGTTTATTTAGAAGTCGTGTCTTAATAGCAAGGGGGATAAATATCCAAATTAGCTGCAGCTTCTTCTGTGAAGCAACATTTCTATCTTTTGCAAATGTTTGATTAAATTTATTGTATACAAAAATGTAAAAGCAGTGAAAATAACATACACATCTTCAACATTTAGATGCACAGAAAATTTTACATAATCAGATCTTTTGAAAATACAATTGGTGACAGGATAGAAACACATGATTTTTCTTTCATTTGACTCTATAGTAAAAGAGACAGCCGTCATTCAATATTAAATTAGTTTATTCTAAATCTGTCAGTACTAAATTACTATGTGTAATTGATGGTAGTTATGAATACTAGAGATAAAATTCAATTTTACAATGTGATACATTTTCTGCAATTTTGGCAAGATGTCTAGGTGTTTGCGAGATGGTAAAATTTGTACTCAGTTCCAGTTTGAAAAACAGCGGAGCATTATTTTTTATCTTTCTTTGTTTTCTTGTAAATTTGGGGGATTTTGGTCGTCTGTTTTTCAGAATGACTACATGTATTGTACAAGGAAGAAAAAGGTTGAGCGTGATATCTTTGCATGTCTCTGCAACACCAGAGAAGGTTTAATCTATTCATACCCCTATTGTTTATTGCATTCAGCATCTACTTTGATCATCTTGAAATCTTTTGACTCGTACTTGACGGTGTCTTACAGTCGTATCTTTCAGTGTTCCACCACAGTGCAGACGTTTGTAGATAACAAGGTGTAAGTTCCACACTGTTCAAGTCAAAGATGCATTTATTTTGTGATATTTTAGACATATTGGAGGTACAATTTTCAGTGTAAATTTGCTTAATATTTATGTCACAGATTAAAACAATGACCAGATAAAATTTATCGTCAAATGGTGATAATCCAGCTTTTTGCTGTACTGAAGCAAACCTGATGGAAACGGGTACAACTTTTTGTGAAAAAAAGTAGAGATGTGGGTCTGGAAATGTATGTACATGTATATGCATCGTGTTGAACAGTGTTTGTACAGTCTTTCTGAAAGTGGTTATGTGCGTTTTCTGGAAATCAGCCAAACTTGTATGTTTAAAGGAATGTGTTGATGTCAAGAGTTCAATGGTGGCAATAAATTAAGATGTTGCTCATATATTTTCACTATACTGATGTTGTTATTCTGACATTGACTTAGTTTAAGACTTATGTGTTTATGTGTTAGTTAGGTCCGTGACCACAACCATGGCAGGGCCACAATAGATATGTTATTAAGGGCACCATTATGCAGATGATCCAAAATACGGTAGCTTGTTCAAAAGCGTATTTTATGAGATTTTACGATCACTTCCTGTGATGAAATGGCGCATTTTGTTGCTAATGAACTAAGCTTTCCAGAAGGAGTGTACATTTTGTTGGCCAGTCTCAGCCAAATTCGTACTAGTCTTTGAACACTGATGTATTGGACGGAGGAGAATAAAATTACAAACTTTGCATGGATAATGGAACTGTGTATCAAAATTTCAAAATTTTTATTTACGATGGCAAAAGTAGGTCTAAATCAAGAATTTTTCTGTTTCCTGGTCACATCGATAATTTGTATTTAATTGCAAGCACAAAACAAGTATTGCTAGGATATTACTGGCCCCGCTTGTCCGGCTAAGTTGCAGGCAGTAATTGGGCATTTTTGGAATGTTTTCTTTTATTCGTCAGACTCGGCTGCGACCATCATTGAACACTTTGAAGTGCCTGAATTGCAACTCCTGTGTCCTTCCTCAATGCTTATAGTTAAACTCCTAAACGTCCGCCTGGAACTAAACTGGGACTGGAAGTTGATGAGAGTGGATTGGGGTTTAACGAGTTTTGGACTTTTTTTGTCAAATACAGAGGACTAAATTCCACCACCTCTATGGGTCAAAGAAGTTCCCGTCACTTAAATAATTTTTCCCACACTTCTTTCCCAGCACCGGCCCTAGGAAAAGTGAATACTGAATGATAATAAGGTTGCAAGAGGGCGCTGTGGCTAGTAAAAAGCAGAACTTTGTGTCACTATAGATGGCGCTATTTATTTGCAAGTGCCTTCCCTGTCGAGTTCGGGCGGCCTATTCTTGACACGGATTTCTTGTTCTCGCGCTCGAACAGCGGAAACACGACTTAAGAACACTGTTCTCGGAACAGGATCACACACCACCTCCGCGTCAGGGTTTTACAGGAACACACGGAAAGAGTCGTGAGATTTTGTTTTTTGAACAGCTGCAAAAAGTAGAGAGATGGCTTCCAAAGCCATAGACCATGTAGACAATGGGGAGTTTTGCAAAATTAACATTAATTATTTTCCGAAACACAGAAATGAATGTTCCTGTTCACATAGAAAAAGAATTCAGCCCAACCAAACCTTAACTCTCGAATAACGTGCATAGACGCCGCCATGTTGCACGTAATAAACCGGTTGTTTGTTCCCGGCGTTCGAGCGGCCGACCCACGAACAACAAATCGAGCTGTTCGTGAACTACGGGAACAAGCCGCCCCAACTCAGTCAGTATGTCTAATAGAGGGCGCTATTTATTTTATCAAAAGAGAGCGTTATTTATTTTGTCAATAGAGGGCGCTGTGCTACTGTAAGTTGGAAAGTCGTCGTACAGAATTTGGTATTTATGAACATTTTTTTTTCATATTCCAGCCCCATAAATGAGTTTGCCTCCGTACCCTGGGCCCCACACTCTTTTGCAGTAAAGTGTGGTCGGACGTCGGCCAAATTCATTTTTGAGAACTGTTCACGAGGTTTAGGCCAAGGCTACATACTACATAGGCCTAACGTGATCTAGGCCTAGCCCCACAAATACTGAAATACTGTAGTGGCTCTCTTTTACAATCTGTCGCCACCACAGCCCTACTTCATGGCATGTCTTAAATGCCTTAAATCTAAACTGCAGGATTGTCACAAACTTTGAATCCTAATGTGTTCCGAAATTAGAGTGACTCGACAATTTTACTTACACCGGTGTTTTCCTCAGAGTTTAGACTTTCATTCGAGAACCCAAAGCTTTCCATAATCATAAATTTTACGATGTAGGCCCATAGCACTTTGAAAAACCCGGCCTGTAGTATTACATGCCACATGCTCTGTATGAATACTGAATACCTAGAAACCCTGAATTTTTTCAGACAAGTCTCATGGGTCCGTGCACAAGGGCGTCAAGTGTTGTCCGTATAATAATGGTACTCTTTCCTTTCTGATTTTTTGTCTGACATGTCCAGTTTGAAAACAATTTAACATAGCATAGGCCTAAGCCACACATCACAGGTCTAGGCCCAATAGCGTCCGTGCTCATCACTTACTGCGAAAACCAATCGGACCAGACAATAGCTGGTGATATTAGGGACCTGGTGACTATGCAGTCACGCACATTACCTTCTTAACATCAAGGAACATTCGCTGGGTGACACGTTTTCTGCTGCCCCTCATTACCTATATATTTGGAGGAAAATTTCGCTGCTCAGTTTGTACGCATCTCAATGAAAAGAAGCTAAAAATGCACAAGGTCATGTTCCCAGTGTGCTAGTGTGCATTGGGAATCTAACTCATGGCCGATTCTTTGGGGCTGTACGCTCATGCAGCTGCAGGTCACGCCACAAGTCATGCCTGAGTTTTCAAACTACAACTGGCAGTAATGCACATTGATTTTAAAAATCACCACAGGGGCTGACATATGGCTTCCCATGGTAACATCAAAAGTCAGCTGCAGCAAGTAAATTTGGTTGTGGCTTAATAAATGTAAAAAATGAAGGAAGTGTAGAAAAAAAATGGGTAAAGGAGAAAAAGACATGAATTCCCCGATTCAAACAGGACCATGGATGTTCATAACGGGGACAAATAATTCACACAGTTTCAATAAAATATTGTTGTGGATCTGAACCATTGTAACTGTTCTCTTCAAATATGGTAGCAAGTTCAACAGGTTTTGTTCAAAACTGAAAATATGTTAGCAAAGTTGTTAATTGGAAGGTCAGTCACTCCATATTTAGGACTAGGTGACTAGCATCTCTACTGTTGGGTACTGTAAACCAATGTTGCAGGTATTCATAGTTCATAGCATTTGTGAAAATCAAGAATAAACCTCAGTCAGTGATCAACTGAGAGCCCAATCCACTTGACCCGTTTGGTTGCCACAATCAGAGTAATCCTCATACCATTGGCAATACATGTATTTGGCATGTGAATTTTTTGACATTCATGACATTAGTGCCCAAACGTGAAGGCAGGGGCTATCCATCAACTAGTTATTTCATGAATAATAGATATAAATTGTAATATTTCAAATCTTGGTCCTTTCTGCTTATTCATTTGGGTTGTTTCAATGATCAGGAACTTTCTTGACTGGACTCAGTTCCGATATGGCTATCAAGGCAGCTATTTTCGATGTGGGTGGAGTTCTTTTCAAGAGTCCAATCAACTTTTTGACGCAACTTGCTGAGAAACATGGCTTACCACCGTAAGTTTACTTTGGATTTTTGTTGTTGGCATTCAGTAATAAAATGATGTTGGACACTCGTAAGCCAGTAGGCCTGCCAACCTTGATGCACTTTCCATCCAAACTATAAGTGGGATTTTCATCATTGTACTTTGTATTGTTGTGTCCTTGCTTTTGTTACTGTTCTGATACTGTGTAGCATGTGACTATCAATGACTAGCATGTGACTATCAATGACTAGCATGTGACTATCAATGGCATTTTGTTTGACTGTGATGGCAGGACTTTTGCTGTGAATGTTCTGAGGAAAGGTGCTCCAGATAATGCATTCTGCAGGGCTGAGAAGGGAGATCTGTCTCTCTCGCAGGTACACTGGTATACATATCTATTCTTGTAGTATTGAGGTGTAATTGAGCTATATAGATCACAGAATGACTTTGGAAAGATTCTAAAAGGAACTTTCCCTTGGATTATAATTGCCTGTCTGATTCATGAGTAGTTGTTGGGGGAGTTGTGTGTCTTGTAAAGCAGAAGTAATTATGTGATCTAACAGAGCAGAGTGGAATATTACCTTGTTGTAATTTCTCTATCATTTGTACTTGTGGCAGAATGTAAATTGTTTATAGTCTTCACCACCATTGGTATTATTTCCTTCCAGCTTGTTACAGAACTACAGAATGACTTTGAGCTGTCAGCCCAAGAGAGCAATGTGGAACTACCACAGACATTCAGTATCAAGGAGATGGTCCTGGGTTTACTCAAACAGCAACCTCATAGAGAAATGATCAACGCTGTTATCAACTTAAAGAATCACGGTGAGTATACAGTAGACTCGTGGTGAGTACACAGTAGACTCATGGTGAGTATACAGTAGACTATCGACTGGCATTGAACATCTCACTTCAACCCTCCCTCCATTTTGTCATTTTGGCATGAATCATTTCTGAATCCTTCAAAATCATTTACTGTGAAAAGTGCCTCTCCTTACCTGTTTTTGTTTTCTCTATAGGCTTGAAAACATGCATCCTGACCAACAACTTCATCTATGATCTGCCGTCTGAGGCTGAAGAAGACAACCCAAACTTCTTTGTGATATCAGGGTTGATGTTTGATGAGGTGATTGAGTCTTGTCGGATTGGCCTGAGGAAACCTGACTTGGAGATTTACAGCATGGCTTGCAAGAGGCTTGGGGTGTCTCCTCAAGAAGTGAGAGTCATTTCTAAACTGTAAAGAGCCTCCAATGAGGTATAGCTCAATAATAAGGAAAAGATGAACTTTATCAGAATGAAATGTGCATATACTTGAGAAAGAACATTGAAATGGTAGCTGTCGTTGCACTGACATCTTTGACTCAATTCTGGTCTGGAAAATGGCAGGCAGCATGTGCAGTAACATAGAAAAGACTGGTCAGCGTTTGCCCAAGGAAAAAGAGAAAGAAAATTGATGATCATGGAATAGCAGTGTGCTTCACACAGCTGATAAAATTCATTTCCAGCTCCAAGCTTAATACAGCATATCTACCAAGTACATTATTTATAATACAGGATTATTTTGTTCTCTGCTTTAAAATTTACTTCTGACAGACCATCTTCATCGATGACCTTAAAGGCAATCTGAAGAATGCCCAGAAGCTTGGAATCAATACTATCCTGTTTAAGGACTTGGAATCAGCTCTAGCAAAGATTCAGGAACTCACCGGTATCGATGTGAGTACTAGTCCTTTGCTCTCTTTACCTCGCTTGGCTACTTTGAACAAAGTAGGTTTTTACAATCAACACAATCCACAATCTGTTACATAATAGCATCAACTGGCTTAGTCCTTACTGACAAGTAAAATTTTGGATTTCTGGCCAATTCTATTCTGTACGCTGGTTCAGACACCTTTCTTTCCGTTGTAAATACGACAAACACAGTTGAAAGTCCAGTCATTTGTTTTCATTTGTTGTCAGATTTAAAGAGGTGCTTGTTTGAATTTGCCCACCTCTCTTCTGTGTAATATTTCTTCCCAGGTCTTTCAACCAGCTGTACCCATCTCAGCCGATCCCGACAAATTAACACACAGTTATGTCACAACAACGGTAACTAAACTTGAAAAAAAGTTGATTTAGATCACATGGTGACAAAATATCGGTAATATTTGGATTACTTATTAACTCCTTTGGTGTTTGCCATGAGATATCCTAAACTCTCCAAGTCTGTGTTGTAAAATGTTGTTATACTCTACTTAAAATAGTCAAGCCCCAGGTAATGTCATTGAGACTGAACTTTCTTCAAAATCAGATGATGTACATGTACAGGTAGTTCTGAATGATTCTCTTCTTTGCACATTTTCCAGTAAAAAACGTTTAGGCCTGTGTTTTTTTTACTTCAGAAAAGAACCTTATATTCTGTGTTCACATTATAAGTTGTGGCCGTCAATGTAAGTAGTAATATAAGGCATTTATTTTCAAATACTACAGGATGGTGTAAAGCTGCACTATGTTGAGATGGGAGAAGGACCAGCAGTCATTCTGTGTCATGGTTTCCCTGAATCTTGGTATTCCTGGAGGAAACAGGTGCGTACAACACACTTATGCTTCAATGACACCTGTGGCTGACAAATGTGAAGAAATTCCAACTGCTGTCATGTTTGTCTTTGTTGTAGATTCCTGCTTTGGTCTTAGCTGGCTATCGAGTCATTGTTCCTGATCAGAGAGGCTACGGTCTTTCCTCAGCCCCACAGGGTAAAAACAATGTTTCCTGTCAATGTTTCTCCTTTCCAAATTGTACTTCAGGGCACTATATTTTGCCATGTTTTTTGAAAAATGTTACCAAATACATAGCAGGGACGTGTGCCTCAAGATACATGTTATTTTTGCAAGTGATAGGGCAGCCCACATTTTGTTGTTTTTCATGAAGATAAAGTATCTGTTAAAATGATAGACTATTTATTTGGTTGGCTTTCAGATATCAAAGACTACACTCAGGAATGTTTGAGTGCGGTAAGATGTCAGATTTTTGACCTTGCCTTGGTTCTTACCTGCATGTTTGTCCAGATTTGGTTTGGTGTAACACTCCCAAGTGTGGTTAGTTTGAAATTCTTCATTCACATTAACATTAAACTCGTGAAAACTGCACAAAATGTGCACCAAGTTGAAACCGTTTGGAAGTAATTGATGGTGCACTTGTTTTTGTTTCTGCAGGATCTGATAGCACTTCTTGATTCTTTGGTAAGTGCCACTACGAGTGATTTGTAATGTCTATGCGCTATATCCACTCTAATGCTGGTTTTGCAATTGTGAAATTGTCAATTTTACTTCAAATATTTGGTTGTTTTCAAGTGTGAATTCCTTTCCGGAATTTGAGAAATGAAGGTGTGTTTTTCCTCTGTTTGTGTGTTTCTTAGAGCATACGTAGAGCTGTCTTTGTTGGTCATGATTGGGGCGGTGCCGTCGTGTGGAAGATTGCTCTAAGGTATCCAGAGCGCACAAGGTAAAAATACTGATGGTTGAAATATTAACATATCCCATGGCTTAGTATTGATGGATTTTAATGTTCCAAGTACTTTCAAAAACATTCCCTCTGCTCTAGATGTTTATTCAAATCCTGTAAATGGTATTCAAACCTTGAAAACAACTATAATGTGATATAATGAACTCTTTTGTCGATTGTTATTTTTCATTTTGGTGCCACTTCAGTGAGTCTTTTAATTTGTTGCCATCTTATGTTTTTTATCATGTTCATGGCATTCATTGGCTGAATTCTTTGTTTTGTCCAGAGGTGTGGTTGGTGTGAATACTGCTTATTTTCCACCCAACCCTAAGTCCAACCCACTGCAGAGAATGTACCAGAAGCCAGGAGTGTTTGATTACCAGCTCTACTTCCAGACACCAGTGAGAACAATTTCTGCCTCGCCGATTTGTTTGGATGCAAGAAAAGTCACAGAAATGAAGATCTATGCCAGAGTGTGTTCAGTGGTTTTGTGTCTTGGACCTGATAACAGATGAGGTAGTCTCAAAGGAGTGGCATAAACCAAATTAATCTTGTTTTGCTTCTATGTAGGGTGTTGCTGAAGCTGAACTGGAGAAAGACCTGGAGAAAACGTTTAAATTCTTTTTCCGAGCTCCAGGGAAGCAGGTAAAAGCATGTTTTCTTCTCACTTTGAATGTACCAAGTTTCTTTTCATATGTCTCACGTTCTTTACTGTTCTGTGGCAGTTTCTGAGTCAGCATGCTTATGCATTAAGCAACATTGCCACGTCTGGGTCTTGTTAAACCAGTCATCAACATCTTAACTGTCCCACGTTCTTGGACGAGACGTTTCCCTATGTAACCTACATTTTGAATTTGGAAGACAGTCATCAGAATCCTAGGACGTGGCTGCTTCTTGGGTTCTTATTCATTGTGATCATTTCTACATCTTCTTGTTATCAGAGTTTAGATTTAATGGGTCTGAAGTGTACCAACTCAACTGAGCGGTGTAGTTCCGTGTTTGTTGCTGAGAAAGCATTGGCCATGTACGTCTTATTGACTTACGGATGTTTAAATATGTATTGTGTAATAGTGTTGTGATTTTCCATGTGTTTTTTTATTGAGGAAACCATATTTGTTTGTAGGACCATTATCCAGGGTCAGAGAAGATTGGTGTCCATAACGTCAGAGAAAGAGGTTAGTCTTTTTGAAACTCCAAGACAATATTCATTGGAGACTATTGATGAAGTTTGATTCAGAATGTGTATCTGAAACATATAGCCACAGGTAACAATTGTTGACTGCGGTGTAGGGATCCATGGTGTTTTGTAAACCCAAGGGGTAAATGGCACTTGAGGTGAAGCCAAGGGTGCCATTTGTGGCAAAATTTCAAAACAAAAATTTTGTTAACCCGGACGGGAATGTTTTTCTGAAAGCTGACTCCAAGAATTCCGGCATTGCTTGACCACGAAGGCCACCTGCCAAACCGCAAATTCTTGACAAGATTGAAGAGCAAACAAGAAGATACAATGGCATGAGCGTTTTAAATAAAGAGCAGTGACGATCGCAGCTGAAGCAGTGATCAGAGTTTACTCATGTTTCACTAGCAAAGTAGTACCACTGCAGCTATCCACCCTCGTACCCAAGGTCACTCAATTACAATGCTGTAGATGCCACATCTACTGTGGGAAAGATCTTTCCTAGCTTTGCACCAATGAGGCCTGGGTTCGAGTCCCGGCCTGGCCCGGGTTTTAAGTGCATTTGGTTTCCAGTTCATACTCGCTCTCCCAGGTTTTCTCCAGGTACTCCGGTTTCCTCCTGCCTCTAAAACTGGACCTTCTTCCTGATTCAGTAGGGACCCCATTGGAAATAAGTTTCAAAACTTTCATGGGCTATCCCTGGTATTACTTAATTTTGATGGAAATACCAAATAAATCCAATCCAATCACTGTGATCCATCATTTTTGTGGCCTGGCAACATCGACAGTGCGCAAGATGTGTGAATGATACATGCCCACTTATAACATGTCACACGATCAGTTTGCGACCAATAAAAATTCACCGTCTGTGACCGTGTTATAACAATGCATTGTGTTGAGTTGGGCTCATAAGCTGTGATGTTTGATGTGAACAATGCTCTCCTAGGTGGTATGCTTGTTGGTGTTCCTGATAATCTTCCAAGACCCTCCATGCTGACGGAGAAAGATCTAGCCTATTACGTCAAGCAATACAAGACATCAGGATTCAGGTAACTTAAATTCACTCCAAAGGAATAAAAAATTTGCTTTCCTTCATATTAACGTTCATGAACAATGGGACTGTTGTTGCACAGTTTACTTGATGTGCACCTTACCCCTCAACCTCTACATTGTGGATGTGCATTGCATGAGACAGCATTGATGCAAATTATGAAAGTGCATGACATAACCCAAAATGTCCAAAGGTTGGGTCAAAAGTTAATAATTTGCCTGTGTCATGAGGAGCTTACCTTTGATTTTATTCAGAATTCAAAGAAGTTGTCAATTTATTCTATACATTAAATCTACTAATCTAATTTCAAGCTAACATATTATGATAAAAGAGTTGAAGGTTAATTTTGACTGAGAAACTGGGCAATTATGTCTGAAATTTGGAATCAACTTCTGACATCAGATTGCTCTTTTCTCCCAGGGGTCCCTTGAACTGGTATCGGAATGTTGAAGAAAATTGGAAAGATTCCCTGAAAGATGTGGGTCGCAAGGTAAACTCACAGTGTGTGATGTTTCCAAACAAAAATTCCCCGTCATTTTTTTTTTTTTTAGTGCAGTTGTGTTGCGCTGTTGCAGATTTGATGTGAAATTGTCTCCTGTTCAAAATCGACAGAATCATAGGATATAGCAAGCTCTGGTTTCTTAGCAGTTTTGAGTAAGTATGGCTGAGAAAAATCATTGTAATTGAAGTTGAGAATAAACTTTTAGAGATTGACCATAAGTTTTATTTTCTCATGGTGTAGATACATGCTCCAGCTCTGATGGTGACTGCGGAGAAAGATCGAGTCCTGACTCCAGCAAGTAGTAAATATATGGAGCCTTGGGTAAGTAGCCATACCAACAGGCTTAACCCTAACACTCCTCAGTCCTCCAACAGGTGAAGGATTGAGGAGGGTTAGGGTTAATATCTGTGATTCACAACATTGTTCCGACCTCTTTTGCTATATTCGGTCAAGTCAGTATTTGCTTATCCAGTTTCCAAGATACGTGTTGAACACTGAACTTGTTGTGGATGTGTTACTACCAATTTGTGGAAATTTTTCAGGTGCCTAATCTGTCTCGCCTCCATCTTGAGAATTGTGGCCACTGGACTCAAATGGAAAGGTAAGATTTGCCCCCGTCGCAGAAATCTAATACTCCACACGTCACGTCATGTTCTAACAACATTCAGTCCTTTTTCCTGAGGTTACAAACCAACATTTATAATACTAATAAAACTATTCTTATGTCTCTCCTTTGCTCTGTCCTGTAATCAACAATTATACAAGTTGAACAGATATAATTTGACCCTGGTTTTGAATTAATATGTTGTTACAGCTTGTTGGATAGCATCTAGTAAGTTCCATCCCGTGGACAGAAGTTGATCAAACGAGCGGGAACCATAGAACATAATTTTAATAATAGGTGGTGTCAACAGAGATTTGTGGGCAGACTGTTGGTTTTTAGCTAGTTGGCATTCCTAAACTAAACTAAACTTTCAAGACAAACAACTTGAGTGCATCATGTGTTCCTTGGTTATATTCCTGGCAGTATTTCCCAGCCAACAGGTTACTAGCAAGACCTGTCTATGCTCAGCAATCACTTAGTGCATTAACTGATATATCCACATGGGAGCATTGGTTCTAATAAACCTAGACTGACTTATGATGTGTTGTATTCCATGAATTGAATTATTGAACCTGTGGCAAGATTGTATCCATTTTGTATAGTGTGTACCATTGACCAGTATTTGTGTAGGAGCAAATGGGACCATAAAATTATACCAGAAATTGTGCCAAATGACCTCATCCGTCTGATATCCACCTTGAGAGGATCAGTTTATGCATAGAACCAATAGTCTGGCTCCATGGAAACAATGTGCGTATATCTTGATTGATTTCAGAGCCAGGGAGTTCAATGAAGGTCTCATCAAGTGGCTCAATGACATCCATAAGAAGGCCAAGATCCATGTGGAATCTAGACTGTAATTCTACTGAGCAGTTCACTGGCTCCATGGCAACTTTGATTCCATGGCAACCGTGCATCTCAAGATTTGAGTAATTGTTTGCAAACAGTAGCCATAGAGGTAGGAGCACAATGTCTGTTGAATTTCATACCAATGCTACTTTGGGTAACTGTTTTTCTTTTGCCAAATGAGTGAATTACTGAAATGTAATCAGTGTAAATGAACTCTGTTCTGTTAGTTTGGAGTAAGAAGCAAAATTGAAACCATCTTTAATTATGAGAAAAAGCAAGACTGCGTAGCACTTATCATGAGACTTGGGGAAAATAAAAGGTAAAGGAGTGCTCACCAGTATCTTTCTTGTGGTTCTGTTTTGCTTTTTATATTCCTTCAAGTTTTATTATAAGGTCTTGTTTCTCCTTCGCTTCTCTTGATTGGGCTACTTAGTGAAGGGAAATGAAGTAAGAATTATACTGACAGTATTTTCAATTCAAAGATTTGTTTTATGAAGATTTTTTTATACATTTCGAGATTATGTAAAAATGTACAAATATGTTTGATATGATTTGAATATCTATTTTTGATGTTAATTGTATACTAAGCTTAATATAAAACAAATTCTAAATGTATTCTTAAGGAATTTAGAGACAGGGAGTAGTCATTACTGACAGAAAGAGATATGCACAAATGTCATCCTTCAAGAATTAATACAAGAGAATAGATGTAAGTCTAATCTCTGAGGCACCTGCTGATTATATCATGACTTTGAGGAGAGGTTTCATTACGTAGCTGCCAGTATTGTTGTTAGTTTTGTTTGATTATGACACAGATTTCCTCAGCTAGAAGTTTACCGGAGTCACTTCAGATGGAAACTTTGTTGAAGTTTTTGATTGAAATGTAAAACATTCTGATTTAGGTGGACTGATAAATGGAGCCTAGATCATTGAAGTGGTGTCCTTGGTTGGATTTGAACCTTGGTCATAAAAGTAGATGAGTAGAGAAGTATCAAGATCTCTAGCGATCTGTCGTTGAGAATAACATGGAGATTTGGTGTAAAGCATGTGATAACTGAAACATAGTAAAGGGTCGAATTTATGAGAAATAGTCAAAGAAAAGTCAAAAATCTGGTATATGGTACATATACATGCAATACGGACTATCAGTTACAAAGTCTTAAGGAAGTACACTTGGCTTGAGTTTTCCTCATGATGCCCAATAAAATCTACATTGATATTGTTGCAGATCAACCAAGTATCAATTTTTAATCTTTATGTCTATGTAAAGTGATGTGAGTGAACTTTTTGGTAAACATTTATTTGCAGACTTTGTTCATCCAGAGGCTCTGCAGGTTTGGAAATGTTTGTTCGTACCATTTCAGTTGAAGTGGAGTGCAGAGGTCACAAGCTATTTGAAAAGCTAAGAAACATTTCGAATGGATCATCATTGTAGCATTGGGTGTTTACTCAGGCTTTTTTTGACTTGCTGGGAATTCCTTTTTTTTTCCTGAATACTTGTTTGTAACACCTGTTCAATTTTCACCATGGCGGATGCAGAATATCTAGTGACAGACAAGGTAGGCATTCTTTCAGATTTTAGCACATTTGAATGTATTTTTTCATTGCTAAATGGTGGAAGGATGTGGTGTGTTCTATTGATATTGCTTCAAATCTCCGGGACTGACAAAGGTTGTTTTGAGTGAGGAAAACGTGCAGTACACGTTGGCATGGGAACACGATCACTTTGTTTAAGGTGTAAAGTTGCCATATCATACATTGCAGCAGTCAACAACTGTTCAGGTATGAAGGTTATGCAGGAAGCATTGAAAGTAAGCTTGTGGTTGCACAGTGTAACTGATCTCTTGTATGAGTTAGTGAAGTGTTAAGAGAAAGGGGGGGCGGAATCATTGATCAGTGCACTCTCCACATCATCTGGAGACTCCGAGTATACTGCTTGACAAAAATGGATTCTTTAGTTCTTGTCACATTTCCATCCTTGAAAATAATTCTTGTCCCAACATCAACAATTATTTTTCATTTGTATTGAAATATCTAAGTGTTTTCAGCTTTGGAACAGTTGGCAGGCATAATAAGAGATAAAGCATTATTGTACTTGTTTATGAACGGATATCATTTTGGCTTGATCTCTCCAGGATAGTAAAGATGTAGATCCTGAGCTTGGTCTTACAAATAGTGCATTTTCACCCTCTGAGTATGGATCCCGTGTGAACCGTGCTGATCCAATTGTGGAACCTCCACCCCCTGCGTATGATGAACTTCCTCGAGGTATGTACTAAAAGGTTTCATAGTGCACCTAGGGAAATATCTACTGAACATTTTGTTTTCAATCCTTGGCATATATGCAAATTTACCCAATGGAGTCAAGCTTGCTAAACATGTTTTGCAAGACATCAGACAACTTGCATCTCACCAAAAGGAATTCTTTCACAGGAATTTTGTTTGATATGAATGATATCTTAACCACTGACATCCTCCATCTTGACAGATGCACCACCCTCCTATCAGTCCATCTTTGGCAAGATACAAGATGCCAAGATGACATCACCAACACCAGTGCACTTTGTTATCAAAATCATCAGCATCTTGCTCAGCACAGGTTTGTATTCAACCAGATGTTTATCATTCCTAGTTGAACAATATGGGCGATTCACAATAGTGCGCCACCAAGAGTTTGCAACACGTTGGCCAATCATAATGCGCGAAATTTGTCGACCATTTCCAAATGCACATGGGGTCGACAAATTTCCCTATTGTGATTCGCCAATGCGTCGCAAACTCTTAATTGGTGGCGCACTATTGTTAAACGACCGTATTCAATTTGCCTGTCGGTATGTGACTTTGAAATAGAGAAATTCTGATTTTCTTTGATTGTACAAATTCAACATTAGATAGGTAGAGCTTTCTTGTGACAGAAAATCAGAAAAACCTGACTATCTGCGCGGAGTGAAGTGCACCCTCACCGGTGAAACAGAGACAGATGTCGCAAAGTTTTCCAACCGGGTTCTTGCATGCATTTGGGGCAAAGACCATACACTCCAGACTAAATTTGTTGTGCATACTCAGCGTGCCAAATGTGCATAAACTTGCATATGCGGTGAGATTAAAAGAACTGTCATCAGTTTCATTTAAAAACATGCCCTCTTTTGTTCCTGCTCGGAGTGGACAGTGACTTGATGAATAGTCTGAATGTACTTGGGTCATGAAGAAAGAAGAAAACTATAGTGAGAGGCGTATTCAGGTTGTGAGTGGGGGGGTCATGCAACCTCTGTCGACCAAATCCCCCCCCCCCACCCTCCAGGATTTATCCTAATTCTTCTTTTGCGAATCTTTGTTTTATTTCCACAGTTTTTGTCACAGTTTTCCTGGCTGTGATGCTTGCTCTGCCGATCGCAATGATTGTAATGGGTGAGGTTCAACACTTTTGCATCGCTCTTCTATTTGCCCTTAAATACTCAACAGTTTGAAAAAATCTGCAAAATAGGGACTTGGAACTGCAAGACATCTTTTCTCTGTCAAATTGTTCATTGAAGGGGACATCATATTTCAATATTTATAATGTATTGAAAAAGTAATTGTTAAATTCCAATTTCATATACATGAGCCGAGTGTTACTGTTTCACTGAAAGACAAGCAGAGTTAATGAAGATCTGAGTCATTAAAAACATTGATTTTCTGCCAGGCCCTTCTATTCACCTGATCATCATTTCCTGGGCAGTCACATTTCCATGTAGTTCATACCAAATTTGAATTCTTTATCCTGTTTCATCGGCAACGTTTTGTATCTGCAGGTGCTCTTTACAAAGATGACTGTCCTGTGGAACCCAAAATCCCCATCTTCTTGATTGTGACTGGATCTGTTGGCATTGTGAAGTCTCTCCTTGATCTGATTGTAAGATGTGGAAGGTTGAACCAAGAAGACAATAATACTGAAGAACAGAAATCCATGAAAGGAGACATCTGCAGTCATTTCCTGGGCTGCTTTCTGTTTGCATTCTTTATTGCTGGTATGTTTCTCTATTTTTGACTGGTTGACACTGCAGGACTTGTGATAATTGTCTTGCTATCTGTCGTCTCATGCCCAGACCCTCCACTGGCAGGCATGTGAAGTCTAATCCAAGGACATTGTGTAAAACAGTCTTGAATTGATTTACTCTTTTATCAACTGAAGCAGCCGGGAGCCATCTTACCGTGCCGAGTACAAATGTGATTACTGGCTCACTTGCCATAGCAACTGTTGTTGCCGTGCAATATTTGCTCAACAGTGGCCTGCAAGTCTTCATATTGCCTTTATATTTGGCATGATAATATGGCCACCGGTGGTTTCAATGTGGGCTGAATACATGCCTTGTGAGTCCAGACTTCATCCGTGACATCAGTTGTCTAATCCCCCATTTTGTGTATATGTACATAATGTCTGTGCAGTCTGTGCATATGGACCATGTGCAGAACTTCACCACTGTACACAGTGTGTATGTGATACTGAATTTGTGTGCAGGTAACAGAGAAGTTTATTCATGCATATGTTTTCTCATTTCTAGGTAACGTGTGGGTGTACAGCAACTATCCACCGAGTGACATCGTGAGTGATCCTAATTATTGCTACGGTCCCTTGTACTACTTTGCCTTTTGGTTCATGACAAGTTCCTACATATTGCTTGGTGGAATGTGTTGCTGTATTTGCTGTATTGCTGGTTTTGTATCCTTGCTGCCACTTTAGATGAGACACGGACATGCTGGACAGGTACACGAGATCGCAGTTGAAGTGTTTAGAAGGATCGGAGATACAACACTGGACCGATCACAAAATTGCTACAAAGTTTGTTTATGTAGAACGGTTGTTTTTATGTACCAACAATTGCTACAGGCTTCTACAAGATCACCACAAAATAGAAGCTTGAGTTACAAATGAGGTTTCCCATCAAAGCTATATTATACTGCAGGATTTGAAGGTCCCTACCTAGGTTGGACCAGAATACCGTATATACTCATATCATGTAAATTTAAACGCAGAATATGTATAATTTCACTTTTTCCTGGCCAGTGGCTTAATGGGGGAGGTGGCATTGGGGATACAGGCCCCTTTCTGCTTGAGGCCTGTGCCCCTCCTTCCTCCTTGTTCCTCCCAACTCAGAAAATAAAGTAGGAAAAATCTGGTGCTAGTCCACCTTCGTCAATGTTTTGAACTGTGACCGAACCCATTGTGTGCCCCCTGCCACAAAATGAGGGCCCTCAAGTTCCCCCATTGCAATATTTACCCCGGTATTACCACTGTTCCTGGCCTGACCTTTTTTCACCGTCATCAAGGCAGCAATATTATCCAATTTGAAGCTCTTGCAATTCCACCATACGCCAACTTCTAGCTGTTCCTTTTTGTCTCTGCCTGAACATTCACTATTTTGCTTTACAGGCGAGTAGACCAGGCAGCCATTTTTACATTTGTTGTGATAATAATCACTTCGTACGGTGTACATGTTTCTAGCTTTGGCTTTGTACGCAGCCACAATCCTGGCCGAATGTCCTTGGGGTATTCCACCCCAGGTTCCCTTCTCAATATTGGCTCTCAATCAATGCACGGTCTGTCCTCCAGCTCAAGATGACAACATTGACCAGGAGAGTGGGAAGGGTATGGTTTGTTGAGGCTGAGTTTTGCTGTGATGTAGCTGGTCTGGAATGTTCAAGTGGAATAAGTGATATAAATTGAAAGCGGAATATTACTTGGACACAAACTGAATAGTATTGAAGGAGGTGTTGACATAAAGTTTGGTTTGAATAATCATTTTGTTAGATAGTACAGTATGGTCAGTGTTCACTTTTAGTGCCTAATCAAGTCTAAATTGTACCAGAGTTTGCGTCTGTTTGCGTGGTGACATTTTGATGATTTAAAATTTATTTATTTTGATCTGATTTATTACTCAATTTTGGCAGCAAATGTTTGCACTCAACCAGATTTTGACACATCTCCCACCAGAAAAACAATGGTAAGCAAGTAAGAAACCTCAAGCCCACTACTACACCTAGTCTGGTCATACCATGGTGTCTACTAAGCAATTCAAGAAATCTACTCTGCACCCCTATCCAGAATTTTAATATAGTCCATCTCGTATGTGTCAAGCTCTGCAAATGTATGTGTGAATTGCCATATTCATTCTCCTTTCACTTTCATGTTTTCTGCTTGTATTTTTGTGTGTCGGTGCAGCAAGGTCGTAACTCCCTTTTGTTTTGTACAGGAGATATGACCTTGTTGCTCTAACTTGACAATTTATTCATTAGCATTTTTGGCAACATTGTGGTATATAGTCCTATTTCAGTTCTGACATTTTTACATCTTTGTCTATTTTATTGTTCATTCTTCGAGTATCGCTTGTAGGTTTTAAATTATGATCTTGATGTATCATTTGTATGTTTGATGTTTTTCACTCAATCTGCCTGTTGTAAATTTGAATCTTTTCAGCCTCCTATTTCTATTTCAAATGAAAAAAACCATAATACTAATTAGCACATACAACCAAGGAGGAACACAGAGCAACAATTTAATCAGGCTCGTAGTTTGGGAAAAATTGACTTCAAAAATTGTCCAACAACGGCTTGTCACATGATTTGAGATGATGTCATCATGACATCAATGTTCAGTGTTTATCTTTAGCCTAAGGTCATAACTTATTTGAAGTCTGCTTAAGATTGAAGATTTAAAAGTAGCCAAAGTGCCATTGACAAAAACCATGAACAAAGTCTGTTAGATTTTATTTTTTGGGGGGGAGGGGAAAAAGAAAAAGTCTTGACATAAACAAAAGCTTCTCCACATTTTTGGAAAACCAAACTGGCAGCATAACTTTGGGCCTTTTTGTTTCATATGGATCCAAAATTTAAAGAGTAGTCATTCATTGGTTCATTAACAATAGAATCTGCCAAACGGATGGAGGGATCCAGCGATCACTGATTGAGATCCACATTCATGTGAAATAAACAGGCCTTGAGTGTTAATTTTTAACCTATATGCCTGCATTCTCCCACAAGACAATTTGTGAGTTAAACATGAATATACAGCCTGTGCTGGGTATGAGGCTCCTCTATCTGTGGTAAAGAAATATAGTTCAAATACTTCCAGAGGCTGCAGGACAATTGCAGAGGTAAACAAGCTTTTGATTCATTTTAAATTGGCTCTCATCTTTGATCAAACATTGAGTGTTTGCTCTGGTAATTTTTAACTTTATTGGAATTCCATGTCTGAAAACTTGTTTGTGACGCCTGTCTGGTTTCACCATTGCTGATGTTGATTCCTGCGGCACATACAAGGTAAGCATCCAAGTTCAACTTTAAGCATAGAAGCAATATTGCTTCCAAGGGTACAGAATTCATTTGCGTGTTGAAGGAAGAAATAGAGATAAGTTTAGGGTTACAGTATTTCTGTGTCTCCTCTATCAATTGAAAAGGATCCAAAAGAACCCTTGGAGGCCAGCAAGGTATAGTGTGCTCAAATGCTGATTTCCATAGCTCTTTTCAGAAACTGACTGAAAGGATTTATCACAGGGTACTGATGTAGTCATAAACTGACTTGTGCAACAAACCATTCTTGACCCCCCTTAAAAGTCATGAATATCAAACAGTTTAATGGCAGGTGCTACAAAAACTGTGGAATATTATTACTGTGTTTATATTTATTGATTCTTAAATTTTTCTTCCTAACTTCTGCAGGGTCCGACGAACACAGATCCTGATCTTGGTCTTGTAAGTGAACCACAGTCTACACCTGATTATGGAACGAGGACGTGTTCATCCCGTTGATCTTTCTGTGGAAGCCCCACTCCCTGCTTATGATGGGGGCCCTGGAGGTACGTGTATGGTTTACACACCCCTCTTTGGGTGTTGATCATTAAACATTTGATTTTCATGATTGACAGGGCTAGAACCTAATTTTATTTTGTCTGGATCATGGAATGTTTAAACCTTCGTACCAAACTTGTTGAATTGTTTGTGCTGGATACCAAGCAATATCACTCACACTTGCCCACAAATATTCTGTCAACTATTTCACAGAACAAATTTGTATTGTTACTGTTGCCATCCTCCATCTTGACAGGTGCACCACCCTCCTACCAATCAATCGTTGAGAAGATACATGATGCTAACGAGACCTCCTCCACACCAGTGCACTTTCTTTACCGTGTCACCAAGATCTTACTTAACACAGGTGTTTAAACTACAGATGTCAGTAATTGTTTATTCAAATGATTTTCTGTTGGTATTTTATTTGGAAGTTCCTTGGATTCTCCTATATGTAGCACTTCACAGTAAACCAATGTGGCTTGCTGTTTGGCTCCATAAGTATTGTTGATTTGCGTTTCTTTTAATTTTGAAGCAAATTTCATTGGCTGCCTTTGTGAAGTGTTTGCTTGTAAAGTCAAAATTAACGAATCTGCATTATGGTTATAAAAGTAAATAGCAGGGATTATTAAATAGCTTAATCAATAGGAAGGATTTCTGTCTGCTGCTTGGTTGTAGGAGAAGATGGTTGTAGCAAAACTGATCATCAAGAAGTAACCTTGCACAACTTGTACATATCAAAGATGGAGACATGTTTCATGAGTAGTATTGGTGCTGTTTGTGCCCATGTAATTGAAGATTTTATCTGAAATTTAGTTGGAAAAACATTTAAGAAAGACAAGTAGATTTTGGCCAAAAGTTAAAAGTGGTGAGCTATCTCAATCTACCTACACCCTCAGGCCAAGCTTGGAAAGAAGCGTAATGTTATCATCAAAAATAAGATATTTTTGGCTGGGGGCTTTGACCTGTCTGGAGGCGAGGTTACATTTTTGAGCTTTAATTCCAATCTTTCTTATTGACAGCCGCTGTCACAGCTGTTTTATTCCTGTTGCTGGCTGTCCCAGTTGCAATGATTGTGATGGGTAATGTCTTATGAATTTTTCTGTTTTGTCATGCAGTTACGTCATTCATTCATGTAGTGTTTCATTGATAATATCATGCCAGATGTTATTAATACATTGCTTTATTTAAATAATTCAGAGAATGGACAAAAATTTGTCCTTCAAAAGTTTGTGAGTGCTTGCTTATGTTTTGGAGTGAATTAAGACTATCTTTGAGTTGATTCTAGATGAGAAGTAAGTTTCCATATTTGTGGAAAAACTTTGACAAGACTCGTTACTCTTTCCCTTTTATGATCAATTGATAGTTAAAATTATGTTTAAATCGGCATTATTTGTCAGAACAAGTTGCTGCTTGCATTTTTCTTCGGCACACAGCCTTTTTAATTACTAATTAATGTCACATATTAACTTCTTATAGACTTGGCTTGAGTGTTATATGGAGTCTTAAGAGTTGTGATGTTTTTTTCAACCTGTAGGTGCCCTTTACAAAGATGACTGTCCTGTGGAACCCAACATCCCCATCTACTTGATTGTGACTGCATCTTTCTCGATCCTGAAGTGTCTCGTTGATATGATTTTAAGATGTATAAAGTTGCACCAAAAGGGTGATAGTAATGAACAGAAATCCACCACAGTGATGATTTTCAGTTTTGTCATACTGTGCTTCCTGTCTGTATTTTTTATTGTCGGTAAGTTGTCCCCCATATGTAAAGCCCTTTTCCAGCTTCTAAGCTTACACACAAGCCTAAAGGGATATTATAAGAAGTTTTCAAGAACCATACTTTGCTAGAGGTGGTTCCGTAAAGTTTTTGTAACACTTGGCATCGACAAGAATCCAAAAAGTGAATTCAAATGATTCCTGATATGGTCAGCACATTGCAACTTATCCTGTCTCATAGAAAATTTAATTACTGCTCCCTGTGTTTCTAATCCCAGGTAATGTGTGGGTGTACAGCAACTATCCACCGAGCGACATCGTGAGTGATCCCAATTATTGCTACGGTCCCTTGTACTACTTCGCATTTTGGTTCATGACAAGTTGCTACATATTGCTTGGTGTATTTTTCTGCCTTGAGTGTTGTCTCGTTTGTGCTGCTGTGTGTAAAGACCCATAGAGAACCAATCAGAATCATTATTTAAACTGTGATTTGATCTAGAGTCACTTGGTAATTTGTAATATCCACATCAGTTTGCCACCCTCAGTATCATGTTGTGATGGACAGCACCTGTTCTGGTTTCCTTCCTATACATTTATTTGGTAACAACAGAAAAGTTTATTTGCCATGATTTCTCTGATAACCAACTCCAAAAGGCTAAGCTTCATGTTTGTTTTCATTATGGATTTTCTAAAAGGTCTTTGTGGATTATGTGATTTTGTGGTAAACGTTTGTATACATGAGTGCTTACTTTGGTATCTTGAATGACCTACTCCCACGGGGGACCAGTGAGTACTGTAGAATTACCCAGAATTACAGACAACATCTATTGAATCCACAGTCATGACGGTGCAAACTAAAAGTGCATTTTTCCCTGTGGCTGACCCTCTAGGGGCTCATGAAGGAAATTCTTTAAGTATACCCTCTCACTGGTTGTTTTCAAGACATGGATGTTGTCCTTTCATAGTGATTATTATTGATGAGGCCCATGGAGATCCTATGTAGCTAGTACATGTACCATACAAGGGTGGGCTGTGCCCCTAACCCCCCTATTAATCAGAGTAAAGATTTAATTTTCTTAGATGGAGGTGGTTTTGTATGGACAGAATGATTTTTTCAGGGCATTTTTCTAAGCAGCTGCTTCAGTTCATGCAAAGTGCGCCTGGGATGCTGCTTGTTTTGGCCCCCCCCCAAAAATTGGGTCTTTGTCAAGCCTTGGTAGCATTTGTTATAGTTTGTATATTTATGAGAGAAATGCTTTCTAAAGTAACCATCTGAAAAATGACAGATTTTATTCAAGTCAAAGTTTCTTGAATTGTTTTTCCCTAACAAATCTGCTTCTGCTTTCATTTGTATGTCTATGGTACTCAGCTGTACTTGTCATTCAAACTCAATGGTGATATCGATCAACCTAAAGCAATTTTAGTCATTCAAGAAAGGACTTGGATGTTTCTTGCCAGACTTAATATCATAAATGATTACAGATTGAATTTAGTATTCTTGGTCATTACTCATATTGTTGTGGATTATTCTAACATTGCTATTGTTCTGTGTCATGTCAGATTTCTTGGCTTGTGATTTGATTCGAAAATGTCCATGGTCAACTCACAATAATAAGTCTGATTTTGCCTTTTGGTAGCTTCAAAATGTAAAGTTGAGGTAATTTGCGAATGTGTTAAGAAAATGAAATTAAACATTTAAAAGATGGTTGGGAAATTGTAAAAGTTCCAAAGTTTAAGACTTCAAAGTCTTGTCAGATCAGAGTGAAGTATAGGTATGTGACTTTTGTCATTTTGAACTTTAAACTAGAAAAAAAAGGGGAAATAGTGGCAAGAGGTTTTGAAGTACGCTCATCACCGTATTATGAGGTACTTCTTTTTCCCAAAAGATTTTTTGAGAGCACATGCCTCCAGATAAGAGTTATTAACCTTTTGCTTTCATAAAATGAAAAGAAATGTGCCTTTTGTAGCTGAAATATCAGTAACAATGCATCAGGGCACATTTGCATTGTCATTGTTTGGTCCTTTAGAACTGAGAAGGTTTTCGGCGGATATGAAATTTTGTGGATGTCTTTTTAGTTGGAATGGATACAGAGGTTATGAGGAGTGTGGGGTAAGATGACTGCAGAGAGAAGAGCTATCTTCCTGACCTCTTTACTTGATTAGTTTCTTTGACTTTGCCCAGAATGTTGTTTCTAAACAGGACCTTTGTGACTTTGTCCACTTGCAAATGTTGTCACCAGGTCACGATCTGGAAGAGTAAACAGCCCATTGTAAGTTCCAGTAGATAAATTATGGCACTTGTGCATCAAAATCAGAGGACTGCTTGCTTGTTCTGGTGAGAGGACATGTTCTGGGACACTCTTTACTCCAAGCTGTAAGATCACCATTAAATGTAAGTTCAAATATATTACATGTGTTGTCAACATTGATAAATAGACCTCTACGTTCAAGTTTGCTTGAAGTAATCATCAACAGTATGACTTTTGGTCACTGTTGCACATTGAAATTTTTATTTTTCACTCTGTGTTCCTGTGTTATGCTTCATGCTTGATCCTGCCCCATGTCAAGGCCCAATTTTAATTAAAGTTTCAAACTTGTTGGTTCCTATTTTCTCCTTTTCATGAACAGTATGTGATTCTTAGAATAATAATAATAATAATTGAACCTTAGTCACATACGTTTTGAAATCTTATTTGCCATGAGGATTTGATCAATCATTTACTTTTAGTACTTTCTATACAAATGTTTTGCTGAAAGCATCCGAAAGAGTGTCTTCAGGAAAGCTTCATGATGTTCTTACATTGGAATGACAAATGGAGAAAATACAAAGTTCATGGGAGTCAGTGAAGTTGTTTATTTCCATAGTTTCTTTTCTTGATTCCCATTTTCCAGCCTTTCAGTCATGGCTTTCAAGGCAGCCATCTTTGATGTAGGTGGAGTTCTGAAAGAAAATCCTGATGCTTATTTGAAGCAGTACTCGGAAAAAAATGGCCTGCCTTCGTAAGTTCACTCAGTTTACTTTTGTGCTTTGATTTTTGAATCTGAAGGTGAAATCCTGTGATTTTAATTTTACTCTATAACCGCTTTCTTTCTGTTGAAAAGTGTTTGAAAAAAGAAGGGATTGGAGGCTGTTCTTTCAAACAATCTGAAAATTTGTGAACACCATGCCTCATTCAAGTATTTCCCTTAAAAAAATCTACAGCTCCTTGGCCAGTTTTTGAAGCTCTCTCCCAAGGGGACAATCGGGGAGGAAGGGGGCTTCCCCCAAAAAAAGGCCTAAACAAAAAATATTAAAAAATAAACCAATCTGAGAAAAAGTCCAATTTTGCTGAATTCCATTTCTGTTTTCCAAAGTGTGTAAAAAGCCCTGAAATGTAGCCTCATCCTCCAGAAAAGCCATTCAAGTTTAGAAGTAAAGATTTCCAAATTCCCCCTCCCAAAAAAAGTTTGGCATCCCCAAAACTTGGATCAGATCTGCCCTTGTTCTTTCCCCCAGTCTGACTTGTCTTGCTGTTCCTTCATAATTTTCCTTACAAGCATTGATATCATTGCCTTTTTTTGCTCTTAATTGTCAGGATGTTTATGAGGGAGGTCTTTCATAAGGGATCTCCAAACAATGCCTTCAGTAAAATGGAATCAGGAGAGTATACATTTTCCCAGGTGAGTTTCTTGCATAAGGTTGGTTTGCTACTCTGTAAACTTGTCATTGGCAATCTTAAACTTGGCAGTCATTGGTTGTTTCCAAAATCAGGGTAAAAAAGTTTCCTACAAATTTGGCCTGTGCTATTCGCCGTGGTACTGCTTTGCTGAACTAAATTAAAATGAGTGTGGCTATAGCACTCCTATAGTGCAGCAATATCACTGAATGCTGAACTAATAGTAACAGGCGTAAATCCTGGGGGATGGGGGTTTATATCTCCCCCACTTTTTTTGTGGTAAGCATTAAAGCGGACTGTGAAGAATTTTTCAGACTTTCACTCCCAAAGGGGAAAACAATTTTGAAAAGCCATAAATATGCCATCCTGAATACATATTACAAAGGTACGTAAGTACCATGAACATCGCCCTCTATATAGAGCCATATGGTGTACCCCGCTTTTCAAATTATCATCACCAGGCAAGTCACCCCCCTGGCTTTCTCCACCCCCCATCCCCCACTTTTGAGTGCAAATTTACGCAACGTCCGACTAATAGTAGAGCAGTGTCATGCCACTGCCGTTAAAAACACGGATAGTGTGGCATACCTTGTCGAGCTAAAAGATTTGCAATTTACCAAGTCGAATTGGCAATAAACACCGTGCTTTTGCTGTGCAGAGCTGAAAAAAATTAAATTACATGAATTTGGCATGGCTGATAGCACAGCATGTAGCCTAGACCAAAGACTCTTGTGAATAAAATACAGTAGTTGTTCTCATATCAGTGGTTCATCTTTTTAGGGTATCGGTGAGCTGCAGAGAGATTTTGAGAAGGCAGCCAAAGAGAAGAATGTTGAACTTCCAAAGTCATTCAACATTGAGAAGATAATGATGGATCTGCTGAAACTTCCTATTTACAAAGAAATGATCAATGCCATCATAGGCTTGAAGAACAATGGTAATACAAGCTGTTATTTTTTCTTGGGCCTATATGCCTAACTATTCTTCATAATTGCACAGATATTTATTTCCCAATACAGAAATGTTTTGTAATGAGCTGTGGTCCATAAAAGAAAGGCAAGGTGACTTCTAGAATATTCTTGACTATTTGCATTAGCTCGTGGTTTTGAATATTCCCCAAAGTACTTTGCTCTGTGATTCCCTGCTGCTGATCTGATCCTCTTATGTCAATCTCAAAAGCATGTTTTAGCTAAAGTTATTCATCCACCACATCCATTTTGCTGTAATGTGTGATATTTCAATCTGACATCTCTAATGATGTGTTTGTATTTTAAAATATTTCTAGGTCTGAAAGTTGGTGTCTTAACCAACACCTTTGTTTACGACCTTCCTTTATTGGATGATGAGGACCCTGTGCGCCGTACTGTGTCAATGAAGCTCATCTTTGACCAGATCATTAAATCATGTCATGTTGGCATGAGGAAACCAGACCCAGAGATCTACAAATTGGCATGCAGAGAGATGGGGGTGGAACCCAAAGAAGTAAGAATTCGGAATTTCAGTTTAAGAATGTGTAAATATGTTGCACTTATTGGTGCTTTCTGAGAGTTTGTGAAGAAGACTTTATAGGCTTGTGCTGTTTAAACTTGACCTCTTACCAACTTGCCAAGATAGTTAATAACCACCTCGACTCTGGTTGTGTTTTTTAGGTCTTGAACTCTGATTTGAATATGATCTTACACTGAGTGCCTTAATAGCTCAAACAGAAGCCAGTAAACTATGCATGTAAAAGAAGAGAAGTCTAATTTAAATGAGAGGTTGAGTTGAACTTGACTGCAATTTATTTGTTTGTTTCAAGTTGCCATTGACATACATATGAAAATATGGAATGTTATTCAGGTTATCTTTGTGGATGATCTGGAGAGCAATGTGAATGGTGCAAAGGCCGTTGGCATGACAACTATCTTGTTTACTGATGTCAAATCTACTCTGACAAGGTTGCAAGAATTGACTGATGTTAATGTGAGTAAAGATACCAAACTATCAATCGAGAACATTAAATGATTCATTCTTGTAATGTGAGACCTTATCCAGGCTGTTGTGTGTTGTTGCATGACTTGAATTAATCTTTGGCTGGTAGATGTAATCAGTTGAAGGTGAGCATATGAGGTCAGATATCCTTGCTTTAGAACTTTGCCAAGTGTGTGTGCTTTGGTCTTAAACTTTTTACACATAGACGTAGGTGGCAGACTACATTTTAGTCTTCTTTTAATTCCAAGCTTTCCTTACCCTGTTTGTTTCAGGTCTTTGAAAAGGCAAAACCAATTTCAGTTGACCCAGAGAAGATTGCCCACGGATATGCAACCTCAGAGGTATGCAGTAGCAAACTGTAAAAATCAAGAGGTTGAATAGCATTGTAATTGCAGTTTACTTTGTTAGTGTGACAGAATTCAGATTTATACAAATGGTCTTTTCTTGTAATAGGATGGCGTGAAGCTGCACTATGTCGAGATGGGAGAAGGACCAGCAGTCATTCTGTGTCATGGTTTCCCTGAATCTTGGTATTCCTGGAGGAAACAGGTGCGTACAACACACTTATGCTTCAATGACACCTCTGGCTGACAAATGTGAACAAATTCCAACTGCTGTCATGTTTGTCTGTTTTGTAGATTCCTGCTTTGGTCTTAGCTGGCTATCGAGTCATTGTTCCTGATCAGAGAGGCTTTGGTCTTTCCTCGGCTCCTATGGGTAACAGATCAATTATTACTACTTTTATTGGCCAGTTAGCATAGTGGTGTATCACAAGGCAACTCAACAGTCCTGAAACTGATTGTCTTATCACCACGAACCGATCTCAGGTTATTTAGTTGTGATTTATGCTCTGGAGACTTTGTGATATATATAAAAAATAAGATTAAATGCAAGTTGCAAATGAGACAGAATGATGTCAGTGCTAGATAAAGTAATATTACTGTGAGCACAAGTCAACCAAGAACCAGCCAATTCCAGCTGGTAGCTTGAATATGCTAAATTTGCTGATGAAAGCATCCTATTCTAAACAAATGTGAACTCTTGGCTGTGATCATGTGCTGATCTAATGTATACAAATAAGAGTGCCTTGTCATTTTTATGATTTACAAAAACTTTTGCACTAGTTTGTTTATTTTGTTTGTTTTCAGAAATCAAGGATTATACTCATGATCATTTGTGCAAGGTAAATCTACAAATGCTTTGAAAAAGTTTGAGACCACTTTAATTAGTTTTGTATTTTTGAATTTGTTTCTGCAATTTTACATTTTCAGACCAAGCAGAAAAAACTGCAAACACAATTTCAAGTGCATCAGCCGATAAGTCTCTTTTTATTAAAAGCCATTTCTTTTCTTGTAGGACATCAAGGACATCATGGATTCCTTGGTAAGTAAGGTCAGGAAGAACCTGTGGTTTAAAACAACAGACATATTCATCCAAATACAGTAATGAGTGACAAAAACGGTAATTCTTCCTTGCTTTCCTCTCCCCTCTGTTATTCCTTTTCCATTTCCTGATTCCGGTTTTCATGTTCTGGCTTGTTTTGATCAGAATATTCCTAGAGCAACTGTTGTTGGTCATGACTGGGGCGGTGTTGTCGTGTGGTTGATGGCACTAAGATATCCATCCCGTGTCAGGTAATTATATCATCGATCATTATAAAAATGCACCCTGTATGATGAATTAATTGTGTAATATTATTAAGCCAATTTGATTGAAAGGCAAGTAAACGGGTCTGATTGCCTTTTTTGCCCGGTCTTTATAGAGCCGTGGTAGGTGTCAACACACCATACTTCCCTCCTGACCCACGTGTCAACCGTTGGGACAGAATCCGTGAGGATCCAGGCGTTCTTGATTATCAGCTGTACTTCCAGGAACCGGTAGGTGCTCTGTCTTGCCTGTCAGCCTGTAGATCTTGAATAGACATGCACTCATCATGAAAGGGAGACTGAAGATTGGTGTGGGAGAGATATTGATATGGCAATGATAGAAGTTGTCTGAAATTGTTCAAGTTGCTTTCCTAAATGGAATTTACATTGGACTCATTTGCCTACTATCTGTAAATCACTTTCAAATCTGACTTTGAACTTCACGAAACTACTCTTAAAGAGTTGGATGAGGCATGTAACTTGATCATTCATACATGTATCCTGTCATGATTTATATCTCCGTAGGGTGTGGCTGAAGCTGAACTTGAGAAAGACTTGGAGAAAACCTTCAAATATTTCTTCAGAACATCTAGTAAACGGGTTAGTTTTTGAGGGCCATCCCACAACAAAGTAATATTTTCAAATTGTAATTGATGTGTTCAAGATCTGAGCAGTATTGCTGAGAATCTATTGTAAAATGGGCTATGATCTTTTTGTTCTGTTTCATATGGCAAAGTTCATTTCACTTTCAGGATTATTACCCTGGAATGGAGAAGTGTACTGTCGCCAACGTAAGGCAGAGGGGTAAGTACTAACCTATAAACATCTATGTATTTCCTCTCCCCTTCAGATTCTCTTCAACTGTTACTCTTTGAAAATAAATTATGTGTGTGAAGAAGGATGTATTGGTGTTTTCATGGCACCATGTTGTAGATGTATTAATGATCTGCAGATTAAGCAGTTTTCATCACATTAGCAATTTTAGAGAAGTTTTTGATAACTCGTTAGACTGTATATTCAACAGGTGGTTTGCTTGTTGGTGTTCCTGATAATCTTCCATTACCCTCCCTGCTGACGGAGAAAGATCTGGCCTACTATGTCAAACAATACAAGACATCAGGATTCAGGTAGCTTGCATTTTTGCTTTGTCTTTGGTTTTTATTTTTCTTGTCCCTGATGACCTTAGAGATGATAGTTGGCAAAGCTGTCCCATTAGATCTGTGAGAATGTTTGAAACCCGTGAAGATAGCTTCTTGTTTTGTTTAACTGTGTGTTTTCTGACTTTTCCAGGGGTCCTCTGAACTGGTACCGAAATCATGATCAGAATTGGAAAAATTCTGTAAAAGATGTTGGTCGCAAGGTCAGTGTACATATAATACTTCAGTTCTACTGTTGATAAATGTTTTTGCACACTTTCGAAGTAAATTTTCATTCATTTTATGGACGTTTTGGTGAAGGCTTATTTGCATGTTGAATTGTTGCTCCATTTGTTCCTATTTGTTCTAGTTTTGATAAATCCCTTCTTTACTGCCACAAATTTACACATTGGCTTCCTCCCACTGGGAACAATGGCTTGAGGAATAATAATCATTTAAGCACTTTCGGATGCAGGACAAAGCGGTACAAAGGGAGCACAATCCCTTATCTAACAGACTTGATAAATAAGGACATGCTAAATGTCTCTCATAACTATATCCTGAGTCCTCTGGACTTTTCCTGTTTCCAATTATAGTCGAGTGATTAATCGTCTCTATTCCTGGCGTCTTATTCCTCCAGTTAGATCCTGGGGATTATAATGTATTCATAAGCTAAATCCTGTTAGCTGTATTACGATGTTGTCCTGAAGAAGAGAGTTATGATGGTGAGGGTTGATTTTGGGAGGTTTGGGGTTGGTTTGCGTTGCCGGGGGGGGGGAGTGTGCACACTTTGCATGTGTGTATGTCGGTACATTGGTTTGTACGCGTGTATCTAGTGTTCTTTTTGGCTTTGTATGTCATTTTGAGCATTTAATTGTTTGATAAAATTTTGGCATTTTTATCAATCAATTTTATATAAACTTTTTATTTGATGTGTATACCTGTATTTTTTACTGTTTCTGTTTTTGATATATAGTTTCTTGTAACTTTTATAGTTTTGATGTAATTATTGTAAATCAAACTGAAATTCAGCCTTTGGACGCGAGAGTTGGGTAAATAAAACCATAAATAATTGATAATGATAATGATATTACTGTGTAGATTCATGCACCTTCTCTGATGGTGACTGCTGGCAAGGATCGAGTGTTGCCACCAGAGCTCAGTAAACCAATGGAAGAATGGGTAAGGCAAAATCTGAAATTTTGGAAAGTTCTTGTTACTTTCAGAATGGTCCATGTTGAGTATGGGACATAGAGAAATGTTAAGTGCGCCCTCTATTGACGTGTACATGTTCTCGTGTTACAAAGTGTGCTGAATAAAGCCTGTCACGGCGAACGTCTGCCCTCCAAAGTCCTGCCTCTAAAGTCATCTGAATTAACCTACGCCGGGTCACGCAACAGTCCATGAGGAACACAATGTATTCTCAGTAAGGACACATATATCTCTGTCATCAACTAGAGGAAATTGTTGTTGTGTTTTAAATTGGTTGCCAGAGGTAATAGTTTCCGTGTAGGGACATCTTGTTGCTAGGGTGTTCTTAGTTTGAATAATGATAAGAAGTGATGTTGGAGAAAGAGGGATGAAATTTCTGACCATCAAAACCACATCTTCTGAAACATTTACGATACAAGTTGTGTCATTGGTTCGTTGTCGTGTCTTTACCAGTTCAAATTCTCTCAATGGTCACAATTGGCTGATTCTGATCACTGAGTTCCTTTTTTGTTTTGGGCATCCGGTTCTAGGTGCCTAATCTGTCCCGAGTTAACATTGAGGATTGTGGCCACTGGACTCAAATGGAAAGGTCAGTTATTCTTCAAACCCATTTTTCATTACAATAATTAATCAAGGCTTATTCTGTTTTCTTGGGCTCTATCTTAGAAATTTTGCAAAATAGAGGCAAGTGTGAATGTGCAGTTATAAGTCTCAACAGCTGATCAAGCTAATTAGTTACTGTACATCACATTGTTGTCTTTAATCAGTATTATGCAAACTCCTAAAAGACAAATATTAGCCATGTTTGATTCAATATTTTTATTCAAAACATCTTAAGGAAAAAACAACGAAATATTGAATAAGACTTGGCTAATATTAGTTTTTTTGGTGTCTGCATTATGTTGAGTTATCTGAATATTATCACTGGACCTACCGGTTTATGTTGTCTTTATATTAGCATTTAATTTCTTCACCTGTTCCTAATCGTATTTTTGCAGACCTAATGAGCTGAATGAAGGTCTCATTAAATGGCTGAATGACGTCCACAAAAAAGCCAACATCCCAGTGCTTCCAAGATTTTGACTTGGATATATACTCCAGAGCAGTTTATCTGGCATCTTATAAAGAGGGGAACAAACATACAAATCCAGACGAACATCACCAAATGCATGAGACATTGATATAATTATAGAAAAAAGCAGGAGATGCTGTGATATGAAGAATAATTTTACTCAGTTGGGCAGATTTGGATTAATAAATTATCAGATGTGAAATACAGGTTTGTCTTGTTGAAAATTCATAAGACTGTGCAAATTTGTCAGACCGCTCTCATTCTAAACATAACTGTTTTAAATGCAAATGTTTGGACACACAATGTATTACATGTATTGTTGATGAAGGTAAGCCTTTGTTTCCATTGTGGAAACTTTCCCAGGGTTCCTCTTTTTTAAAGTAAACTGTGGTAGATTGTAACAAAGTAAACAGTTGTTATATTTCTTTAATTCCTATTTTTAAGTACTTTTTAGAACTCTAGTACATTAATTTTCCGTTCTTGCATGATTGGCTATCTGCCTGTACTTGTGCCAGTTTTGGTCGATGTCATTTCCTGTTTTTACTTGAAATGCTGACCAATGCATAGAATTTAACTGAGATATCACTAAGCAAACAGATGAGTGTTTCTGCCACTTTTACTGGAGATTTACCCTTAGTGTGATATAATTCAGTGTTTAGTGTTAGCAAGCATAAATATGAGACAGTTTCTCTCTTCTTAAAATAAGCCACCTCTTTCTTTTCTTGAATTTTTGTCATTGGTCTTTACCAGGATTTAAGTATTCATGAAATAGCATGAAATTTTAAAGATTCATTTTCTGCTACATGGAATTTAACTTCAACATATTTTATCAGTTTTTAAAACTCTGTTATCAGTCTGAAATTTCTAACTAGTTTCTTGGACGTAAACTTTTGAAGATTTATAACGATTCATTTAGCGTTTTTATTTTATGATTTATGCAACATGAAAAAAGTGTATATGAAATCACCGGTCCAGTTTATTTTTGGCAGGCATGATCTGGTGTTGGTTGAAAAAGCTGGCATATTAAACTGTAGATGGCGCACTTTAGAAGTTGAGATAGGAACCAAATGTTTAACATATGGTCTCACTGTATAACTAACGCTGTGTACATGTACATCGATGTATCTCATAAATTTCCAGAGTATGAATGGTGTGCGTCATGACCACTCAATGGGATAGAATTCGATCCTTAGCGTCATTCAGTATCACACTCTTCACCTTCACACTTTAGCTGATGGTCTAAGGGATGTTAGCTCATGAAGACAACTCATTTCTCTCAATCTTCAGTTTTCTCCCGTCATATTTTATGTTCTCTAAGCTGCCAAGTACCGTATACTTACGGACATTTCTGTCTTTTCGACAATATTAAATAGGAAATCATAAAACCAATGAAATTATAACCAGCTTATTAGACAAATTTAAAGATTTCTCAATTATCGTCGCAAAATTTAGATTAGTAAAGCTCTTAGTGCAAGGTAATGCTTATCAAAACTAGTTTGAGTTGTGTAGGTTGGATTATTAATTAATAACAATGGTTCTAGACTTCACCAAGTTTTTTATTCTTTTGCAAGCAAACTTTTCTTCTGATGTTAGTGCTTAGACCATAATCGAGCAGCGGTTAAATGATGCTTAACTCCAAAGACCACAAAGGAATGCCATCATTCCAGTCTCTTTAATATTTGAATGATCTCTTCTTTTTTTTATCAATTATTGTTACGTGAGCTCGAGTGTATGTTTCCACGTGTGGCCTAGGTGGGATGCGCGAGGCCGGCCGACTTTGGAACTTACGGTAAGCTGTAACAGCGCCATCAGTGTTAAAAACAGGAAAAAACGGTGAATGGCGGCATGTCAGTGGAAATTTCGATTTGTTTGAGAGTAAGTTTGTTGTTGGAATACCCGTAATTTTAGGGGATATTGAAACTGTTTATGTTTTTAATACATATTCTACAACAATAACACATAGGGAATAACCACATTGAAGGAGATTTCCCTTTTAAATGAATGTATTATATTGTTAGCTCTGCACTCGACACGTGTTCGCCCGGCCATGCGTACGCGTGGTGCACTACGTTCATACGAGACTTTCCTCTAAAGGCTAGCTCACTGAGGTTGTTTTTTCAGTGTAGACAACGACCATGGGATAGACATAGGCCTACATTACTAGACCGCTTTATTAAAAATCTGTTTGGGTTAGAACCTTTATTCATGCTGTTGAACCTTTGTGAACAATTTCAAATTTTCAGTGTCATGAAATTTCATCCGAAATTAAAAAACGGCAGCGTCCGGAAATGGGGCAAGAAACCTATGCCAAAGTGGTGCACTTGAAAAATTTTCAGAAAACCCTCCTAATAATTGAGAAGTTTTTAAAAGTGGATTAATTCTAACTATGGAGGAATAAGAACACATGGAGTATGATTACCTCCACTTGCACACCTACATCAGTACATGTAAACACAAATTTGTTGGATTATTCTCGTATTATTATTATTTTAAAAGAGTCCATTTTGCTCTTCAGAAAAAAGTCAAGCCAAAATAAAATTTAATTGGAACTTTGTAGTAGGTGAGTAAAATCAATATATTTGAATCAGAATATTGGGATTTTGATGAAATTTCACTTATTACAGTGTACATGTATGAAATCTAAGGTAAAAATATTGCTCCAGTGAGTCACTAGAGGTAAAAAAATCCAAGTGTGCCATTAGGGTGGCTCGCCACATTTGGGTGCTTCAGAGATACTTTGTGAAAAAAATTCATGAGCCATTTGCTTTTCATACGGCTTCATTCACCCAAGCAGTATGATATTTTACGGAATAGCAACATTAAACCCTAGTGTTCCCATTCATGAAATTTTGGTCTCTACTTTGTCGTCTCATCACTGTCATTCATTTGCTAATCAATTTGTTCCTAATTAGTGCGATAAACTGAGTCAGAATCTCTCTGGATTGTGTAGTTGCAAATTAAACGCCTCCATTTCAAATTAAAACTGTCGATCAACAAAAGTGTGTCACCTCGGGCAAAGTTCTCTCAAACTTTGACCTTTATTCGGTAATTTTAGAACAGTACATTGAGAGAAAATGCAATTTTCCTTTGTGATTTTCTGATAACTAGCCGTGGGAATCGGCACTCGCATTGACACTGCAATACCAGAGTGTACTGGCAGCCAAGGGTAGATTTGCACAAAATGGCTTCATAATGGAATATTTCAGCAGCCCTCAGTGATTTTCTACCAAACTAGCTTAGACATTGTTACCATGTTTATTTTCATTGTGTGCATTTTTGTGTTGTTGTCATCAATGTTGCCCCATGCAGTGTAAGTTCCCTCAAAATTCACAACTATGGCAGATTTCCACAAAATTAATTGTGAAGATATTCCACAAGTATCATCGTTACCTACTCAAGTGAGTCAAAACATTGAGATGCAAATTTTCATTCTATTAAGGAAACAGGGTCTGCAACTTAACCCCAAATCAGTCTAGGAACCAGATGGTGATAACTCAAAGATCTCAATGGCTGTTTTATCAGTAACTTCATGTCAGGCAAGTGGACATGTTTGCTGAAGAGCTGTCTGTTTGTACAAAGTGAATGTATTTAAATGAAGCAGATGTTGGATTTGTATCTAGTTGGCATGATTGTGTGCTTGTGTAACAATGAAATCTACACAAGACAACAGATTCAGATACCCTGTAGTGCGCCCCTTCACCAAGGCACCACACACTTGTGACGACGTGTGTGTGTGTGCGTTAACCATGGCAACATCAGACGCTCGACGCATATTCCGGATTAGAACACGGACACCCGGCAGTTTGAATGTGGACTTTTCTGCATTCAAACCACTAGTCCCCCCACAGCTCCAATGAAGGCCCAGTGGGGCTGAAAATTCAGCACCTTAGCAAACCGGTGGGCACTGTTTTTTCTTACTTTGCCCCTACATTAGATTCAAATACAGCCGTAATCGTAGGTAGTGCTCATGATTTGGTTTGCTGTTTAACAATCTTTACAGTCATCTTGCTCTAGGGATATGTCTTGTTTGTCCTTCTTTAGTACCTATACCCACTAAACCAGTCACATGCTTTGCAGGAGATTCCATCTCTGAAATGGAGACGATTCTGCAGAATGCTGTGACCTAGCTGCTGGCATCAGATACTACATTCAGATCCAACAAGACTGGTATTCTTGTAAGATGGGGTGAGTTCATCTGGAACAAAATATAATGATGCAGTCAGTAACCAGCTAGGTTAGCTTTGGCTCCCGGTTGTAAGACTTTTAGCAGATGTCATAATCACCTCTGGCTGAGTGACAGGAATTAAGCTGTCCTACCATCCAACCACTTTTCCTTAGGCAGGGCAGTAGCTGGCCGAAACTGGTCAATTTTGGTATTGGGGGGGTTAGTTAGGAAGCCAGGATAGAGCGAGTTGTAGGAATGAAAACTTGGTCCCCACAACATCTATATTTCAACTTGTGTCGTCCCCACAATTATGAAACAAATACCAGTATGTTTATGTAAACATTCATGGAGAGTAAATTGTGCATGCTCTTGTTTGTTTCTGTTTGTCAAATGAGCTATAAACTCTGAAGTAATAATTGGCAGAACCACATGTACTACTACGTTGAGAACCTACCAGTCTGTCGGCCAGCCAACCAGGAACTTTACCATCCCCCAGCCACCTTGTCAGCAACCAATCAACCAGTTGCCTGCCAGTCAGTCAACCAGGAACCAACCGTCTTCTAGCCATGTTGATGCACCAAGTTTCACAATATAACTTGCACAGAGATACATGTACGATGGTTAGGAAGCCCCTGAGAACCAAGTAAGAGCTTAACCAAATCTACATGTATTGCCATTGTTCCATTCATTTATTTCTCAAATAGGTAAGAGACATTTGGCCTTCAAATTACAGTAAACTCTGGCCAAGTTGGCACTCTCGGGACTCAAGAAATTATGACGACTTATGTGAATGCCGACTTGTGTTATAAATCATCATTTTGCTGACTTAGACGTACACATGTACTGCCTGTGTACATTATGATTCCTTGCACTAATTCCATGGCTTTGATTTACCCTGGTTTATTTCTATCTCCGTGGTTGATCCCAGCAAATTTGTTTTCAATTGTTATCCTCACGGGCTGCAAATTTGATAATTGATCATGTGCCCCTAAGGATGAAGCAAGGACAGCAAGCCACTTGCATATCATATCACGACTCGATAGTGCAGTAAGTACATGTAGGTGATACTGTTGCAGTAAAGAAAACACACTCATCCGCACACATGCATTGGTTAAGTTCGTTCAATAAGGTGACCCCCAAAATGGACAGAGCGTATACGTGTAGCGCTAGAGGGGTTAGGGCCGGCGACCATTTAGACCCGGTTTGAAAAGGGACCCCCCCCGGTAGCCCAGCCTGTATAATGCCTGCCTGGTATTCAGGCTACTCCAGGCCGGTATAAGGCCTGTCTGCACATCGCCATTTCAAAGTCCCTGATGAAAGGCTTCCCCCAACATGTTTCCACAGATGAATAGGGGTCTAAGCAGATTAGTGTAAACATTGTATAGAGCTGAAGGATTGAAAACCACAAGCAGGTTCCTCTGGGATAGATTACATATACCAGTACTTGCAAACAATAGACCCCAGGATGGAGAAGTTCGAGATCAACAACCAGTCCAGCATCCCAGGCTGGTAGCCAGGCTGGTAGCCAGGCCGGTATGAAAGGGGTTTTTGCAACAGGGCGAGCTTACCGGGGGGCCCTTTTCAAACCGGGTCTAAATTGTCGCCGGCCCTTACTGGTATTGATGTACTCATGCTGGCCAATTATCAACCACGGCCTGCGCTGTCATTAAACAGACATCAGTCAAGCAGTATGGGACTTGTCACTTGACACTTTTTGGCAGCCGCGCGGCGAATGAAATTGATACCGTAAAGCATGATTTTTTTTAATGCAGACTTACACAAAGGAATTTTTGTGGTTTGTGGAAAAAGGGACCGAGAAAATCATGTCGACTTATGTGAAATGACGACTTATAAATGCCGACTTAGAAATAAAATTTTCAATGGAAATGCATTACAGATGATCTGGACTTTTGTCAAATGGCCGACTTGGACGATATGACAGGTTACTCAATGTCAACTTAGTCGGAGTTTACTGTAGTACATGTTAATGGCCAAAAGTTGTAAACCAAGTAATACTTGGCCAGGGCTGAATTAAGGGTTGTGGTTTCTTTAACTTAAGAAATATTTGAAAAAGTGAGAGGGCGTGACGTTCAGTCCTAGCAGGATCTTTCTCAAATACTCATTGTATCAAATATTCCTTAAACATCATACATTATCATGATGAAAGTATGGTTTGTGTCTGTAGCAAACTCAATTAGATCAATGTGTTCATTTACTATTGTGCTTGATGTTTAAACTGGCAAATGTTGCTTTTTAAATACACTTAATTGAAAATGTATCTGTAGGTGTGAAGTATGGAAAACTTTTTCTATTCATAAATTTACATAGCAGTTTGGAAGAGTAAAAACATGGCCTAGACTGAATTCTACAATCCAATCAACTACTCAGCTAGTCATCTTGAGCCAGTCATGCTAGACAACCACCAATCAGCCAGTCATCTTGAGCCAGTCATGCTAGACAACCACCAATCAGCTAGTCATCTTGAGCCAGTCATGCTAGACAACCACCAATCAGCCAGTCATCTTGAGCCAGTCATGCTAGACAACCACCAGTCAGCCAGTCATCTTGAGCCAGTCATGCTAGACAACCACCAATCAGCCAGTCATCTTGAGCCAGTCATGCTAGACAACCACCAGTCAGCCAGTCATCTTGAGCCAGTCATGCTAGACAACCACCAATCAGCCAGTCATCTTGAGCCAGTCATGCTAGACAATCACCAATCAGCCAGTCATCTTGAGCCAGTCGTGCTAGACAACCAACAATCAGCCGGTCATCTTGAGGCAACCAGGTATAAAATTTACATTTACATTCTTGAATATTTCATCTTACACAACAGTATCTTGATGAAAAAAGCTGCTTTATTGACACTTGAACCTGTTTTTTAATTTTATGAAAATTCAAAACAAAATACCACCTCTTAGATGCTCAGGAATGCACAAGGCCTGAACTGAAAAAATGCTGGTAGGGTCCTGAAGAGGCCCCAAAGGCCTTGCTAAGGTTTTGTCCTGCCCTCTTCCCATTTCGGTATGCTCATCAGTCCTCATTGAGTTTAAAATCTAAAGCTCGGAGAACCGTGCTTTCATTTAAGTTACGGAGTTGAAGAGTTGCCGATTTACAACTTACTTCAGTTTACTTAAAATTTACATATTTCTTGTGATTACTGTTCCTCGCATTGTTGCAGTCAAACAGCGAACAGTGTGTGACAGAGAGCACCTTCCTTCTTCACCATGGAGATACCTCTACTTCCAGATATGCTATTCATGTTGAAAAACCTCAGATGCTTAAATCCAAGGTAAGCTACCTTGCATAGCAGTGATATTACATCTAAGCAGGGTCAAGGTGGTGAACAGGATAGATACAAAGGGTTGTGACAGTGACTGACAAAAAGATTGGAAGAAACAAACTTTCTCTAACCATCCCTACTTCGTCTAGTGAACATTTGAAATAGAAAAAACAGATTTCGTATTTTACTGCAACCTACTGCATTCTTGCCATAAACGTGACAGTCAAAAGACTTTCTTTCACCTTTTCTTCCTGAAAAGAGCAAAATCTTTCCATCCGGAAAAAGCTATGATTAACTTCATTTTTATTTGTTCCTGTGTTGGGTATTTTGCTGCTGTCAAAAGAGAATGTTTTACACCGCTCTATGTAAGCGACTTTCATAACTACCGGTATGAACTAGGCTGTGGCGTAACTCCAGTTAAAACAAACACACGTGTGTGTTCCCAGCAAAATGTGCACACTCCTCTGGGAAGAGAATCTGTTACAGCAAAATCGCACGGTACGAATTTCTTTTACAATGGACAGGTTTTGTGACTTTGTTCCCTTGAAAAGCATTGTTAGCAACCCATTTTTAAGAGGATGAATTTTGTGCCCCCCATTTTTTTTTTAAATTTTAACTCCCCCAGAGTTAGGTCATGTAGTTTCTTAGAGATGTGTGGGTTGCTTGGCAGCAGGTGTTGGCAGGTTGGTAGCAGAACTTGCAACCAACCACAAGGGTCCTTGAGGAGAAGCAGATAAATTCAGTGGCCAGTGACCCTCCACTCCACTTGGCTACTGGACTCCACAGAGACTGTTCTGTTGTCTCTGTGATCTCTCCTTGCATTGAACCTGCCACAATTACATACATGTACATGTATTTGTCCTGCTCTAGGCAAAGACACCACTAGTACTGAGGCACTAGGGTAACATCAGTGAGCCTATTGAGCTGCATATACTGCTGGACAGTGAGTGACTTGGAGTGGAGTCACATGAATTCTCTTCCCCACACCAGAAAATACTCAAGCCGGGGAAGGAGAGACTGTGCAATCGAGCCCTGCACACCATCTGCAGGTAGCCAATGTTCCTCAGAATTCATTCAAGCCCCCTTGAACTGCAAGTCCTTTAACTGCAAGCTCCCCAGCTTATTGCCAAGTGAAGCCAAGACAAGTCATCCCTAATTCCAACACATCTTCAAGCTACGCCCTTTATTTATTTTTGTTGTTAATTAATAACTATCTTCTGTGAGTAGAATCCCTGGGTTTATCCCGTTATTTTTATACATATATATTCTTTAAAGTGAGGATATTTGTATTTTCGTACAGCATGTGAAAACTTTTCGCTATCTTAGCCGGAAATCTCCACTGGTTGGCTGACAATAAAATGGTGTAAACTAGTGAAAAAATAAATCATGTAAGCAGGTGTCATGATTATCAAATTATGCCCGCTACACATTTATAACAAGTGTTTACAGATCCTGGAGCACACAATTGAAAGCTGACGTTATCGGTCATCTTTATCTAAATGCACTGCACTGATCACGCATTCCTGTCATCCGTGCCAAATGCGCATTGCCAAAGAGAAATCATGCAAGAAAAACAATCATCTTTTTTAAAAGTGGGTTTTAAACTCCTGAAAAAAAACAACAAATCATTAATACTGAGCACCTGTCCCATTCAGACAATTTGAAGAAGAAATACCATAAACACAAACCAACCACACCACCATATCCCTGTTCTTATTTGATAAAAAAGAAAAAAATTGACATTTCCTTGGTATTCTCTTCAGAAGAAAAATGAATTGATCTCCCAACCCAAAACTCAAACAAATGGTCAAAACCGTATTTAATTCCTGCTTTAGGAGCCCACTCAGAATCGATTGCCTAACATTAGATTGCAACTCGGGATTTTGATAAGAGAATTGGCGTGCCTGCCAATGAGCTTTTGCACATGTATGACCTATATTTTGGTTGACGTAACTGTCCAGTCTTACAGTACAGTTTTGACATCACACTTCTTCAGCAAAATTCTCATGTGGGTTCTTTAATGTAAGCAAAAGCAGTATTGTAATTATTCAAAGGTTTAATGAGAATTTCTTGTTTTTTGGTATTATTAATTCATCTTCCTTGTCTTTTTGCAGGTAGGTAGTGTGACAGAGCAAGATCCTTCATTATCGTGCAGACAGCTCTACTTCATTATCATGGAGACAACTTGGCTTCCAGAGATTTCCCCTTTGGTCTTAGTCTCCAATAGAAAGGTAAATGATGTTGTCATACTCTGAGTGTACAGTGTTGTATTACACGTCGTGCAGGGCAAAAAAAACCCAAATTAATTAACATCTCCGCGGCGCAAATCCAGCCTTGGCAAAGTATCCTTGTTTATCAGTCAATCTTGCCTCAGGTTTTACCTGAAGTTTTGATTTTTCGAAGGAATCTTATCCTATATTTTTCTGTTAAATATCTTCTAACACTTGCAAATATTATCTATATCTATTGTAAGCCTCCGACATTCCTTGCTCGTAGAGAATAGAAATACTGCATGGTGACCGAAGGTTACCCCTACCTGTTGATGGCTGAGGAAGACCTCCACCAGAGCATGGTGGGTGGAGGTGACCTCCACCAGTGCATGGTGGCTCATGGTGGCCCCTATCAGTGCATGGTGGCTGAGGTTGACCCTTACCAGTGCATGGTGGCTGATGGTGACCCCTACCAGTGCATGGTGGCTCATGATGGCCCCTACCAGTGCATGGTGGGTAATGGTGACCCCGAACCGGTGCATGGTGGCAGATGGTGACCTTTACCAATGTATGGTGGCTGATGGTAACCTCTACCAGTTCATGGTGGCTGAAGGAGACTCCTGCCAGTGCAAGGTGGCTGATGGTGGCCCTTACCAGTGCATGGTGGCTGATGGTGACCTCTATCAGTGCAAGGTGGCTGATGGTCGCCCCTACCAGTGCATGGTGGCTGATGGTGACCTCTATCAGTGCAAGGTGGCTGATGGTCGCCCCTACCAGTGCATGGTGGCTGATAGTAACCCCCTACCAGTGCATTTTGGCTCATGGTGGCTTCTACCAGTGCACGGTGGCTGACAGTGCCCTCTACCAGTGTATGATGGCTGACGGTGACCCTTACCAGTGCATGGTGGCTGAGGGTGACCTCTTTCAGTGCATAGTGGCTGATGGTCGCCCATACCAGTACATGGTGGCTGAGGTTGACCCTTACCAGTGCATGGTGGCCGAGGGTGACCCTTACCAGTGCATGGTGGCTGATGGTCACCCCCTACCCGTGCATGGTGGCTGATGGTGGCCCCCACCAGTGCATGGTGGCTGATGGTGACCCCGAACCGGTGCATGGTGGCAGATGGTGACCTTTACCAATGTATGGTGGCTGATGGTAACCTCTACCAGTTCATGGTGGCTGAAGGAGACTCCTGCCAGTGCAAGGTGGCTGATGGTGGCCCTTACCAGTGCATGGTGGCTGATGGTGACCTGTATCAGTGCAAGGTGGCTGATGGTCGCCCCTACCAGTGCATGGTGGCTGATGGTGACCTCTATTAGTGCAAGGTGGCTGATGGTCGCCCCTACCAGTGCATGGTGGCTGATAGTAACCCCCTACCAGTGCATTTTGGCTCATGGTGGCTTCTACCAGTGCACGGTGGCTGACAGTGCCCTCTACCAGTGTATGATGGCTGACGGTGACCCTTACCAGTGCATGGTGGCTGAGGGTGACCTCTATCAGTGCATAGTGGCTGATGGTTGCCCATACCAGTACATGGTGGCTGAGGTTGACCCTTACCAGTGCATGGTGGCCGAGGGTGACCCTTACCAGTGCATGGTGGCTGATGGTCACCCCCTACCCGTGCATGGTGGCTGATGGTGACCCCCTACCAGTGCATGGTGGCTGATAGTGACCTCCGCCAGTGCATGGTGGCTGAGGGAGACCCCTCCCAGTGCATGATAGCTAATGGTGACCTTTACCAGTGCATGGTGCCTGATAGTGACCCCTACCAGTGCATAGTGGGTGAGGGAGACTTGTACCAATGGTGCTTGGTGGCTGAGGGTGACCCCTACCAGTGCATGGTGGCTGATGGTGACCCTTACCAGTGCATGGTGGCTGAGGGAGACCTCTATCAGTGCATAGTGGCTGATGGTCGCCCATACCAGTACATGGTGGCTGAGGTTGACCCTTACCAGTGCTTGGTGGCCGAGGGTGACCCTTACCAGTGCATGGTGGCTGAGGGAGACCCCTACCAGTGCATGGTGGCTGAGGGAGACCCCTACCAGTGCATGGTGGCTGAGGGAGACCCCTACCAGTGCATGGTGGCTGAGGGAGACCCCTACCAGTGCATGGTGGCTGAGGGAGACCCCTACCAGTGCATGGTGGCTGATGGTGACCCCTACCAGTGCATGGTGGCTGAGGGAGACCCCTACCAGTGCATGGTGGCTGAGGGAGACCCCTACCAGTGCATGGTGGCTGAGGGAGACCCCTACCAGTGCATGGTGGCTGAGGGAGACCCCTACCAGTGCATGGTGGCTGATGGTGACCTCTACCAGTGCATGGTGGCTGAGGGACACCTCTACCAGTGCATGGTGGCTGATGGTGACCCCTACCAGTGCATGGTGGCTGATGGTGACCCCTACCAGTGCATGGTGGCTGAGGGAGACCCCTACCAGTGCATGGTGGCTGAGGGAGACTCCTGCCAGTGCAAGGTGGCTGATGGTGACCCCTACCAGTGCATGGTGGCTGATGGTGACCCCTACCAGTGCATGGTGGCTGAGGGTGACCCCTACCAGTGCATGGCGGCTGATGGTGACCCCCTACCAGTGCATGGTGGCTGAGGGAGACCCCTACCAGTGCATGGTGGCTGATTGTCACCCCTACCAGTGCATGGTGGCTGAGGGAGACCCTTACCAGTGCATGGTGGCCGAGGGAGACCCCTACCAGTGCATGGTGGCTGATGGTGACCCCTACCAGTGCATGGTGGCTGAGGGAGACCCCTACCAGCGCATGGTGGCTGAGGGAGACCCCTACCAGCGCATGGTGGCTGAGGGAGACCCCTACCAGTGCATGGTGGCTGATTGTCACCCCTACCAGTGCATGGTGGCTGAGGGAGACCCTTACCAGTGCATCGTGGCCGAGGGAGACCCCTACCAGTGCATGGTGGCTGATGGTGACCCCTACCAGTGCATGGTGGCTGAGGGAGACCCCTACCAGCGCATGGTGGCTGAGGGAGACCCCTACCAGTGCATGGTGGCTGAGGGTGACCTCTACTAGTGCATGGTGGCTGATGGTGACCTCTACCAGTGCATGGTGGCTGAGGGAGACCCCTACCAGTGCATATGGTGGCTGAGGGAGACCCCTACCAGTGCATGGTGACTGAGGGAGACCCCTACCAGTGCAAGGTGGCTGAGGGTGACCCCTACCAGTGCATATGGTGACTGAGGGTGACCCCTACTAGTGCATGGTGGCTGAGGGAGACCCTTACCAGTGCATGGTGGCTGATGGTGACCCCTACCAGTGCATGGTGGCTGAGGGAGACCCCTACCAGCGCATGGTGGCTGAGGGAGACCCCTACCAGTGCATGGTGGCTGATGGTGACCTCTACTAGTGCATGGTGGCTGATGGTGACCTCTACCAGTGCATGGTGGCTGAGGGAGACTCCTGCCAGTGCAAGGTGGCTGAGGGTGACCCCTACCAGTGCACGGTGGCTAATGGTGACCCCTGCCAGTGCTTGGTGGCTTAGGGTGACCCCTACCAGTGCATGGTGGCTGAAGGTGACCTCTACCAGTGCATGGTGGCTGATGGTGACCCCTACCAGCGCATGGTGACTGAGGGTGACCCCTACCAGCGCATGGTGACTGAGGGAGACCCCTACCAGTGCATGGTGGCTGAGGGAGACCCCTACCAGTGCATGGTGGCTGAGGGAGACCCCTACCAGTGCATGGTGGCTGATGGTGACCTGTACTAGTGCGTGGTGGCTGATGGTGACCCCCTACCAGTGCATGGTGGCTGATGGTGACCCCTACCAGTGCATGGTGGCTGATTGTCACCCTTACCAGTGCATGGTGGCTGAGGGAGACCCTTACCAGCGCATGGTGGCTGAGGGAGACTCCTGCCAGTGCACGGTGGCTAATGGTGACCCCTACCAGTGCATGGTGGCTGATGGTGACCCCTACTAGTGCATGGTGGCTGATGGTGACCTCTACCAGTGCATGGTGGCTGAGGGAGACCCCTACCAGTGCATGGTGGCTGATGGTGACCTCTACCAGTGCATGGTGGCTGAGGGAGACCCCTACCAGTGCATGGTGGCTGATGGTGACCCCTACTAGTGCATGGTGGCTGATGGTGACCTCTACCAGTGCATGGTGGCTGAGGGAGACCCCTACCAGTGCATGGTGGCTGATGGTGATCCCTACCAGTACATGGTGGCTGAGGGTGACCCCTACCAGTGCAAGGTGGCTGAGGGTGACCCCTACCAGTGCATATGGTGACTGAGGGTGACCCCTACCAGTGCATGGTGGCTGAGGGAGACCCTTACCAGTGCATGGTGGCTGATGGTGACCCCTACCAGTGCATGGTGGCTGAGGGAGACCCCTACCAGCGCATGGTGGCTGAGGGAGACCCCTACCAGTGCATGGTGGCTGATGGTGACCTCTACTAGTGCATGGTGGCTGATGGTGACCTCTACCAGTGCATGGTGGCTGAGGGAGACCCCTACCAGTGCATGGTGGCTGATGGTGACCCCTACCAGTGCATGGTGGCTGATGGTGACCCCTACCAGTGCATGGTGGCTGAGGGAGACCCCTACCAGTGCATGGTGGCTGAGGGAGACTCCTGCCAGTGCAAGGTGGCTGAGGGTGACCCCTACCAGTGCACGGTGGCTAATGGTGACCCCTGCCAGTGCTTGGTGGCTTAGGGTGACCCCTACCAGTGCATGGTGGCTGAGGGAGACCCTTACCGGTGCATTGTGACTGATGGTGACCCTACCAGTGCAATGTGGCTAAGGGTGACTCTTACTAGTGCATGATGGCTTTAGGTGACCCCTGGCTGAGATTAACCTCTGCCAGTGCAAGGTGGCTGAGAGTCTTCTTCTAGTTTTCTTCTAGATTCTTTTAGATCCATCATGGCCAACTATGAAAAGAATGACAAGCCAGATGTTCTCAAATTCTACAGTGGGCTGAATACCCCCCATTATGTTTTTATTACAAACATATTCCCATTCTTCCCTGGATTGAGACAAGTAGGGGTAAAATATCTTGTCATGGACATGACATGATCCAGTTGGTAGAATTGACCTTCTTATTATCCAGGCTTGAGAGATCAATTCTAGCTCTAAGAAATTTCATGCAAAGTAGTCCTACATAGCATGGAGTTAATCTTCCAAAGTTTGACTTGAAAAAGAAAGTATGAGTTACAGTTTCAACATTTCTTGTTTGTCTAAAGTCGTTTGCAAACATTGTAAACAAGATTGCTTTCAATTGCTGAAGATCATTCAAAATGTACAAAATTGAAGTTGCCATACGAAATGAACTTTTTAAAATAAAGCTATTTCTTCTTAATAACTTAATATTACAATATAATGCCCTTAAGAGACTGATGCCATTTTTTTCATCCATTCAGGCATAAGAATATCGAGTCAAGCTGGGTGAAGCTGTCCCTGTCTACCATGGTGTTTGGACGGACTTCCCTCGTAAACTTAGCCAGAACGAACTGGGTGCTTAAAACTCAATGATTTGCAAACAGAAGTTTACAGCATTATTGTGACATAGTAAACAAGGATTTTTAATGAAAGATAAATTTTGTAACACTTTTTTTTGTAGACAAAAGGCAAGCGTATTTAACCACTTCCTGCTGGGGACTCCGGATCCAGACACGTATGCTTTATATGTGTGGCCGGGGTCTCCGAACTCGGACAAAGGAAACAGGGCCTTGTAACAAAAGACCTTACTCCAAACAAAAGACCAGGCTGCTGGGCATTACAGACATTTTTCACTCGCAAAAGTGATGATAATCCAGCCTTGTTTTGAAACCGTATACCAGGGTTTGGGGCATTGGAAGCGAGCGGATTACCACTGGGGACAAAAGTGCTCCACCACCGCACCGCTGCATGCTAATCTGGCCCCTATTGAAAAGAGGTCAGCAGTGCACTGAGCCAGGTTCGTGAACAAAAGACAGTTATATTAACACCGCACAATCTGGGCTCTGTTTACAAGGCTGCAGGCCTGGCTGAAATACTCGGGCGTCAATGAAGGTCACCTGTCAACTTAGAGTAGTACCTAAATATTACTTTGTGTGGCTATAAACGACTGTTAAATGAAATGATGAATTCTTGAAGGATTTTGAAAACGGAAAAAATGATAGTCATGCTGGCCCAGCATCATCAACATTGAAAAATGCCCCGGCATGAAGTGGTTAAAGTCACAGTTTCCAAATGTCGTAGTTGAGTGAAAACATGCCTCAAACTAACCATTAATGCTATGCATTCTGTGCATCAGGTGAACTATACACAAAGTGGAGACAAAATATGCACTTTGAGTTGAAATTTCAAAATAACTAATACTATTCAAGATTGCACAAAGTGATCATGACTACCGTTTAATGCGGCTGATATATTGAGTCATACTCTTAAATTCTGGAGGAAACTTAAAAAAATGAATTGTAAGTCTTGCTAGTTTCAGTGCTTTGCATTTTTTTTTCTGAACTTCCCAAAGTTTACTTCTTTTTCTTACTGGGTGAGTTTTCCATTTGAGAAATGAATTATTTTAATTTCCATCACGTTCCTTGAAAGGTTATAGCTGGAACAAGACACTTTCTACCAAAATTTCTCAAACATGCTCTTAATAAAGAAAAAGGATCTGATGTTTCAATGCTAGCAGAATCTGTCTTGGAGTGGATTTCATACAAGTTGAGATTTTGAAGGTCTGTGTATTTTGCATATTTAAATTTTTGCTTTATTTACATATTATGTAGATAGTTATGCATATTAATTTTTTAAATTGCGCAATCCTAACCTTTAAATATAAGTTCCGAACACAAATTCATCAAGAGGCCTGTGGCCTGGTGGTCTAGCTTGCTGGCTGCCAGGCCAGGGGACCCCGGTTCAAATCCAGCTGGGGTCCCTGGAAAAGGAGGTTTTTTTTTTTTTTTTTTTTTTTTACTAAGTTTTTTAGCAAAATTGTGCATGCCCACCTGGAATTGAACCCAGGTCCTTGTGCATAGCAGTTAGGGTCTCTAACCGCTATGCCACGGCTCTTTCTTGAAGAAATGTGCTCGTTTCTAAATGTTAAACCTTCCATTGTTTGGACTTAGAATATTTTTCAGCCAAACTCTGTGCTGGAGATCGGCAAGGGTGGAAGCCTCAGGGGCTTGAAGTCTGAGGGCTGATGAGAAGGGTGGAGTGGATGGCTGAGGGCTTGGGACTAACAGTATAAGACAGGGCTTGTAGAATCCCATGGAGCTGAATGGTAAGGTTACTTCATAATGCTCTGTATTGCTAGTGGGGTTTTTAAGTGTTTAAAAGGACTTTCAGAAACTTATTAAGGAGCATGGAGGAGTGTGTTTAAAAGTGGCAGGGCTTGGGATGGGTCCAAAATGTAGTCTAAAAAATCAGGAAACAAATGCATATGAGGCAAAGTGAAATGGTTAAGGTCAGGCAAGGGTGAAGTGACAAAGTACTACTTTTCTACATATAGAAGTCCAAAGAAAGGTTCTGTTGACTTAAATTAACATTTATTTCAAATGCAAGAGCATGTATAAATCAAATAGCTGTAATAACACATGGACATTTTGTTGCATACAATCACTGACAATTTCTAATTTTTTTAAATAAACTAAATAGTTTTGTGATAACTAAAAATATTTTTTTCCACTGCTCTAAGCATCTACACTTGGAAAATACATCGGCACACAGAACTTTTTCCAAAAAATGAGGAAAAGAAAAATCTTGTTAAAATGAGAATGGGCACTTTATAGTGGGCTTAAACATGCAGGGGGGGTACAGTACTGGTATTCTGGATGCCTGAACAAGAAAAGGAGAGATGTGACGTGCAATGCACCATTGCAGTTTTTAAAAGCATATAATTTAGTTCCAAAGTATTATGTCTACCCTAACATTTACAGTGTAAATTTATGAATGCAGTTTTTGAACTTAAGCATCTCGATTACTTATGAATTGTGTCAGTGCAAAACCATCATATCTCGGCATTTTCCTCTTCCAACTAGAGCCTGTTCTAACAAAAAAACACCAAGTGGTGTCTGAATCAGTGGCAGCTGCTATTTTGTTTTTCTTGTATTTTCCACAAATGTTATATTGTTGCTCACAATTTCTACTTGGTAGAATATGTAATAAAAAACTGGATGATATGGGTCTTAATTGTGATCATTAGGCTTTAAAAAGGCCATAAACAACATAGTTTTAAATCACATCCCAAGAATGTATGAATTTTGAGATGTTTTTGCACATGTTTTTTTGGGGGGGTTGAGTGTACTGATATAATGTCTTAGCACGAGTTGGAAGTTGCCAAAATAAGATATTTGAATTGAAACTACTACATATCCATACAGTATTTTGAATGAAATTTGCCTGGAATGATCTTTGAGTACGATTCGAGGAGCAGAATGAAATCCATTTTTTCACAAAATTTGGAGTTAAACGTTCCCAAATTTTCTGTACATTTTTACCAAGCATTAAAAGTGCATTCTCAGTAAAACAAATTTATTTAGGGCTGATGATGATGATAACTTAAAAAGTGGACGGAAATTTTACTCATGAAGGAACAACGGCCAACATGCGTCGTGGTCTGTATCCTGTGTGGGTACACGTACATATATGATCAGATGCTCATGCAGACCAACTTCCCTGTGCATGCTCACAAGGGCCACTTTTTTGTGTTCTTTCTTTTTAACTAAAATTGTTGCGTGCAAGTTTGAAATACTGGCCCCCAAATCCTCATTTATCCTTTTGAGAAAGATTACCACAGGTATGAATTGGCTAGGAACAGGTGCATCAGGGACTAAAAATCGCTTTTTGGAATGCCAGTATATATTTAACATTTTGTGAGCATCTCCATCATGTCTGTTACAGTAGCGCTCTACTGTTTATCAATACATATACATGTACAACTGCATACAGACCTCCAACATGAAGGCAGACACAAGGAACTGAACCTGAGAAGACTGAGTCCTTTCCTTGCCTTTGTGAATCACTGCTTGAGATTCCAATGAGGATGTTGCATGCAATCTGGCAAACTGTTCCTCCTCAGTGATAGCGGCAAGACCTGGCATCTGTGTAAGTGTCTTCCTCTCCTCCTTGCCAATCATCTCTCACAAGTCCAGAAGGATCTTATCCCCCCTCTTGCTTCTCTCCTTGTTGGAGGCAAGGGCTTGCTCCTAAACCATGCTGTAGATCTGGTTCTTGTACATATGCACAACTTCCATATGATGATATCTGGGGAAGAAATTAAAGAAAAATGAGCTGCAGCAGAAACGGACATTTCTGAAGCAAAGACGGGATTCTTGTATCCTCCTCATTCTTACACTGAACTTCATACAAAACAGCCAGTATTGTTGGTTTGACAAGAAGTCCCTACAAGTCCATCACATATTGATTTTTCAGTCAGAAAAATGATCTGTTACAGAAGAATTCCTTTGACATTGTTTACTAATGGAGGTACTAGCAATAGATTTAACATCACACATGTCGTTCAATGTTGGGAAACTGTTAGATATCCCGTTTAGATTTAATGTAAAGGTGACCCTTTTCAGGGGTGAGATTGACCAATGATAGAAAAAATGACAGCTGAAAAAAAGGCATAAATAAAAGACGCTGAACAGAGAAAATCTTGTACACTTTTGTACAGAGCCAGTGAGGAAAAAAAGCTGAAATCTAAAACGAAAAAAGATGAAATCAGCTTAAAAGCTGAGAAATCTCACCCCTGCTTTTTAAACAAGATTTTCCATGCCTTTGTAGACAATTGAAGGCACAGTTACTGTGATGTCAATCAGGGAAGACCAAAGACCTAAAATACGTAGAGACTATTGCATCTACAAAAGGCAATGCCTGGGTGCCAAACTAACTGTAGTCTAGGGAGCAATGTCTGGATAGTGAGTGATATTTACAAGAAATTTTGGCTGATAACACATGGACAGTGAAAGTGGTAAAACTAATTTCACCCTTTTATTTGAGTAAACTTGGTCCGAATAATTGCACCAAGTTATTGGCAGCAGATAGCCCAAAAAAAAATTTGAATTTGAAAAGGAGGTTATTTGGGCCAAATTTGTCTCTTGTCCAAACGGTGACAATTTACTCATGGTTACTAAAAATGGCAACTTTCATGACATGATGGTCTAGCACCCACTCTAGTCAGTCTACAGGTACCTTATGTCTATAAGAAGGATATGGTTCATTTTAGGGGTTTTCTTAAATTTGTGAGACCAAAATTTGCCCACTGAAACAACTTTTGAGAAATACGCAACAATGAATCACCAAAGAGAAAAAAATACCTGTAGGTTTATTAAGCCATTTCTTAATACGCAACAATGTATCACCATCAAGAAAGAAATTTATGTCACCAAACTAAAAGCATTTGTCTTTTCACAATTAATGTTACACTGAAGTTTTCTTCACGGGATGACATCACAGTTTTGCTCATAATTATGGAAACACTGCTTAGCATAGAAAACTTTCAAATAACACAACAAAAAATTTAAATAGGACAACTGAGACACTAAGAAGCATTTTCAAAGGTTTTATTGAAATAAAATGGCAAGGCCTCAAATGCCTCATGTACGGCTGGACCAATCAAACCTATATATGGGTACAATGTGTCTACTCCATGTTGCAACATCTGGGTACAGTGAAACTGATGAAGCATTTCAAGCCCACATTCCAGCACAGCTTTAGCCCTAACAGTCCTCAGTCCTCCAACAGGTGAAGGATTGAGGACTGTTGGGGTTAGTATATCATGGATATCTAGATAGCAGCAATGAATACCTGGACAGAGGGAGTGCAAAGGAATACAGTGATATTTATTAGCCAAAAGCTAGCATATAACACACGAGACTCAGTTCTTACCTGCTGTTAGTCATAATGTAACAGGTCTGCATCCTCAAGTTTGGAGATTCCACAGCTGATCAATCTGATCTCATCATGATGAGAGATGTTTGCCTTAACGTAAGAAGCCATTACTGCACCTACACCGGGCAACAAGACTTTCTCCAATCTGAAAACAGGAAAAACATCACACAAAAAAGTTAACAAAAGTTAACCTGATGTTCTTACAGACTAATTATGTAATTCTGTTTTGTTAGTGAACAAAATATACAGGTTTCAACCTCTCAGCACCTGTTCTCTGTTGTATCAGATTATCTTTAGTGCTAAATCCAGAAATCTATCTAGGTTCTTGTGCAGTGCCGGGAGTAACAGGCTGGGTGAGGCCTAGTTGGCATAGGGACTAATGAGTCAAGCAAATGCTGTGAGAACCAAACTCATGTTCATTATTCTTGTTATTTTGTGGGGAAACAAACAAGAGATGGTTTACTCTATCAGAGCAGGGATGCCAGACGATGAACCCACAGGCTGGAGACCAACCACGCTGCAATGACCTCAAAACACCTGGTGAAAATTCAAAGACACAAAGAGGAGAAGGTGGGGGTTGTACTTGTCTGCATTGGCAAATACAGGTTCAATGTTTTCAACATGCCCCTATACAGGTTGTCAATTTCATGACATTATTCAAAAGGTATGGCTGAGGCTAGAGATAACAATATCTATAGCTAAGCCACAGGCAAGTGGCTACAGCTATTTCCCATAGACTTATGTACTACTGTCAGCCAAAGCCAGTTGATTAGCACAATCTATCTTAAGCCAGTTGACCCATGTACTGACAAAACAGCAGTATCCAGTGACTGCTTGCTGTTCTTTACACATCGCAAAAACTGATGGCTATGTAAGTGAAGATATGGTGGGCTCTTCAGTAAGCACTTTGGAAATGAACACACTTATGCAGTGGTCAAATGTAACAACAAAAACTGATTTCTAAACGGATCATCAACACCACCACAAAGTGACAATAAGTGGACTTGCATGCACACTGCGCATGCATATCTTTTATAGATACACCTATCCTAATTTCACTAGTTGAAAGGATTTTATCAAAAAAGTGTCTATAACCCACAGGATTAACTTCATTCCTTAAAAACATTTTACACATTTTTTCCCCGAACTTTATTCCCCTAACAGTGTTGTAATTTTGTGAGAATGAAAACTGTTCATGCCAGTGTCCAATGTGCAGTGTGGTGTCGGTGATGCGATGATGAACATGACTGAAAAGTGATGGCTGTTTTACCTGCTGTTTTCTCCACCCCTTGTTCTTGTTCCTCATCACTGTCAGAGCTGCTATCACTCCAGTCCACACTAGAACTTGATATTCTCTTATGCTTGTTTTTTAACTATTGGAACAAAAAGGAGATCAAACAAAATCATCACTGACTCTAAGGGTTGACTTTATCTTCCACAACAGACCAGTGACTTCATACAAAAATAAAACCAAAAAAGATGAAATAAATTTCCCTTCCTTCAGCTTTTCCTCTATCTTTTTGTCACTTGGATTTTCAGACTTGTTTTTCCTTCTTCTCTTAACTGAAACAAAGAAAGAAATCACCCACAAATAAATCAAGAAATGTGCACTATTTTTCTCAAAAAACAACTGCCTTGAATTGTCAAATTTGTTGGAAACTTTAAGTCACAATGCAAGGTGTTTGTAGGGAACAGATGAAGTATTTCCTGTTATTTAGACCCTTTTCATACAGAGTCCCTGGCTGGACAAAGTCCTTTTATAGTCTGTGCTCATGCTAAGGTGAGAATCATCTTGGTCTTTCTACGGGTGGCTCAACTCATCTGAGCTGATAATAATGTCACTCATGTAATAAGACATAAAAGCAACACAGAAAGGCAGTAGACAGTTTCACTCGCGTATCACGTAGCCGTATCTTTTTTGCTGATGACGTCATCACTTTAGGCTGTGTTGCTATACATAAAGCGGAGAAGCCCCATGGACGACGTATGGAAACAACTTGGTCGCGAACCGGTACGTATGAAGGTTCGGTTTTGCACACCACATTATTAGTACCAAACTGTGTTCCTAAAAGCAAAAATTATTAGTATTGAGACACTTGATGAATCATTTGATTGGATAGCCATGTCTTTGAGTTAAATTTAGGGTATATAAATTTTGTTTTTGAAGAAATTGGTGCTAATAATGTTGCTACGTTGCAGCGTGCATCATCACATACGGATGTGTGAGTCATGCCAAAACTAAACATTTCAAACCTTATATGTAAGTGTGTACGTAATGTGTCATGCGAATACGTGTACGAACACAAACAAATTAACTTGGATGCTGAAACTGTCTAATGTTTCCTTGGAACCTCCCTGAATTCTCAAAAATCTTCTCAAGAGTGATACATTCTTCCAATTTTTCAATGAGCATCGAGCCCAAGTAAAATCTAATTGCTGAACCGAACACAACCATTCCTTAATCCTGCTAAATCTTCCATAAATTTCCTTGTGGATTTAAAAGGTCTGGGGAGGTTGGCATTCAAAAACAAGATAAAAAGAGGCAAATGAAGTGCAGGAGAAAATGAGTATTACAGGAATAAAGTTGAGGCTGCCAATCCAGCTACTCACTGTAAACCTCCTCACGGTTAAGAACTTACTAAGATTCTGCTTTCTTGAGAGTGATGCTACCCACACATCGCTCACTCCTTGCTCCATGATCCTCTCTCGCTCTGATTTTCTCCTATAATAAAAGCAATGCCTTCCTTCAGCTTTGAATGTTGTCATGATTACATCCTTCAAGTAATGTTATTTCAAAACGCCTACAAGAGAAAATAAACAAGAGAAAAGAGGGTTCATTTCTGAATTTGTCACTTAACCAAGAGAAAATTATTTGTTTTTTAAACTTTCAATGCATCTTCTGAATCTCAAATAACTCTCCAACTTTTATACCAAATAGTTTACATCTCCAAAGCTTTCATCAGCGCGCAACAAGCAATTGACACCTTTTGTGCCTTTATAATAATCAACATAATACTGGACTCAACAATTGGCCTTTACAATGACAAGAGGACTACTTATACTTTCTGCCCCAGCTTCTGCCATCTGCATAGCCTTAACCCTTTCGCCCCGGGAAGCGGTAAGAGCCGCTGTAAAAATTGAGATCCCTCAGCCCGCTTTTCAGCTATTATTCTCGGCCCATGCTCGAGCAAACACGGTGAAAGAAGGCAGACCCTGGCTCTTGTACATATGGTAATTGGCCTTTGTGTGTTGCCAAGAAATGAAAAGGCCGAATTTGCATCATAATCATTGCTTCACAATAGTCCCCACTTTGAAAAGAGGCAACGGGAATGTGGAAGGGTGAGTTGAGCTGCATGCCCCGAATGATGAGCCCTTTCACAGTGTAAATCAAAGCGTGCAGAGCACGCAGGGCCACAAACCGAGAATTTGCGGTTTAGCAGGTGGCCTTTGTGGCCAAGTGAGGCTGGAATTCGGGGAGTCGGCTTTCAGAAAAAAGTCCCGGCGTCAAGGAGTTAACAAGACCTCCAATTCCTCGGACTTGTCCCTTTGCTCATGTCAGCATGCTGACAGATCCAGACTTTATGGGCTATAAATATTCTTAAGGGAGATCTCTGTCTTGTGAATGATCTTTGTAGCTTTCAACGTAGCCCATGAGTGTACAGATCTGGGTTCAAGACCTTCATATGCTTGTACATGTCAACATCACATCAACATAACTTGTAAGTTGTGTGCCTGTGTTTTACATCCAGACAGGATGTACAATTACAAAAAAATGGTAAATGACGAGATCACAACTGGCAGGAGACCCTCAGCCACCATGCACTGGTAGAGGTCACCTTCAGCCACCATGTACTGGTAGAGGTCACCTTCAGCCACCATGCACTGGTAGGGGTCACCATCAGCCACCATGCACTGGTAGAGGTCACCTTCAGCCACCATGCACTGGTAGGGGTCACCCTCAGCCACCATGCACTGGTAGAGGTCACCTTCAGCCACCATGCACTGGTAAGGGTCACCATCAGCCACCATGCACTGGTAGGGGGTCACCCTCAGCCACCATGCACTGGTAGCTAGGGTCACCCTCAGCCACCATGCACTGGTAGGGGGTCACCCTCAGCCACCATGCACTGGTAGGGGTCTCCCTTAGCCACCATGCACTGGTAAGGGTCTCCCTTAGCCACCATGCACTGGTAAGGGTCTCCCTTAGCCACCATGCACTGGTAAGGGTCTCCCTTAGCCACCATGCACTGGTAAGGGTCTCCCTTAGCCACCATGCACTGGTAAGGGTCTCCCTTAGCCACCATGCACTGGTAAGGGTCTCCCTCAGCCACCATGCACTGGTAAGGGTCTCCCTCAGCCACCATGCACTGGTAGGGGTCACCATCAGTCACCATGCACTGGTACGGGTTTCCCTCAGCCACCATGCACTGGTAGGGGTCTCCCTCAGCCACCATGCACTGGTAAAGGTCACCCTCAGCCACCATGCACTGGTAGCTAGGGTCACCCTCAGCCACCATGCACTGGTAAGGGTCTCCCTCAGCCACCATGCACTGGTAGGGGTCTCCCTCAGCCACCATGCACTGGTAGGGGTCTCCCTTAGCCACCATGCACTGGTAGGGGTCTCCCTCAGCCACCATGCACTGGTAGGGGTCTCCCTCAGCCACCATGCACTGGTAGGGGTCACCATCAGCCACCATGCACTGGTAGGGGTCTCCCTCAGCCACCATGCACTGGTAGGGGTCACCATCAGCCACCATGCACTGGTAGAGGTCACCATCAGCCACCATGCACTGGTAGGGGTCTCCCTCAGCCACCATGCACTGGTAGAGGTCACCATCAGCCACCATGCACTGGTAGGGGTCTCCCTCAGCCACCATGCACTGGTAGGGGTCTCCCTCAGCAACCATGCACTGGTAGAGGTCACCATCAGCCACCATGCACTGGTAGAGGTCACCATCAGCCACCATGCACTGGTAGGGGTCTCCCTCAGCCACCATGCACTGGTAGGGGTCTCCCTCAGCCACCATGCACTGGTAGGGGTCACCATCAGCCACCATGCACTGGTAGAGGTCACCATCAGCCACCATGCACTGGTAGGGGTCTCCCTCAGCCACCATGCACTGGTAGAGGTCACCATCAGCCACCATGCACTGGTAGGGGTCTCCCTCAGCCACCATGCACTGGTAGGGGTCTCCCTCAGCCACCATGCACTGGTAGAGGTCACCATCAGCCACCATGCACTGGTAGGGGTCTCCCTCAGCCACCATGCACTGGTAGGGGTCTCCCTCAGCCACCATGCACTGGTAGAGGTCACCATCAGCCACCATGCACTGGTAGGGGTCTCCCTCAGCCACCATGCGCTGGTAGGGGTCTCCCTCAGCCACCATGCACTGGTAGGGGTCACCATCAGCCACCATGCACTGGTAGGGGTCTCCCTCAGCCACCATGCACTGGTAGAGGTCACCCTCAGCCACCATGCACTGGTAGGGGTCTCCCTCAGCCACCATGCACTGGTAGAGGTCTCCCTCAGCCACCATGCACTGGTAGGGGTCACCATCAGCCACCATGCACTGGTAGGGGTCTCCCTCAGCCACCATGCACTGGTAGGGGTCTCCCTCAGCCACCATGCACTGGTAGGGGTCACCATCAGCCACCATGCACTGGTAGGGGTCTCCCTCAGCCACCATGCACTGGTAGGGGTCACCATCAGCCACCATGCACTGGTAGGGGTCTCCCTCAGCCACCATGCACTGGTAGAGGTCACCCTCAGCCACCATGCACTGGTAGGGGTCTCCCTCAGCCACCATGCACTGGTAGAGGTCTCCCTCAGCCACCATGCACTGGTAGAGGTCTCCCTCAGCCACCATGCACTGGTAGGGGTCACCATCAGCCACCATGCACTGGTAGGGGTCTCCCTCAGCCACCATGCACTGGTAGGGGTCTCCCTCAGCCACCATGCACTGGTAGGGGTCACCCTCAGCCACCATGCACTGGTAGGGGTCTCCCTCAGCCACCATGCACTGGTAGAGGTCTCCCTCAGCCACCATGCACTGGTAGAGGTCTCCCTCAGCCACCATGCACTGGTAGAGGTCTCCCTCAGCCACCATGCACTGGTAGGGGTCACCATCAGCCACCATGCACTGGTAGGGGTCTCCCTCAGCCACCATGCACTGGTAGAGGTCACCCTCAGCCACCATGCACTGGTAGGGGTCTCCCTCAGCCACCATGCACTGGTAGAGGTCTCCCTCAGCCACCATGCACTGGTAGAGGTCTCCCTCAGCCACCATGCACTGGTAGGGGTCACCATCAGCCACCATGCACTGGTAGGGGTCTCCCTCAGCCACCATGCACTGGTAGGGGTCTCCCTCAGCCACCATGCACTGGTAGGGGTCACCATCAGCCACCATGCACTGGTAGGGGTCTCCCTCAGCCACCATGCACTGGTAGGGGTCACCATCAGCCACCATGCACTGGTAGGGGTCTCCCTCAGCCACCATGCACTGGTAGAGGTCACCCTCAGCCACCATGCACTGGTAGGGGTCTCCCTCAGCCACCATGCACTGGTAGGGGTCACCATCAGCCACCATGCACTGGTAGGGGTCACCATCAGCCACCATGCACTGGTAGGGGTCTCCCTCAGCCACCATGCACTGGTAGGGGTCTCCCTCAGCCACCATGCACTGGTAGGGGTCACCATCAGCCACCATGCACTGGTAGGGGTCACCATCAGTCACCATGCACTGGTAGGGGTCTCCCTCAGCCACCATGCACTGGTAAGGGTCTCCCTTAGCCACCATGCGCTGGTAGGGGTCACCATCAGTCACCATGCACTGGTACGGGTTTCCCTCAGCCACCATGCGCTGGTAGAGGTCTCCATCAGCCATCATGCACCAGAAGGGGGTACACTCAGCCACCATGCACTGGTAGGGGTCCATCTTTGCCACCAAGCACTGCTGGGGTCACCAAGTAGGTAAAAGCAATAAAGCATATGTAGACATTGCCATGTAATCAGCTGCAATTGAGTCTGGGCAAGTGTGTACTGTTCTGAAAAATGGCTGGCGCCACGAGTAGTCATCAGAAACTAGACCATGGACATATTAAAGATAAAGGCACAAACTGTCCATTCAATTCAGGTCATCCGATTCAATGTCTGTTTAATTGTTTGGCATTTATTCAGCCTTAGGTTTTCAACATTATTAACATGTCCCTTGCACAGAAATGCGTGAAGAGTGGATGCGGGCAACCATCCATCTCCATCAAAGGCAGTCTTGCGCGAGGACCTCACCCTATTCAAATACTACGTTCAGCTCCCTGAGGTCTTCTTGGATGATGTCAATCCACCTGGTACATGGAGCCATTGGAGGTATCTGAACCAGCCAACTCGGTGCTGAGCAGAAAGGAAAGATACCAGTTGCTGCTGGCTTTGCTGCCCGAGATCTTCATTTGTGGTACCACAACCATTTGCAGAGCTCTGGAGTCAAATCCACTGAGTCAGGTAGTGATGGTCTGGAGTCATGGGCATTTTTGCGAGGAAAGACTAATCAACGGTGTCGAACATGGCCTTAAAATCAATGAAGGTGATATACAGATAACTCCTCAATGATCAGATGTAGAGCTGAGATGTGGTAAAACATGAAGCCAGCCTGCTGAGGGTGTCACTTACTTCTGATCGCTAGAATGGCACAGGAAAGACGAATCTGAGTAAATAGTTTTCCACGGATAGAGAGCAGTGTGCTATCCCTGTGATTATTATAAATCGGCTGAACACCTTTGGGCTTCTAGAAAAGAAGAATGACTCCTCACGGCAGGTCGTCAGGAAGTTGCTCGTGGACGCCAGATGCGGTTGATGATCAGAGTGAGCCACTCAATCAAGCAGTCGTCATTGGTTTTTAACAGTTCCACAGTGAGGTTGAAGATACCTGGAGGTTTGTTTCTCAAATAGGCCACTGCAGCTTTGACTTCCACAAGCATGACCTGAGTCATTGGGCAACCTAGGTTCATATTGCTTGAAGTTTCTGCAGAATAATAAAGCTCGGGGTCAGGCAGAACCGGTGGGTGGTGAAGGCTGAAGTGTTCCTTCCAGCAATTAGTGCAATCTGACTCAGAGGAGAGTATGTTGCCATTACTGCCCTTCATGAGGGTGCTGCTCTTAAGTGGTCCCACCTTGGCGCTGCAGAAATCTACATAGGGGTTTTTGACAACGTAAGTTTTTGGAAAACAGAACAAAGAATTGTCAGTTTGGGGGAAAAAGTCCAGTTTACAAAAATGCAAATACAAAAAAATTGAAATGCTAATATTAGTTCTGTACTATTTCATATTTTTTCAGTATTACTGTTTGCTACTGTGTTTTGTTTTTTACATGTGTTTGTGTGTTTTATGTATTTTGTTACTAATTTTACTTCCCCGTTCACTCTTTTTATTCCGCGGTTATCTTTTATCTTTTAAGTTCATTCATTTTAATGTAGCTTTTACAGTTGATTTTGTTTATAAGTGGTATGACAGGGCCTTATTGAAGACCACCGCTTGGGTGAATAAGCTACCCTGGATAAATTGGAGAAATATTAATAATAATAATGATAATTACGCTTACCATAATATACAAAGTTTTCCACTAGATCAGCAAGGGGTTCATCGAATTAGGCTGCTGGCATTACACGCTCACACCTCGAGGGTCAAAGGTTAACCTGTCCAACCAAAACAATCACTGATAATTAATTAAGACAAGCTTATAAATTTTCTTACATTTTTTTCATGGCCAAACATATCCATTAACAATTCAAAGTTACAAATTAGCCGAAGTCTACGTTGGTTGGAATAAAATAATTGTAATCACACCTTTTAGAGCCTAAATCTAAGTCAACCCTCAAAAAACAAATAAAAACAGGAGAGGTCATTTTAAAAGGTCACCATAAGAGCTGTCAGTTCAAAGTTGTAGATTTTAGAGAAATTTAGTATTTTCCTGACTTTTTTGTACATTTATCACTTCTGTACTATTGACTTCTTGCAACTGAAGTGAAACCAGCCCAGAATTTATGGTCCTAACCAATTTGTTCTGGTCCAAAATCCATGTGAAACTAAACCTTTTATAAATCTGTTAAGTGAATTCCAGTGGAGCAGGAGGTCAATATGCAGGACAGACCTTTAATCCTGAAGGTGGTGAAGTTCCGTCTTGGGTATTCAAGATGTCATGATGATCCAAGTGATGTTTAACAAAAAGTGGTGAGATGGAAAGTTTATGACACCCATGCAAAAAATCAGGCAAAATTGTTGTATGTAATGGTAACTTCTGTGTGTACTGGATGTGCATGGCTTTTGACAGTTCAAATTAATTTGGCAAAATTTGAATTGCTGCCCAAACTCTGGACCTAGTCGGGGTACCCCAAGTTATAATCCAAGATTATTCAGAGTATGACCCTTGGCCAGCTGGCAATTTTTTTTCACAAATACACGTAAACTAAAAATGAAGCGAGCAAAACTAAAAAAAAATTTTAGGTAAATGTACATCAAGTTTGAACAAACGTTAATAGGCCATTCATGACCCCAGCTTGGACCTCATGCACAACGTCTGTGGACCATGACAGAAAAGTCCAAGTAGGCCTTGCTTATTTTCAAAGAAATCTTGACTTCGGCTTTTACACTCCTGTCGTAATTTGTTTCTTGAACATTGGTTAGTGTTTCTTCTTCAGATTTACCATTTTTGGTCATGTTGGCACAGTTTTCAAGTCAAATTAGCATGGGGGTGCACGCAACCCCCCCCCCTTTTCAACAAAATACCTAAATGACTTTTAAAAAATTTAAAAAGAGGAAGGGAGAAGAAAAGTGGGGTCATACTGCCTGAGATTGCATCACAGAGGCCCTAGAATATAAATGGATTCAGACCCTACGCCGTACAGGCATTTTTTACTGCTTTAGTTTACATCCCCCATTTGAAAATCCGGGATCACACCCCCCTTTGGGAAAAGCCTGGATTTGCCCCTGATTAGGAAGAGAAGTGATAGCCAGATATGGAACTAGTTCCATGTACATGTATTATGTGCTGTTGTTCAGCACAATCTGTGAAAGTGCTCGAGTTTACAATTCACACAACTTGTGCAGTGTTTCTTCGCTTATGCATATTCTATCTGCACAGACAGCACTGAGTGCAATTTGAAAGTGCACAATTTTGTGCCTTGAACTGTGCAGTTTTTGTAAGGAGTCATGAGGGTTAGTATAGGACGAGGCTGGGGCACCAGTCAAGCTGGCAAACTGTTACCTTGAGTAAAGGCTACAATTCCAGTAAAGCAGTTTCTTGGATTGTATACAAATCCTTATTTTCCCTTATTATTTGTTTTGCAGACTTTTTAAGAGGAAAGTGAAGCCCGATTTAAATGCCAACAGGGGAATTTAATAGCTCTCCCGAGGCCATATTATCAAAATGTTCAAAACCTACAGGTGAAATTTTGTGCGATGTGTCATGGTTGGTGTGTACCCGTTCCCGTAGGTAGTAGATATCAGCAATGCTTAATGCATTCAGCACAAATCACGAGTGGAATGACGCCGACAAAGGACTTGATGCTTAAATTAAATTAATGCAAAACATTAACCTGATGTCAGTCTCTTAAGTAGGCCTACAACTGTTGCCTGTGATTTACGCTCCACATAATTTTTATCGCTGTGCATAATTTTAGTGACAATTATGTCAATATGGTGGTTGTGCAAAATCTGAAAGTTTCACATGCAATTTTTAAAATTACGCCCTTTCAAAGATAGCGCTTGACAACACAGCACTTGTCACACTCACTGCACTGCAGCCTAGTACAGCTGTTTTCCTAGTTTCTCATCATGCAAATAATTAAAAACATCAAATGCCAGTAAAGTAGGTCAGTAGTCCACCTTGTGTATTAGAGATACTACTGAATTATTTTCAAAATTTAAGCTTTTAATTCAAACTCACAGGATCGAGGAAAGTGACGATGACACTTTTTCTGGTTCAGGATCGGTTTAACCAGTTCTTGACAAAACATCTTCACACATTAATTAAAGTGTAACCACGTAAGAAATCCTTTTTTTCACCCAGAACATTTATAACAAGCTGATTTTCTAATGAAGAATTTCTTAATTTAGAGAAAACTAGTTCATGTATCAGAATTCCAGTGAATTAAGTACATGTACATCAACTGATCGAGCTCGTGTAAATTTTGACTCTACTTTTTCAGCCAATCAACATTACATCACATACAAATTTTTTACAAGTGTAGTTGAGTTTGTCACATATTTGTTTGTACTTGCACGCTTGACCTGAAACTGGGAAAAGATGTTTTCATTTTTGGCCAATTTAAAAAAAACACAGATTCTAAAAACTAACGTATGTGACCGTGCAGTTGCCAGGTCCCTTAATTTCCACGTATAATGTAAATCAATCTAACTTGACAATAATTGGTCAAATTATGGACCCAGCGACTAGTATATGGTCAGGGACGTTAAGAGTCATTTCGATTAAACAGACATTATATGCAGGAATTTAAAAGAAAATTGAGTATGTGTTGTGTGGAATCATAAGTAGTGAGTATACCTGTCAACTGTGACCTGTAAATTTCTGTTGATTTCTTGGCTCCCTTGAAGTGCAAATCGGAAGTCTAGCTGAAATTTCTTTTCTGAGAACAAAATATAGGGATGAATATGTACAACAAAAAGCTTATTTCAATTTTACCTTTCAAGCAGAATTTGTCTCAGAATGTAGTAGGCATAGGCGTACTTCGAGAACTCGAAGTCACTAACTCCATGATACTCCGTGTGACTTCGAGGAAACAGAACATGGGGGTTTAGGAATCAAATTTCTGTGGTAAAATGGTTTGCAGCCCTAAAAATGCTATTAAACCAAACTTTCCCCTGTCAGCAAATCTGCTTGATCTATACCTGCTAAGAAAGGGATAGCAATAGTTTCAGAGCATGAGATGGAGTATTTTGGAAAAAAAATGAGATTTTTGCTCACCAATTTTTCACTTCCACCCGTTGACTGTCACTTCGTTCATGCTGTTCGTGTTGAGCCCACCAATGACCGTGCTTGCTCCGCAGCTTGGCTTGACCATTTTCGGTGGCGAGGGATGACACTTTGTGTTGTTTTTATCATGGGACCCTCCAGGCTGCAGTTGTGAACTGGAAACACACATCGGGTGAGACGCGCGACAATTGCTGTGCCGTGTGTGATGTTATCCCCCACAATCGAAAATGGTCAAGCCAAGATGCGGAACAAGTGCAGTCATTGGTGGGCTAAATGCATGCGGGTCTGATAAAAACGAACGGCATGAACGGAGTGACAGTCAACGGTTGGAAGTGAGAAATCGGTGAACAAAAATCTCATTTTTTTCCAAAAATACTCCGTCTCATGCTCTGAAACTATTGTTATCCCCTTTTAGCAGGTACAGATCAATCAGATATGCTAACAGGGGAAAATTGGGTTTAAATTTTAATAGCTTTCTTAGGGATGTAAACCGTTTTACCACAAAAATTTAATTCCAAAACCCCATAGCATTACGACACCATGTAAACCTTGTTTCCTCAAAGTCACACAGAGTATCACAGAGTTTCGAGTTCTTGAAGTAGCCTAGGCATTGCATGCCTAGGTATTCATTTTAAGCAATCTGGCATTTGGAAACAATCCTGAACTAGGAAAACAATAGTACAATATACTAGGCCTACTAGTATGACTAGGCTAGCTCTAAAAGTTGGCCACTGGGAATTACGTCATGAACAATGATGTACATGTATTCTAGGAAAAGGCTGTGACATGTATGAAAGCCTCGACTATTGTCAACGAGATATACGTGTATATGCATCCACACGTATAAAGCCAAACCACGGTGATGTGTTTGTACTGCGCATGCCCAATGTGTATTAGACTCGCGTTGCAGCTGTTTATTGGTACCTAAACTGTAAAAACGCCGTCAACCTGTGTAAATTGCGGTAGTCAAGCGGTTACAGCATATGCATGGGGTGTGGGTTCGAATCCTAGGACGAAATTGTGGGTAGGGAGGTTTTTTTTAAGGAAAATAAAGCCTGAATGTTATAGGAGCCTAATTTCACACATGATGTTTTATGGTTGGTTGAGCATCTAGATGTCATGCATTATGCATGGTTGTGAACCGTGGTTTGGCTTCAAACGTGTGATTGCTGATAGCTCTTGTCAACACGTGCCTCGACAACGAAAAAAAAATCCATATTTAGGCTAATGAAACAGACGTATCTCGCGTTTCTTCATCCAGTGAGTTAAGTTTGAAGTAAATCAGTACATGTACGTACAAGAATAAGATTTAAAATACCTCAATTTCTTAATTTCAACACAAAATGAAGAGATGACATTTCAGGAAATTTTTAAATCACCCACCTGTACTGCGCCATCTTAGCTTTCTGGTTTTCAACAACTGGTGGCGCCCATCCGAATGCCAGACCTGCCCTGACTGCCATTGTATGTGTGGATTTCCGCGCAAAGTGCGGGACTGCCAACCGACGGGCCTCGCACCTAGCTGTAAAACAGCAGTTAGTCTTTCACGTGCTCACAAATTTCCGACCGCTTTTTTTGCTGTCAACAATAATACATATGCTTATTAGACTGCAACTGACAATTTATCGACGTTCATAAGCCATTACCTCGACCCGCAAGTTAGCACTGATCGAGCCCCTTGGCTCAGTCCCAAAAGTTTCTGCATTTCCTACGCGTTATGATCCTTGTTTTTCTTCGATTTCCAAGCCTGCTTCATGCAGTCAGAAGTAGAACTCTGTGAGGAAACCGCTGTTAAAGCGCATAATTTGATTTGCACATTGAAGTTTCGAATGACGAGTTAAGACGCGAGAAGTCTTCACAATTACAGTACATGTAATCATCTTTATCTAACGTTCATTGCTTTATTCATTCAAGATATGTACAGATATTATTTCGTAATGAAATTAAACTTCTTTTGGCTCGGCACGTCTTTCTTTACATTTCTTTTATGACAAAATAGTCATCATCACACAAAATAGGTATAACTTTGGATTTTACTGAAACCCCCCCCCAAAAAAATGACAAAAAGTGATGGTATACAATAATGTTGGTGAACTTACAATTTGGTGAACTTATTCGAACTTATTGGGTTCTTATTGGAACCTAAACATTATCAGGTTCGTTGATATGAATGCGTTTTCAGCACACGTGGTCTATTCTAGTTTGATAGTCTTCTTTTAGGCTAATCTATCTAAGTTGCTCCACAGAATTCCAAGAAACAATTGCTTGGTCATTCATACACAACGCAAGCTGTACCAAAGGAAAAAATGTCATTCCAGTTCAAGAAAAGTACACAATAAAACACAAAAAAACAACAAATTCTACGTAATTAAACTTTCGACTCGATTTTGATATGTACAGTGTGCAGAACAGCTGAAGATTATTTCAATGTATGTTTAATGTCAAATATTGTCGTAATGCTTAAAATAGCAAACACAAAAAAAGAGAAAGTATTCGCGAGTTTTCAAAAATAAAAAGCTAAACTGCTCAGTTATCTTTACGTTTATAAGACATCAGGTGCTCAGTCTGAATGAGCTACATTTTCAAAGTAGAACGACTCTGGATCTGAGTAAAAAGCATTTTGTCTAACAATTGCTGAAGTTTCCATTATTCTTTTTTTATCTTTCTCTCCGCTTAAAACAAACAAACAAACAACCCAACAGCGCTAAATTCGAAGTAGCAAAGAGCCATCAAAATGTGAGTTGATGTTTGGGAAAACATTCATTGAAACCAGTGACACCATGTTCTATTCACACGTCATATTCATTGTACCTATCATATCGATCATACTGACCTCCAAAGTCAATTGGTTCGGCGGATCTACTCATGTTTTTGACCCTTGATGTATTTAGCTGACCGGTGTTATAGTCATTGTAATCCAACGGATCGTACGAACGCGCACGGTGCTGTAAGTTGGACAGCGGTTCCCGAGTTGATGGGATGTATGGAGGTGGATTAGGCGGTGGTGGTTCCTCTTGTCTACGGAAGGAGGTCATCTCTAAGGAGCTGTATCTCTGGTCTGCCTCCGACTCCTCAGACTTGCCGTTGCCCGTGTAGGCTCCGTTGCCAGCGCCGTAGCGGGTCAGAGCGACATTAGTACGGGCACCTGCACGCGTGTGTCCGGTGTCATTTCGCTTGCTTCCTCGCATGATGTTACGGACTCCCGAACGCATGTTATATGATCCCGCTGTATCTGACATGTAGGCGCGCTTGTAGCGGTCAAGTAACTGAGCGAAGTTGGCAGACATACTCACGACAAACTGTACCTGTCATATCAAGGGCCGAGAAAAAATCTATCATCAGACAAAAAGGTAAGGCCTTGTGACCAGCTCACGAAAAATACAAATCGGCCTCTGGAATTCCGTTTCTGCGTATTTTAAAGCGGGGAGAGAGATTGGAAATAGGCCTAGACATATCAATTTCATGCAAAGTCGAGAATAACTTACCGAGGCCAGAAGGATTAAAAGACAGCCGAGGAACGCTAGAGAGAATAGCAGCATCATATTCTGCCCGAAAAAATATAAAAAATTACAGATTAAACCACGTAATTCACCGTGTGGAATTTCAGTTGCAATCAAAGCAGAAAGATGTTTTAGAATGGACTTAAATCGTTCTTTAAGTTTTTCAGAGCACCACTTACACTTTGGCAGATATTTCTCATTTTGTCGTCACAAACCAGTTCCTTCCCCAGCCCCACCGGCGTATCGGGAGAAAGCAGTGCTATAAAAATAAACATTTCGGTTACGTTATTCCCGGTATTCAGTTGAAGACACTTCCACATTCAGCCCTGTGAAGTAGACGTTACAATGCCAGTTTGAAAAAAAAAGGGACAGGGGATACCCTGAGATAATTCTCATTTCTGTGCCGTTTTCTATGTGTTTTCTTTTTGATTTCCTCCTTTTCTATTAACCCGTTTTGTTTCCCTTACTCTGTGCTCGTGTGTCCCTTTTCCCCTTTTATCTCTCGCTGGTGGTACCAGCTTTCCTTCCTCGTCAAGGTTTCGCCTTTTTTATCTGACTGTTTAGTTTTAATTCTCTTCAATTTATCATTACATGCTTTAATTAACCTTTGTATATTATTTGCGGAATATTTCTTTTTTGTATTTTTATTTAATTAATGTAAATGCAAACCGAGAAAAGAGTTCCATGCTGGAATATAGGCTATACTGAATAAATGCAAATTGATATTTGAATTTATTTGATTAGAATAGTTAATGTAATTCCTTTTAATAGGTTTGATCGACACATGATGCGTGAGAGCATACTTACCCCACTGTACAAGGTTCAAGCAGGTTTGTTGTTCCATTTCGACTCCAAGACATACCCCACGATTCATGACAAACATGAAGAAGACAGGCACAACAGCGAAACAGATGGCAGTCACCCAACAAAAGACCAGGAAGTAGGCTATCAGGATGAACTAAAATCAAAGAAAGTAGAGTCAGCATTCAAATTCAACGGTTATGAGGGGACGGAAAATTTAACTATCGTAATTAAATGAACTTTGAGGAATGTTCTCCAAGTGGGAGAAATAGCGCCCTCACGTTGTAAGTGCAAGAGTTCAATGCTCGCATGCGCATTCGCTTGGAAAGAATAACCTTTTCAAACGTGTGATACTGAGTACCAGTTTGAAGATTGAAATCCAAACCCAGAGTGGCATTATAAGTCATTACCACAGCAGTCTGGCATCTGCCGCTTCGTCTTGTCTTGAATCGGCAGAGATACACAGAGCGTGTGGACCCAGTTCCCAGGCAACTGATAGCGAGTAAGACGATTGCAATGATAAACATGAACACTGAGACACAGTAGATGATAATCTGGACGTCGGTAAACCTGAAGAGAATTAAAACGAGAGAACTTGAGTCAGGAAAGGGTAAGACAGAACTTTGTGGATTCGTTGGACTAAAACTGGTATGGGTTACTTGATTTACTTCCATCATAAGATTTGTCCCTCAACCTATTTGCCGAAGTTATTAATAATTAGTTGCGTGACGTTGTCTGGCACACTGTAACCCATAAAGTTAAAACAAAACTCGAAATCAATAAGAAAACACAATGAAGTACTCATAGGGAGCACTTGAAGTTTCTCGTGTATGCAATGCGAGCGTAACTTGTCTATTATTGCATTATCAACGGAGAAGCTGGTCATTCCTTTTTTAACCATTATTTTGCTTTTAAAAATTTGTATTAAAAGTAGGAATATGCTGTGAAACCAAACTAGGCTCAACTGGGTCTTAATCAAAACGAATGTCGAGGAAAGGCCGTCCTGGTAACAGTTTATTAGCGTTTACGGGATCTATCGATTGCGAAAAAGGTCCATTATTCCAGCAAGAGTTTCTAACGAGTATTCGGGGATGAACTAACCAGACGTTAAAGGCCTCTGTGATCGGTGTCCCAGCAAACAGATACTTGGCTTCCTCCGCACCCAGGTGAAATCCAGCCAGTAAGAGGATATCCCCCACAATCATCATGGCACAGGCGATGACAGATGGACAAGGGAACTTGAGGCAACAATCCCCACAAGGTCCAGGCACTGTCAAACAATGGAACGATCATCTAGATCGTACTTATCAACACCTCCCCGCTGAATAACACAATTTAGTATAATGGTAGGCATTGGGGGGGGGTACAGTCCTCTTAACGGTACCTTTATGTCCTCGTTTTAATACTCCAGTACACATTCATGAGCAAAATGTGGCGTCATTGTAAGAAGAAACTTCAATATTAGAGTTTTATAAAACAAATACGGAATTTTATATATTTTGGTGACTTTACTGTTTAAATTTGTCGCATGAATTACCCAAGGAAACACACGTAATGTTAATGCAAACCTGCAGTAACAAAAAAGCCTTAAGCCATAAAAGTAATATTGAAGCAAAACTCCAAATTTATTACTGCTCAATATGAACTACAAATTAACATACAAATGTTTAGCTTTATTACCAGAGTTTCTTTTATACTGAACATTATGCAAGAAAGTACACTTGCCAGTTTCAGGAGCATAATTTTGCGATGCAGTCCATGTAGGAAGGCAAAAAATGCCATTTGTGAAGAGCACGCGCAGACTTGTTCTTCCAGCAGTAACATACTGGCTGGCATTTCTGTTGAAAAACCTCTTTCTGTTAACTTCATATTGAAAAATAGTAGTTTTCCATGTGCTGTTATACTTACATCGACTGTAGTAATCAACAGTCACCTCATTTTTCGTTACGTCAGATTCGTGATCCATCTCTGACCAGGAGAAACAAAATGGCTGACGAGAGGGAGGTTAAAGTCTGCAAAAATATGATGTAGACCTCACGGTGCAAATCCTGGCAAATAACAGTCCTTATTGCAACGAAGAATATAAAATTCGGTATTTAGACGTTTGTTGCAAGCATGACGAAATTACGGGATGGAACTATGCATACTTGTTTGCACTAGAACATCGTCAATTGGAGTTGATTTTCAAATTACCAGCAGCAGAAAGCATCCCAAACGGCCATTTTTCTTGCCGCCAAGATGGTTAATATTAACCCAATGTCTACAAATCATGAAGGATCGGCGTTGTGTTTAACTCTGGGAACAAAGTACAATCTCTATCGCGACATCACGGGGAAGTACATGTACACGGTAACACTAGCACAGACTGGCAAAGATTTGAACAGCAACGAAACGCACACACAATACGTGGATTATATAGAGACCTCATGAAATAAAAGAAAAAAGTCATAAATCAGAGGTCCCAAAAATAAATATATTGTAAAATAAAACCATGGCGGCGTTCAGCATACAAAGAATTAGTTTCATAAAGGGATGTTGAATCCAATGTACATTCCAAGCTATTGTTTTACTAAAACACAACCGAAAATAAACACATCACAAAAGGAAAGTATCTTGGTTTTTTTGCGTGGGACCCAGCATTTAATATTTAGAATGCCGAAGAAAATATTTCACATCGAACCGGCATAAGTTCCTTCCGCACATTTTGGTATCGTACTTGCTACAGGAATCCACGTATGGTACTAAGGGGACAAGATATTACCACAGTAAAATTCAAAATCGAGTAGATGAGCTATGAGAACATTGCATGATTTTACTTTACACTTATCTTGTTAATACCATCTTCCCTCTGGGAACAGTCATTAAATCCTCTTTTCACAGGGTGTACACGAGCACGTTAATGTTTGACACGTTATTGTTGAGTGGAATAATGCCGCCATACTAAGACTGGTTCAATACACCCGTGTGTTCAAAACCGGAAGATAATCAAATTCTCTCATTTTCGACACGCATTTTCCCGCCACAAACTAAATCAGTAATTTCGTGATCTCTCTTCGGGAATGAACGAAAACAAAGTGTTGACCCAACAAATTATGTAAGGAAATGTGTGGGAACTGAGCCTATTACTTCAGAACTTTAATACAATCCCGTGAAACAGAAACAAAGGTTTTACATACTAACTTTCCAAAATAAACCACTGTGAATAAATGTTGCAACGAATATCACGCAAACAGTGCAACTGGAACAACAACAAACAAGCAAAAACGAACTCTCGGCTGTAAGTCAGGCATTTATTTCAAAAACAAAACTTTAGAAACTCAAACTAATAGCCATGTACATAAACCATATCAAAGCACTAATTAAACATTCCGAGTAGTCTCAAAATGTGTAACCAAACGCTCAAACTAAAAATCTAATTTATGCACCATTACGATGTTCACAAGATTTACAGTCTGTAAAGAGGAGGTTGAATATTGATGTTCTATCCTCTTTTTACACATCTCTGAAAAAGTAATTTACAATTCCCCAACAATTTGGAAACTATGATATTTACAATTTCTGCTTTCGAAAATCTGCAGTCCTCTTACACTATACAATTATTTAAATTACAAAGTCCGGCATCCCTTTACTATGTTAATTACATACCGAGGAAACATAACTTGATTTAAAGGCCAATTTTACAGAACAGTAAAACTACTGAAGTGTTTGAATCTCTTCCCAATTGCTGCATTCATTGTAATCTTCAAGTGAATACAAACATTACTTGCGCAAATAAGATACAAAAATATATACATAATCTATCCTTTGGTCCAAACAATTTGAAGCTATTTACACGTGGTTGTAAACTTTCTTTAAAAAGACATGTACAGTAAAGAGGTTGCCCTGACTACTGCTTCAAATCTAAACTCAATGACGGCACACAGGACCCATTTTGAACTTGTTGGAGATTGGAAGAACGGTCCATGGCTTTCACGAATGCTGAATCATGCCTTTTGGTCATTATCGCAACGGTCTTTGTCTACGGGGGAAACTGGTAACAAAAAAAGCAAGTTACTTGAAAACCAACCAACCAAACCGCTGAATAAAGAAAATACCTGTTTAAATTGTAGCAAACAATTACATGTCAATGGCAAATGCATTCCATCTTTTAGTGGTTCGAGGGCCTTGAGTACTGAGTAATACTGATCAAGAGACACTACCGACTGCACCAAGCACAACAAACTATAGTGGAGTCCCCTAACGTGGCGTACTTCGACTTTTCCCGCAACTTGCCTGATGTACTGTTGCCAAACCTCTTAAAAACCTTCAGATTCATTTGTCAAAATACATGAACTGGCATTACCATCAGTCGAACCTCATTATTTAAGAGGTCCTTCGGACATTGCAGATTACTTTGTTAGGACAGGAACCTTGGATTATCAGCAATGAAAACAACGAAGAACAAAGGATTAGGATTAACAGAGCTTCTATTCACGCGGTTTGGACTGTACATGGTGCTAAAACCTTCACGAACAATTTTAGTGTCTTAAAATAAAAACGAAATTCAAAGGAGGTGACATCCGAAAACCATATGTAGACAAAAAATCAACTGAGTGTTCTCTAACACTTTGGAACAAGTCTCAGAAAATCCAACATCTACGTTTAAGAATCCCCCCTCTTAAAGTCAATACATCCTGATAAATCGTTGTTACCTCCAGTCAAAGTGTAATTAGACAATCAAAATAATAGGGCATTACTTCGGTGGCACAACGCTTGTGGACAGGTGGTACGCGCGCGTTATATGTCTCTGACAAATATAATTGTGACCTATACGAAATGCACGCAAACGCGTGCGATGCAATCCCACCCCAGTTATGGCGTTTCCTTTGATAAGTCTTTACCAAAGAACAAGGTTTTAAGAAAGCAGTTTTCTTATTTTTGGTCGCATTTTAAAGGAGTTCATTATGCACTTAAAAAGGACGGAGAATCAGGCCAAACTAGCAGGGTTTGATGAAATTTCATGTATTGCGAAATTAAGGTAAGCAAAATTGCTCTAGCAGGACAACAGAGGCGAAAACTCAAAGTCGGTCAGACGGTCACGTTAGGGACCACACCACGTTAGGGGATAAGCTTTATCAACAATATCTTTGTATGCATATCAAACCAATCAACAACTTTTTCTGGTATTACACACATTTACGCAAACCTTTGCAATGAGTTAATCCTTTAACCGGGGTTAGTCACTACCAACATAAAATGACATAAGATTTACAGTCTTACATTTGTAGGGATAAGATTTGATCAGCATTTTTGGACACACACCATTGGATTACTTTCTCGTATAAAAACGTTTCAACGCACTATTTTACGAGGTTAGACGAGTCAGTCATTCCAACAATCATATGTAATGTTCACTGAAGCCTCCAAGAGGCGCTCTGTCAGACAAAGGCGAGCCAAGAGATGGGGCTGGTTCGGGATCAGCGTAACTGCTAAGTGGGCGTCGGCTTCTCTCATCAGCATGGTATTGATTATAGCCCCATCGGCTACTGCCAAAGACACCGTCGCTGTTATCCCCCGCACTGCTGTGCTGTACACTCCCGTGAACGCTACCAGCATCCATGCCATCCAACACGTCGCTGTCATGGTAATTAGTGGGCTTCAAGTTGAAATTACTGTTTCTTGGGTAAAAGTCATCCCTTTTATAGTCAATATCTCGGTTATAATCCAGAGTGTTCATTTTAGAATGTGCTGGGAAGTTCCCACTAGCGTTGCCACTGATGCTACTACTAGCATGACTTGGTGCGCGACCGTTAGCATTTGGGCGTCCATAGGCAGGTGGAGGACCAGTCTCTGCACCAGCGATACTCGGCACTGGTTGGTCAATGCCATGCCGACTACCGTAAGCTGGTGGAGGCTGCTGAGGTTGATCTACATAGTGATTCTGTAAGGCGGAGACAGGCTCACGATCGTAACCCAGACTATCGTGATTCATATTAGTCGTGGCATACAGTTCATCCCTACTACCGTTTAATGTCTGGTTCCGATAGGCCTCTGTCATGCGCAGTGTTTCTGCATTATTTGTGGCGTCATTGAGCTCGTAATTGTTGCTGTCATGGTTACTAACTGTCCTTAGAGATCCTCGGGATCCACGCAAGACATTGTTTCGGCTTGCTCGTAAGGAGCTCTTTGCTCTCATGGAATGACGACTGCTCCTGACAGACCCGGCCCGAACTAAGTAGGCTCCTGATTTGCGATTGGCAAAGCCATCCTTGAATCGATCTCGGAGTTTCGCAAAATTGGCCGAAAAATTTATCAGAAAGTGGAGCTGTTGAATAGTCATAAAATATAACAATAAATTTTTAAAAAATGAATGAAATAATAAAAGTAATAAGATCATTAAGCTAGTAATCAATACATGTATAAATAAATAGGAGTTGGATATGCATGTAGGCCTCTTACACCAGAGTGACTTAAATGATGAGTTGGTGTCAAATAGGGCTTTAAAAGTGTTATGGGAAAACTGATTAACAAAGTTAAAAAGATCATGAATAACGATAACCACCACAACATTAACAAGAGAGCTATTTTAAAAAGGTGATTTTCCCTTTTCAAATGAAAATATATCTAATTGATGCAATATCTTACCATAGACAGCGTGACAAGGACCGCCGCAAAGAACGCCAATGAAAACCACAGCAGAACGTTCTGAAAACATCGCAAAATGGAATCAAACATCACGTCACTTGGAGTGTTAAAACTAACATTCCAAATTTGGGAGGATCTGTGCACAATACAAAATGAATGGAGCGGATGGTGGAGAATCTATACTTACACTATCACACAAAGCAGTAAGCTTGGCACCACAAATTGTGTCTCTGCAGTCAGTGATTGTGCACTTGTAATCAGCTGGAACAAGACCTGTCACAGAAATGTGAAACGAGTAAGTCTCTACATGATAAACATATACCTTCACAAAACATATTCATGAGTAGTTCCTAAATACCTATTAAGGTAAATGATCAAGTGTCAATGCCAGTGAAAACTTACTCCACTGCTTGAGGTCAATGCACGGCTCTTCGGCGGAAGGGTCAGACTCATCCAGAGGAGGAGCCAAGCACATTCCACGTCTTTGGATATAGAAGAAGATGATGGGAACCAGCGAGACAAAACTAAGACTTAGCCACAGCAGAAACAAGAAGTAAACAACTATCATGAACTGAAAATAGAAAGACAGGGAAAGACGTATTAAACACAGCCGGTTCTAAAAGTCAAATTAATAGACATATGAGCAAAGTCAAACCTGCACTGATGGGACTACCGTTTATGTGCTATATATACATCTATGTATGCAATAAATTCCGTCCAGCTGGGTGAACATGACGTTTGTTTCTCACCAGTGCAGTCTGACATCTGCCTCTGGCTCGTGACCTGAATCGCCACATGAACTCTTTTCTCACTGCCCCGGTACCCAGACAAGATATACCCAAGAGAGCCACAGCAAAGATCGTCATGACAGCAACTTCCACGTACAAAGCTATCGAAATGTACGAAATCCTACAGAAAAAAAACCACAATGACAGCGTCGGTTAAAACGTGAAGTTATTGAAAATTTTGATTTTGCAAAGAAAATTAAATACATTTTCATTCCTAAATTTCAGTCGTTTCAAGGAAATGGACAAAAAACTCAAAGGTTGAAAAAAATTCCCTCACATAAAAACGTACAGTGTGTGCTACTTAATTAAACTCAACTTTCACATTATGACCTGTCCTTCTTTCTAATAAATTACTCTGCCAAACTTTTTGGCGAGATTTTCGGATCATAACTATGCAGCATACTTGGTAAACCAAACGAAGGTGAAAAAAGTGAACACTTTCACCTCAAAACTACAGTACACTTGTTCATGACAACACTTCTGTCTCCCTTCATTAATAAATTACTCCGCAATGCTAGTTTTCAAATCTCACCATGTGTCCACATCGTCGCCGATATAAGTCCCTTGGAAGAGTTCCGCTGCTTGTTGGCCAGCCAGAACTCCCGCCAGACAGAACAGCGCAGCGCCCCCTAAGAAGGCTAGGGAAGCAAGGATGCTGGGACACGGGCAGCGCATACAACAGGTACGGCATGGCCCAGGAACTACAAGGATAACGCGTGGAAATGAGGGGGAAAATACAAAGAAAATTAACTAATTATCCGACAAACAAAAATACAAAAATATTGACAAGAATAACAGAGTGAAATGACTAATGGCAGTTTCCACTGGACATTAAATCAAGAAGCTTGATAAAAACGAGTTCACGTCAATTACATGTAGCTGCATTTCTAAGAGTCAATAACTAAAATATTTGTCGATTTACTTTCTTATCAACCCTTGCGGCAAAATGACAGATCACAATCAGTTACATTTTGTGCTTTTTGAGGAGTTTACCACTTGTATATTGTTCATCTTATAAAAAGGAAAGCAAAGCAGTGTTGAAAATGCATTTACATTTTTCTTCGGCGTACAGCGCTCAACAAAACGCTCAAATTCCAGTTCACAAATATGAAATCACCAGTCACTGTGTCAGAAGTACATGTACATGTACATGTAAAGCAGGCCTGTCCCCCTGAGTACATCGAGGTTATAAACTTTGGTTGTATAGTACTGCTTGTGATGTGGGTCAGAGTGCCATAAGTCGGTCATGATATATCAGCTGGATTCTCCAAGTCAGCTGGTGAAGTCACCACGGAATCACACCACAGAATAAATCAAATTTCAGTGCCCCTCTGAGGGGTAATCGGGTCATATGACCTGCGCGATGTCACATTTTAAGGGGCACAACTGGCTTACTGTGTACGTGCTGGATTTTACGGCGGCTGTATGTTCCTTTACCAGACACTCGATGCAGAACACTTTGAATGGAATAACAGGCAATTCTCTAAAATTCACAAAATCCTGAAGTTTAAATGATGGGCACAGTTAATTTCATTTTGAACTAAGGTGCATCTTTTTCGTTTTCAGTGACATGTACATCACCGTAAACTGTGCTGAAGTCCATGAATTACTTCATGTATGTAAACAGGTGTTATGATGCTCTATACATCAAAACAAAAGTCAAGTTTTGAAACGTAGGGAACATTTAAAGCGTAAGTCTTGAAAATTATGAATATTTGACATTGCACTCACACATTTTTGGGCTGGGGTCAACGTGTAGGCCAGCACGTATACATTTTTTTTGTAACACCACTAAGATGTTGGCAACATGGCATGCGCAGAATTACATACCAGAACTTAACAAGTGTGCTGAATATAGGCATGGTCTAAGTATTTTGTTGACAGTCCTAACACAGAGGAATCATCCATGGTTCTAACAAATCCGGAAAAAGTCCCCTGATGACCTCCACTTTCACCGTCAGGGGTTTAATTTAAGAGAATTCAGGAGTGAAAAAGAACTTAAGAACTAAATGCTGTTGCTCCAGAATTCAGCGTGTCGTTGTTGATTGTGCCGTGGCAAACAAAATAATTATAGTATCACTGTATAATTATGTACATTACTACATGCTAAACCGTGGAAAGCATGATGCGCCTTGAGCAAAATTGGTTAGGGACGTAGTTGAGGTCAAGCCTGCAGGTTGTGGTTCGGAGAAACCGTACACGCTATTCAAAATCACGCTGCGTTGACGGTTAGCTGGTACCCCATGGATGTTCTGGCATACTTCGATAGCGAAAAAATGTCACTGACTGGTACCCATTTTGTGCAATCGATGCGGTTATTTCACGGTCATATATGGCGCATATTGAGGGAGTGTTTACACAACAGATTGATGTGGATAAACATTATATGTGACCCATGAGCGCACCCAGAATTTGAAACAAACCGCCAATATGGTTGGTGATGAGTGATGAAATCCTTGAGAAAGGGGACCAGTGTTGTTCAGTGTAGGACATCTGAAATCAATTTCACATGCGCAGGCAACCAAAGGAGACAAGTCAGGATAGTTGTAAGTCCTTTTTTACACAAATATGAATGTAAATTTAGAATTCCTTTTGACACTCATCCCTGTCCGTCATCATCTTCATCTTCCCATCACTGTTGTCATATCTATTGTTTACTCATTCAACTGCAACTCACTACAAGTAGGCCTAAATAAACCAAATAACGTTGATAGTCTAAAATCTAATTGTCATGGACGCATGCGTACACATGATGATACATGCATGGAGCATTGCAACTGAACATTATGCAGCCTTGAGAAGGTTTTGGAAACTTTTACAAAATCATATGAATTTAATATGTGTCATCATGTAGGCTGTTTCTGCTATGATATGTTATATCATGGAGGAATAAGATTCAAGTAGTATACATACCAGAGTATGGCTCTTCATAGTACACGGACTCGCCTGCGATACTTCCGGCTATCGACATCGTCAATTGATGCGAGTTTTTTTTAACCTAAACTCCTTGTGCTATAATCAGACGAAAATGTCCACTTAATCCTCCTCCACAAGGCTGAATCTCTCTAGGTCAAGTTCCAGCACAATTCTCACTTAACATCTTTCAACAGACTATGAGTGACGGTTCCATGGTCCAATTCCAGGTTCTGAGTGGCTTAGCTATGTCCATCTAATGTATATAGCAATGAAAAACAGGTTGATTTAGGTTGAGAGATGACGAGTCACCCAGTTCTCCTGCGTGTGTTTATCGTGGTAGTGCAGCGTCCGCTCAACTATGGCCTCACGTATTCTCCGTATCTCAATCGTCACTGCGCTGATGGTGTAGATTGTCCTGAAAAAAATGTTGATTGAAAGCTCGTACAAATGGCCGTCAGCAACGACATACGGGTAGGGAAAGAAGCGAGTGAACGTGGAACCTGTAGTTCGACGACCGTTGCTCCCCAAAGCGAATCGGTGTAGCGGTTAAGCTTAGAAATTTCGTGTAATGACAAACCATTCAAACGTGCAGTGTGGGATCGCTGCGAATCGTCATTGTGTGAATATGTAAACGCTTGGGTTGGTGTATATAATGGCATTATGACGTCAGGTATTTTCTTGGCAGAGAGAGGCTACTGTATTGGAGATAGGCCGCCCCACACAGGCGATAGGCCCACTCAATATCAAAGGTGCATTCCTGCGGCATGAATCAAATAACTGTAATACATGTCGTAAATTCTAAAAACGTTTTACAGAAACGGCGTGTCTAGTCATTGCCCACTGAATCATAGAAATTTGATCGTGTAGTGAAAAGATGCGGGTTGTCAGTTTAAGGCAAGCAATTTCTGATTGTGAAGTGGATTTATCGTTCCTCCATCCAGTACAGGTCTGTTTCCAGGTACAACTACAAGTACACTCATGTTTGTCGATCCCTACGGTACCTAGCTAGGCCAGATGTATGCCTGTTTGTTCAAATGGCTATGAATTGTTTGTGTGATGGATTGTTAATTGATTGATCTGTTCGTCCGGTGAGCCAAAGTGTCTGCTTGTCGGTGAGTGTCAAGTGGTCCACATTTCTCGCTCAACTGGTCTTGGAATTTATTTTACTGTTCGCTTTGTGTCCTATACATGCAGCTTTCCAATCGCATGGCATTATTTCAAAAATCCACCCAGTACTTCAAATACTACTCTTTGGATACATTGCATGAGGAGACATGGATCTAAATAGCTTTCATGTCCTTGACAACGACTCAAGGAAGTAAATTCCTCTCTGGAAGATATGGCTGATTATTTTCCCCAAATAAATTCCCTCCCCCATTGAACCCCTCAACATGATAATGCCCGGACAGTGTATATACACCACTCAAAAACTTTAAAGGGTTGTTAGTCACTTTTGACCCCTCCAGCCAATTGGACTCGATCTGGAACACTTGACTGAGCAATTGCATTATCATTCACATTCTAGATGGCGCTAAGTCAAGCATGAACGTGCACCGGGCGAACAATAAGTAAAATCAATGAGGTAGACACCTGCCTGGAATTTCCAAAGACAAATATCCGATCCTTTCATTTTTGTGAGTAGAGTATATGGTTTAGTTTTAGAGTATCCTTTCATTTTATTGTAAATATTCGTCAGGTGAGAATAAAATAACTGACAGTTTCATTATAGAGGGCGCTGTTGAAATTTGAATGACGTTGCATACATGTACTTGTATATGCAGCATGTGTTTGATGTTTCTCCACTTTTCCACTGGAAATTTATGGATTTAGGTATCGCCAAGGACGACATAAGACTCTGACACGGATATGCCATTGTGCAGTGAATTCGAAATCGAATTCTTAAAAGCCTCTTAAGTCGTAGATGAATGAAGAAAACGGATGTTGCCCTGTGTCTCCTTTAAGTATATACGAAATCGGATTAGTATGACATTGCTTTTGGGGTACAAACATGAAAAAATGAAAGCTTGTTGAAAACTCTTGAACTTCAGACAGCGTTATGAATGTGAATCGTTCACGACAAGTTGTGTCAATTGCATTCAGGTATATAGTAGAAAAAAATAACAATTGCTTCATTTTAATTGATTCATCTCGACTGGAATTACAAAAGGCTGAACACTGTCTTCATTACATTACGTATAGTGCGGGCACGGAGTCCACCTGATGGGATAGGGCACACCAGGCTCTGACTTCACACTCGTTGTGTACCGAGGGCTCCTCGTGATATCTACATTGTCTCGTGTCGTAGTATACACAGGCGAATAGAACGGTATACTTTCCATAGGCCTAATTATGGAATGAGTAGCCCTTTACTTATGAAAGGCAAAATGTATTCAGATATTCAAACCTTTCACAAACAATCAATCCATTTCTTGTCCTTTTGATTGGCTGTTCAACCATCAATTTCTTGTGATACACATGGCCAAATACGTCCATGCATGATTGTACCCCAACCGATGACCGTAACAGAAATAATGCTTGGAAATCGATCGAGCAAGACTAATCCAATCCTTACATTTCGCACAAGATCATCAGCTGAGACGAATCATCCCATTGAAATCTGACGACTTCAAATGGACAAATATTGAAACAAATGACCAATGAAAAAATGCACTGTACCATGCGCGTTCTAGTCATCTTGAGACGAATTTGATATAAATCGTTTATAAATTTGAACGTGGGATGTTTGAAAATGTGCGGGAAATCAAATAATTTGTTAATTAAAAGCGTGTGTCAAATATTGTCCACCAGACGCACAAAATTTGTTTTAAATATATATATATTTTAAATCCTTGCTTGGTCGTCGTAAAAAATAGCGCACTAAACTATTGTCAACGAAAATGTCGATAAACACATTAATTATTCTTTGTTCTGATGAAGAAATAAGTTAATCAATAATCAAGTAAAATTAGGACGTTGTGTATTACAAAAACCGGAAAGACTGAATACCATTTACGAGGAGCAACCTCGGTATTTTGATGCCTAGTCAGTGCTTCGTTTAAGATAGAAGACTTCTGATCAGCGTGCCACGAAAAGAGTAAAACTACAGGAGATTTTTTAATAACTTATTAATTTTCTTTAGACAAATTGCGTCAACAATAACCAGATACGTTCCTGACACGAGATCCCCCCCCCCAAAAAAACTCAGGTATCATTTAATTTATTTTTCAATTAAGCAACAAAAGTTGACGCTGAAGCTTCATACGAGGTAATCATCAAATAACCACCCCTTGTTCTTTCACATTTACGTATCTTATAGGCGATGATTGATTTACTTCATTAGGACACGATCACAGAGGGCGTTGATGACGATGACCTTCCGTCAACCACTTTTGTCCAAATTTGTACAATTTAACTTCTCACTATTATCTCTTCACTACATGTGCGTGAAACGATCGATTATACTACTCAGTAACAGCAAACCTGACGTTTCTTTATTGGTATATAAAGTATTAACCATTATTCCTCAAATATTCATTAATTTATACGACTTAAACATGATCCCTCGTATCAATTTCTCAAATTAGAAATTCAAATGCGGGTAGGGGATCTTCCTGGGGCTGAACCGGACAGGATTCGTGGTTTTTGTTTTCTTACAATCCTCTGTCTCATTAATCTAAAGCCTTGTTTATTTTGGTGACTCCCGATACTGCAGGAGAGACATATCGTCTCTGGTACAAATCCCTCAAGGGATCGACTGTCCATTCCGGACGCCCCCGTTTTCTAAGTGGGCCTATGATCACCGTTTGAGTGGTGGGCGTTAACATCAGAAAAGTGCCATAATTACAATGTGTTGGAGGGTACTGTTGGAAAGTGGCTTTTTTTCTGGAGGTCATAACTTTTAATCTCAGTCTTCTCTTTATTTCGAGGAGGGTTGTATATACCTACGTGACCCCCCGTATACAGGCCACTGCATCACATTAATAACCGCACTCCTATAGAAACGTGAAGACCCAATGTTGCCTGAAAAAGCAAACACACTGTGTCATTCTTCAGTTTATATAGACAATGCCGTAAGTGCTCTGCCAACAAAATTATTGTCGGGTACAGCGAATGAAAACCAATCATTTCAACATTTGTGAAAACGCATTCACCACTGCTACAACAATTACATTGCCAAAGACTGACTACTCTGAAAACTGCCAGTGTATTATGGACACGACAAATAAAATTCACTGCCTATAGTCAGGTTAACTGGCCTTCGCTGTTGGTCTAACAATACATTCATTTCTTCTGCCAATTCAGCGAGATTATACAACACGAAACTACTTTTCTTAGCTACAAATTCACCTGTTGCAATTTAATCGTAATGTAACACCTTAACATTGATTTGCAGACACCCATTAAAATGACAATATTGCACAACAGGTTGTATGTCACATGCGTTTACGGTACACAATAACATTGTCACAACTTTTGTCTTTGGCCCAGATTGTGTAAATAGAAAATGGCGAGAAATAAGTACCTTCTTTATTTTTACCTTAGTAAAAACTGCATTGTTATGAAACAAATACCGTTGTATGTTAACATCGTTGACTTTTTTCGGATTTGATTGTGCTTCGTTTTCATCCGGTATTAGAGATGTCATCCGTGTCATTCAGGTGGTCTGATTGACCTGTCACACGGTACAGTACTCGACGGGAGGCCTGTTGAAACCTCCTGTACTTGAACGAATAAATGAACGGATTCACGAATACGTTCAGTGAAACAAGTGCCACGGAGATGACGTAGATTAGGCTGGTGAAATCTAAGGTACGCCAGTCCATGTTGTGCAAGAAAAACAGAACTTGGTTCATAGACCAGCAAACGACGAACGTAACAAATACAATGAGTAATGCTTTGAAGGTATTTCGGCGAGCTCGAAGAAGCGATTCGCCATGTTCATTGCTACCGTGCTGCGAGTCTGGGGCAGATACTGTCGGCACGACGCGACGAACACTTCTGGATAACTCCACGGCGATTCGTGCGTACATGTATGTCATCAATATCAGTGGAATGGCATACTGCAGAAGAAAGATGACCACACCGAGACCGCTACCACTGGGGCTTGTCTTACAATACCCACTGTCATCCACATACCATTGAAAAAAGACATAAACTCTAAAAGTCAGTACAATGGCCCATACACAAATTATAAGAAATGCAACAGCCTTCTTACTGCCAAAGATGCGCCGGTATTGGTAAGGATACACGATTGCAAAGAATCGCTCAAATGTTACAGCAAGGAGGCTGTAGGTTGACGAGACAAAGAAGTTGAAGAGGAGATATTTCGAGTTCCAAATGGTGCAGAGGAATCGACCCCATAGGCCAGGCAGAGCTGGTTGGAAGGGAGGGATGTACTCATGGAGCAAGATGAAAACCGACGCTAAGAAGTCGATGGTAGCTTGGTGGAGAATTAGAGCATTGGTGCATGTGTGCATACATCGTTCAGACACAATTACAACATTGACTAAGGCATTCCCTAAGATGCCTAAAACACCGGCTGAAGTGTTGACGATACGGAGGAAGAGGCCAGACGTCATTTAGAATAATAGAGGGGTTGCCCGATGAATTTCCCCCAAACGATGGAACGAAGATGAAGCGCAGAACATGAAGGTGTTATTAGATTCAGTACCATAGGCCTATGCACAATCCCATCCCTACTGTACTCAGACTGTTCAGTTGTACGCCTGTCTCGTCTCGACGTTCAACCTGTTCCGCTCCTGATTTATCAAACCTCGTTGTCTTCTTTAGGGCGGGACCTACAGAAGGCCTTTTAATACTGATGCAGAGACAAATAACGATCGAGTGAATTATCGCTGCGTAAAAAGACACGGTATAGTGCCACTCAGGTTTACGCTTAAACCAGTGGGATATAGCGTGACACGGCTGTTATAATAACACATTCCTGACTACCATAGAAACATCGTAAGCCAATCAAAACAGCCGCCCATACGTAACTCACCATCAAGATTAAAATTAACAAGGATAAATTGACTTTTAGTGAAGAGACTTACCTTAATCTGTTCGATAATTTTTTCCCCACAGGATTTCTGTCGTCGTATCTGGTCGGTATAAGACATGAATTCTGATCATCGGTTCTCATGAATTGACGGCAAATACGTCTGATACCGACCCAAGCACCTGTCTGACCACTGATTGCACAGGTCTTCCTCTTTAGAACATAATGGAGAATTTTTATATGTAAAATCTGTATCAAAAAGCGGAGTCGAAGAGAGAAACTCAAAAGGATACATTTTACTGTCAAACACAAGGGGGGGGGTTGAATTTCTCCACGGGTAAAAACTTCCTAAATTCTCACAATTTTAAAACTCACGCGTTTCCACTAAAACTAGGTTATAGGGAGAAAAACGACTGAGGTGACATCGAAATTACACTTAATTTGTCACGTCAATTTTCACCATAAATCGTCTTATTCCTGATTCACGCCATGGAAGGAAGGAAATGATAATACTTTATTTGTTGATGTCAGCACTAATAACTGGAATGGAAGGAGTTCTGGTATTGGAATTGTCAGTCAGGCCCACAAGATGCAACATGTGTAACGGGGTCGCATTGTTTGACCATGTGATAATGCATTTCATCACCTGCATACTAACCTCGTTCCACAATGATCATGAACCCAGTATATGTTTACAGTAGCAAAGCACTGAAGGACGTGCACGTGCATGACTTGTAAGCAAATAGCGAATGTACAGCATACAGGAACTAGATCCGCTTTGCTCCTTAACACTTAATTGATATGACCATAGTTTTACAGAAACCTCCGACCCAATTTTGAAACTTACTAACAGACGCAGACTCGACAACGAAAGTTCGAATTGTGTGAAAGTGCCATAGCATTATCCTCTTTAAAAATGCAGTTATAGAAAACTGCAAGTGCACGACTTTTAAAGACATTTGATAGTTTAATGTTGGACTTCATATTCCAGCACTGGTTCCTCACTGTTGACTGGATGGAACACCATTTCCACTGCGTCTATTCAACTTCCCAACTTTATACATCATGCTATCTGATGTAACCGCTGTCACATCGTTAGCAAAACTGATAAATACAACGACAAAAGGTCCACACGCGGCTTCAGAAGTAAAAGATCATGGTCAATTTCATATCCTCATGAACTTCTACGTCTATAAAGCTGTGTGACCCCTCGGCTAGCTTTTAGGTCATTTAATTCGTGTCTTATCCTAGCAACCAGTTTTATATCAAGCGTATAATAGCACACTACTACGCGTGTCACGTGTGTTCACTCGAAAACAAATGACAATACACTGCAGTTGACCGACGTTGACTGTGGATTAGTATACAAGCAATGAATCTTTATGAGCGCAGTGGTTAAAATGTTTTCATGAGGTAACAGATGAAATGGTCAGTACCACGAGTGTAATGGAACATTCCTTTTTTTGCAATGCAGCCCCGCAGTGCCTTGGTATGAAAATTCAGTGGCACGTGATTAACGATGTACGTACCGTACCATAAGAGAACAGAGATTAATGCAGACATTGCATCATTCCCTTTTGTGTTATCAGAGAAAGGAAATCTATGGTGACTGTTTTTTTCTCTTGAGTTTGGAGGAAACAATTTCCCGACGTTATTTGTTCAATGTATTCGAGTGCTTTTTTTCAATGGAACTCCACTGATTTCTCTTGAGAATGGTAACACCCTACAGCGTTGTTCGCCGAGCACTGCTTTGCTTATCAAATTGACGTGCGTTTTACTGTGCAATTTTGCTACGTAACCTATTTATTTATACATTTCCCATGTGGTACAATACATTCCACTTGTAAAAATTACTACTAATAATGGGGCTGATCAATGTAATTATCCGTCCCTGAAGCCACTCGCCTGATTAGACAAGGACGTAGCAATGATCTGTCAGAACAACTGAATTGAAGGCACCTGAGTTTTGAACACAGAGATTCGAAGTGTTTATCATGCCTGAGTGTGGAAACCAAAGAAAACCCTCGCGACACAAGGAGCATCAACGAACGACTTTACTGGCACAATGGCCCGGGTTGGGAATCGAACCACTCGGAGAGGCGTATTAAAAAGTCATCAGTGCTATATATAGTGAAACTATAGACAACGTGCCATTCTTTTTGCGAGGGTGGGTTGGTCAAGACTTCTACGCATGTAACAAGCACGTAACAAACCATTTTCGTAATTTTTCAGCTTCAATTCGTCATGCGAACAAATACTACACAAACAATGACATGACTGGCCCCGTCTATTCCACTTGTCAGTTCTAGTTGCAGAACAATCTCAACCGTAAAGCTGGAAGCCGTATCTATGGAAACAGATCGTTTAGTATCACGGCAACAGTTTCATTCCCGTCGGAGAGCGGATGTATGCTCTACATGCTTGAGCAGAACACAGAAGAGAACGCAATATTTGACTGAAGTGTTCCCTCATATCTCAAAGTTGTGTCTACTCCAAGTTGGCCGGCCCTGGCATTTTAATGACATTTATTCCATGAAGGTATCCCAACCTGGTCACAGTTCCATTACATGTACATCTAATTTCAAAGTATTAAACTCTATCCAATGAAGAATGGTTGTTCCATGGTTTTTTTTACTCCAAAACCCAGTGGAATTAGAAACCAATGCTGGTTCACTTCTTTATGTCACCATTCTCCCTAGGAACAGAGGAGTGCTGGTTAATATGATTAGACTGTGACAGAATTGGATACTGTCTGGCTCGATTTGGCCATAGATGGGCTGATGGGATGAGTTGTTGCAACTCAATCTCATACAGAAGCGGCAGTGTAATGTGAAAACGTTAGTGTCGACTTCTCCTTACGAATAGCATTTGATAAGACTAAAAATAGATGACTATTGAAAATCAGTGAAAGGCCCAGGAACAAATTTTCTGACAAAATTAAACATTAGACCGCCGTCTATACATTTTGGATATCCACTTCTTGCATTTTATTAAAGTAAGAGCTGTATAGCATAAACGAAACCTCCGCGGCGGGCGTTAAGTTGTTCTTTGTTCCTGTCAAATTGCAAGTGGTGTCAGGTGTGTCGTTGTAATCAGCATGTTGAATTGGATAAAAACAGACCAATACGACAAGGCACCGTAGATTCAATTTTATGTGTACCGAACAGTATTAATTTGATTTATTCAGTCCAGAAAGGGGTCAACAATTTAACTGCCTAGTTGAAGAAATGACGTATGCTCGTATCCAAATAGACAGAGGCAAAGCGGAATTGTGCAAGGAAGCGATGTTGTCAGAATAAAGACACCTATAACACATGCACTGCAATTTCAAACACAACTTTACAAATACACAACCACCTAAAAATGTGACTTTCTGTGATGTTACATAGAACACTAGACAATAGCAAGAAATGAATTCAGTACACAAATCAAAATCTAGCCGATTATCTGTGAGTTCTGTTGATCTGACATTATTGACTTTTGCGTTTTGGTGTGCAGAGCTTAAAGACAACAAAACAACAAAAAGAACAACGCGTGATCATGTCGGCAGTCTCACACTATTCACTTCATGATAGGCCTAGGCATATATGGGAAATTGGTTGGTTTATATACATACGTTTCTCATCCGCCACCCGTTACTTGTTTTGAATCAACTGTGAACATATTTAATGTTGTTTGCGTTTTTCCAGTTCTTGTATTTATTTTATTTAGTTAGTATCTTTGAGCATTCATCCAGAGCTTTCCTCTATCGAGTAATCCGATTAGACGCCGCAACTACGGTTACACTGCACTCACACGCACATTCTTCAGTTTGACGTGCGCGCTTTTGACAATTTGAGACATTTTATTGGTGGAAGACGCGCGTGTACCACTTGTTCACGAGCGTTCTGCCATCGCAGTAATGGCTTCTAATTCTGGTTGTCCAATTACACTATAACAAACACTTTGTCTCAAGGCTTGCGAGCACTTTACAGTGAATATTTGAGGGTTTTCATCTGCAAGGGAAAACGACAGCTGTCGTGATTTCCAAATAATTAAGTTATTTTTTTAAAAGTTATACTTAAGTTATAACCAAACATATGATAAGATTTACTCCATACCCTCCATAAACACTGGAAGTGCGCTTTGAGTTTGTCAGAGATCGATCGATGAACGTTTCCTGCAGCCTGTACGTTACTGCACGCACGAACAGATTGATTCATGTGTTAAACAGACTGCAATATAAGCCTACTAGGCCTACACTGTTCACAATATGGGCAAAGCTCGCATGCGAACCAATCTTTCATTGTCTCTATTGGTTGTGTTTGATTGCGTGTTTGTCCATGTTGTACACCTTTACTTGTAGACAATATGATAGAGCAGTTTATACAGCAAAGATTTTTAAACAGCAATAACAGGTTTTACAAAACTACTACCAGGGATTTGATTCTAACGGCCTACATACTGATAGTAACATGCGTCTCATTATTTAGAAACGTCGAGTGATGTGTATGTTGTTTTTGCATTTTAAAGCCCAGAATGTGAACAATCAGTCGGGAAAAATTCAACTGTACAAACATTAACAGTTAGCTGTATTAAATTACGTCAGCAATCTCATACAGATTTACCGCTAAAATTGCCTTAGCGTTGAAGAAACATACGACGTACATCACAGAAAAAGTTAGCCCTGTTAATGTTCAATATAAGAACCTGATCCGCGTGTTTTCATTTCGCCGCATCGCAAACATCCGATTTTGTGCGCTGTTACGATTTTTTGCGACCTCACGCTTTGCCAATAAGAAGCTGATTGGACAAGAGAAATGATGTAAAGCCTTTTCATTGGTGGTTATTTTTTCCAACTACTCAATGCAACGATAGAACATCCCACTGATTGGTCACACGCAATCTTGTGGTCAAGATTTGCACGTCTTGCCCATTAATGATTGAATCTGCGCGAATGTCCTGCGCTAGGCACTCAATGCAGCCAGCACAAAACCAGGAAGCAAATGATACAAATCGCATTGACCATCCAAAGAGGAAAATAAAGATTTTCCCGTCCCTTATTCCCGCACTGGAATCGATATTCTTATACGCCTACATAAGCTTTAATTCTGGCGCAATAAATGGTAGATTAATCCAACAAAATCTTTCTAACACATTGGGTCGTATGAATAAAAAGTAGCAAATGCTATGAACTTCAAGCAAACAGCAAAAGCATTTACTGAAAAGTCAAACCATTAAGAATAAGCAAATGCTTGAATTTGTATGAATAAAACGTTTCTTTGACTATTCAGCATCTAGTATAAATATTAGCAAATGCTTTATGCTTGTGGCTGACTGCACAGCCGAATGGTTTTGCACAAGAGGGCTTCCGTTGTCTGCACGTACAGACATACACAGTGCAGCACGGTGCTGTATCTTGAGACCTCAGTATGGCAGATAAGCACGATGGCAGTAATTTGGATTGCAAAAACTTTGATGAAGAAAATTTGGTTTCTTCAGATTCCCTCCTAAAGGCATACAACTTTTCCTTTCGAATGACATTTGTGGAGGCTGCCATTTTTAACATTAGTAAATGCTCCTCGTTTTCAAGCTTGCCCAGACCCGGTCTTGATAAATGTCAAGTAAATACTCCAATTCTGTAGAACTTACTCATTTTTATTCATACAAAATGAAGCAACTGCTTATTGTCAAGCACAAGCTTAACCCTAACCCCCAAGGGTGTATGTAAAATCATTTTGAAATGGGAAGATTTGGGACTGTTAGTGTTAAAGAGTGAAAAGTAGGGGCCTAAATACTTTAATTTTTAGCAATTGCACAAAAGTAAAAGCATTTGCTTCATTATTTTTCATACAAACACGAGTAAATGCTTCAAAAATGGTAGTAAAAGCAAATGCCACTTTTTATTCATACGACCCAATGGCACTAACGTTGTTCTTAATTTTACTTTACGGTTATAGATTCAATAATTTCCTTGCATAAATGTACTGTGATTTTGAATCTCCATTTGTAATTTTTGCTTTTAGGTTCGTGACTCCGTTAAAATAATCCGTTGAATAATGGTAGCTCTTACAGAGATGTTGACAAACTGATCTTCTTTATACTATTTTAATATCGACTTTTAAGGAGTTGTTGGCGGCAAGAACCTAACGTGTCATTGGCTCCGACATTTTCTGCCGTTATTTGCCAGTCCGGCCCCCGACACAGTAAATGATAAATATGTATTTAAAAGATTAATAAATAAACAACTTGATCCAAAAGATAAAAACAAACAACCAAAACAGTGAAGACATGCGTAAAGTTTGGGGATATATGTTCTCCAATGAGGGAATCGGTGGGGGGGGGGGTGTTGACGCACATTGTTAAAAACCTTTCGCCTCTCTAATCCTAATTCGTCTCCTTAAATCCTTGCAGCGTGGATTACGTTAAAATGTGGACTCTCGGTGGCTCGTAACTATTTCATCTGTGACATTGAGGTGGTCCAGGCGACCCGTGACCCTGCACAACAAACGGCGAAACGCCTGCTGAAATTTCTTATACTTGAAAGCGTAAATGAAGGGGTTGGCACACGCATTGGACGCCAAAAGAGCCGTCGAAGTGATGTAAATTGTACTTGTGAAGTCTATGGATTGCCATCCCATGTTATGCATGAAAAATATGATCTGATTCAACGACCAACAAAGCACAAAGGTGACAAAAATGATGAGAAGTGTTTTGAGGATATTACGCCGAGCACGCAGGAGTTGTCTGCCATTGTTGTTATGCTGTGCAACTGATTCAGACACCGTTGGAACAATTCGGTGAGCACTTTTTGAAATTTCGATTCCCATTCTGACGTACATGTAAGTCATCAATGCCAGGGGAATCACATACTGCAGAAGGAAAATCAACACTGCCAGCACACCCCCCGTGGGACGGGAATGGCAAACGCCATCTTCATCCACTGACCACTGAAAGAAGGCATAAACTCGGAAAGTCAGTACGACGACCCAAGTGCAACCTAAAGACAAGGCAATAGCTTTGCGACTGCTGAAATACCTCTCGTAACGATAAGGGTACACAATAGCAAAAAATCGCTCAAAGGTTACGGTCACCAGGCTGTAAGTAGAAGCCACGAAGAATGTCAGCAAAAAATATCGGGAGTTCCAGAGGAAGCATAAGGCGTATCCAGAGGAGTTCTCACCAACTTGATCGACTCTTGGGATGTACTCGTAAAAGATGATAAATATAGATCCCCCCAAATCAATGCTAGCTTGGTGAAGAATCAGAGCATTGGTGCTTGTATGCATGGATCGTTCGAAGACAATTACAAGACAAACCAGGCAATTACCAAGAATTCCCAAGATCCCAGTTGAAGTGTTTATTACACGAAGTGGTACAGCACTCTTCATGATGGCAGGCATTTTCACATTCTCCGAGGTACGACGGAGACACAGTTCTAAGGGTTCATCTAGTGGTTACCATCAGACAGAAATGGCGATGGAACATCAGCATCGTCTGTAATTGATGTCCCATCTCGGACTCCCTCATTATCTGGACACTTTATCATCGGTCATTTCCTGGACGTTTATTATTCACACGTCACGATACAGAAGAGATGTGTGATTGGTCATCGCCTTCTCTGGCTCGTACAGTTCGGTGTTTAGGTTTAGCTGCAGAAACAGTGGTTTTGGTCAAAGGTGTTGTGCTGGTGCTGTGAGTGTGGCATTTGCATCGAGGTATTTTGAAATTGTGAACCTACACTGCAATAAAGACCTTCATGTCTGCATTCACTCCTCGCAAAGAGCGATGTTGCTTGCCCACGACTGAAGGTGCTTTCTATACAAACTTCATTAACGTTATTTTCTGATCTCTCTCATTTTAGTCAACACAACAGGTGACTGGGTTTCTCAAACCAAGCCTTTATCGAGGACCTTGTTAATTGCGAATGAATCAACACTAGCGACTGGGATTTGGATGAAACTAAAAAAGAGTTCTTTTATCAAGAATGATTCTAAAATGGCACAAATCTAATTGACATCCTATGAAAAAATGGCAAATACGCGTCATCAGTCAGGGCTGTTGTTCTTGGCATTGTAACTTGTTGCTGCTTGCCAAGTTGTGGGGCGATAGACTGAAAGAGTACTGTAAATAAAAACCAAAAAGACTCCACCTTATTAAATTCGTCACACAAGAAATAACCACACATGAACGAATTCATCCAAAGATTTCTATTCGAGGAATCTACTTCGCGTAGACTTGTCCTGGGTTAGATTAATTATCATTTCTTTGTTTTAATTTAATTATCTTTCGGGGAAAACAAACTAATGCGCAGTAAATGAACGTATACGGTTGGCTCGCTGTTAGTTCTACGATTTTCACTGCATGGTTAGCGTCGTATTATCTTCCAGGAAATGTGAAGGTTATGCGTGGTTCGTATTCCAATTATTCCCTAATTTCGAAAAGGGCTGTGTTGGTCTGTAACGCACCCACCACGAACAGCAATTTAATGGAGGTTGACAGTGGTAATCGTCGAGGCTTGTGATTAAAAATACCTACCACATTATAAAACTCCTAATGATACAAACTATTTTAGACAAACCGTTATTTTACGGCGGACAAAAATGAATTCAAAGCAGATGATTAAAAGGACGAAGTTAAATTTAGAACTGAAGGGGTCTATAAGTTCGTTTTATGCTGCCTTTCTTTTGTAAAGGTGTCATAGTCTATTCTTAAACCAGAACGTGATTCATTCCAAGCTTTGGGAAGTGATTGTCTGCCAACATGTATAGAGGCCAAAGGCCTACGGTACAAGCTTCAAAGTCTAAGCGGTAAAAGAAACAACGTGAGAGATGATTTTATGCGGGTTTGTAGTGTCAGAAATGTAGTCAGTAATATTCAAAGTAATTACTGGAAAGCTACTGGAAAGCTCTGATCCAAACGGATGAATGTTGACCAGAATATGACTTCAAACTCTTGAACCGTGTCACAAACACATTGGCCTGTTCTTCCCTTTCTCCAAACTATTCACCGCAAGTACGTTAATTCAGTTACGTCGTTACTTTTTGATAGCAATCAATTCTTGTCAATTTCAAAGACTGCCTCGTCTTGCAATGTTTTTCCCCCAGAGATTCGTTGTTTGTATTTTTGCATGTTTTGTTTTGTTCTTAACATTGGAACGCTTGTCTGTATCGAGGCGAAATTTGATTTTTTATATTTGAATCTTTTTTTACAGAAGTCATATTAAGAGCAACAGTACAAATGGATAAGTACATCACAGTCCAAGAACGTAAGTTATGCATTTGAAACGCTTATTTCTGACTTACATTTTAATTTCTGATCACCTTTTCAAAACGTAAATCCAAACCATGTCAATTATTGGGCTTTTATATTGTTACTATTCGGGTAGTTTGTGAGGCAAAGAAAAACTACGTCTTGACTGCTGCTGACCAGTCTACTTGGGAGTATGAAGGAATCCCTTTACCGAGTAATGTCTATGAGAGTACGATGCAAGACCTGAAGGAGTGGGAAGCAAGAAAGGAAGATATCTTCGTTGTGACCTACCTCAAAGCTGGTAAGATACGCTACCCAGTTTTCATGATGAGTCTTAAGAGGCATATTCTCTATCCCAACCTCTAACTTTATCTCTGTGCACACTTGATGAGAAACCACGATTCAAGCAGGACTGTGAAAGAACGTGAACATTTGTCAATGAACTGCCTTTCTTGTGTCAGGCTAGCACCATTTCGACACGACTAATTTCATCAAGACGAGCACCTCTGAACGTTCCATTTCTGACCATCATTTTTGACCGGATTCATACATTTGGCCAACACTGTGTCCATTTCACATAAGATTTGACAGTCCTTGTGTCCCAAATGACATATCTCTGGGAACCAACACGTCCAGTGGCAAAACACTGTGACAAATCGAACATTTTGCGCTCTTTCAGGCTGTATTTTTTACACCTTTCCCCATTATTGTACTGATGTCTGTAGGGACAACCTGGGTCTCGGAGATTGTATCCTGCCTGATTCACGACGGCAACATGGACGTCGTTAATAGAAGACATATCACATCACGCGTGCCGTTCCTTGAACTGATCTTCCATGGAACGCCGAAATTTGTAAGATTTAAAATGATTGCTCAGATGAGGTTATAGGAGAATTTAATGTACCGTGCTGATTGAAATCAGGCTCCAGTAGTAGGCCTACGTGTCAAATAGTAATGCGCACAGTTCCAGCGCCGCAGGACAAGCGACCTTATTCAGCTACACTAAGGTTTTCTTGCAAGGCGATGCATTTGACGACTGAACGCTGTGCGATTAATCATGTCTTTATTGGACGCTGACTTGACAGGAAACGGCAATATTGAGGACCACGTTGTTTTTAGGCACTCTTATAGTGTGAGATGTTAATGGTAGGCCTACATTAGGCAAGACTGGGACCAACAAAACAAGTGTAGTATCTGGCAGACTTAGTTCTCTAATGCTTACCTTTCTAACTTAGAAAAAATGTTTCTGGATTTGTTCCCCGTAGTTTGATTCTCCCATAGGTTTGCTAGACAACATTTTATTTGTGAACTGCTGTCACTTTTTTTCTGGTGCACCAAGTTTTAACTTATCAATCTCTTTTTCGAGGCCTCTTCTAAGTCCTCCGTTTTTTCAACGCGTCATTGTTCTTGTCTCTCAGGTACCACCTAACCACAAGATCTTAGACGATGTTCCTTCTCCTCGCGTTATCAAGTCACACCTCCCCGGTCAGCTTCTGCCTCCAAAAGTCTGGAAGAAGAGGGCCAAGATTATCTACGTGCTCCGTAATCCCAAAGACCTTGCCGTCTCGTTATTTTACTTCGGTAAAGCCTGGCAAGACATGGGATTCGACAAATTTTTGGAAATATTTTTAGCTGGGAAAGGTAGGTTTATATTTTCCGCCCACAACTGGTCTCTGTGGTGGTGACAAAAATTACACGCATTTCTTTGTTATGGATATTGCAGACGCCGTCATCTGTCATTAAGTGATGCATGCCGGTAGCCAGTGCAAGTGGCTGGCAAAAAAAGTGGCCGGCGCGAACCAGTGAACTCAATGGTTGCCCCATCAGTGGTCTGCTCTCGGCAATTATAAACGTCAGGTTTATTGTTTTGGAGGAATAAAATACTTGTCTAAGACAGTATAGTGTAATTCGACAAACAGAATGAGAAGGCATTACTTCGGTGGTACAAAGCTCATGGACAGGTGGTACGCGCGCGTTACACGTCTCTTCGACCAATAGGATGTCTTGATTTGCGAAATGCACGTGTACGTTGAGCTGAAGAATGTGCGTGTGCGTGCAGTGCCACCGCAATTGTGACGTCTAATCGAGTTAAAGGTGTCTTTCCATTTGTACAGTTTCTGTGTGCGTTGCGTACACGATGAGTTCATGCTTTTTAGTCAACGGTATTGTTTGGTGTCATACAACTGAACATTAATTTTTTGCTCATTGTCATCGGAGTTGGATGGCTGTTTAAATCTGTGACGTATTACATTTGTCGTCACTAATGTTTATAAATTTAATCAAGCTTATTGTCATTCATGACAGTGGACTATGGACCCTGGTGGGAACATTTTCTATTCTTCTGGGAGAGACGACATGAAAGCAACGTCTGCGTAATTCAGTATGAGGACATGCAAAGAGTAAGTCATTCATTTCAAACTAAATATCTTCTGTGGAAAAACACATACAGCTGACCCAAATAGCTAATCTTGCGCTTCAAAGACTATCCAATACATGTAGTATGAAAACCAATCACAATACATACAAGTACATACATACCAGGTTCCCAAATATACGATACCATAAGATCTCAAGAGGTGTCAGACAATCTGTGATATTTTTGTCTTGCGTTATCATTCTGAAGGACGGAATTCGCATGTCAACAAATTCAAGTTTCCATGAAGAAACCACGAACATAGTAATTATTAACTAGTTCACGTATTAAAATGTAAAAAAAAAACCAATCGTGTCCTGCCTTTGATACGTGTACATGTGTAATGTGTACGCTACGCTTGGTCTTGTTTCCTCTCCTACAGAATCTGAAAGACAGCGTGACTACAATAGGGAAGCTCCTAGGCAAGGAGTTAAGTGACCAGACCATAGATGCTATCGTAGATCACTGTTCGTTTGACAACATGAAGAGCAACCCCATGGCAAATATGGATACCATCAGGCTAAACAAACCACACCAATTCATGAGGAAAGGTAGGTTATTCAGTGTTGCTTTAGTCAACTCATCCGTCCACCATCGTATCCTCTTACCTCCGTGCTTCCACTTCACTCCTTGGCAACTCGAGCATTTTTGTTATCCGTCTTGTGTCACGCAGGGATCGTTGGCGATTGGAAGACTCACTTCACAGTGGCTCAAAACGAGAGGATGGACGCATTTATCCAAGCGAAATTGACGGGAACTGGCTTAGCATTCCACTTTGAATAAGATGTCCAAGGGCAATACACGTGCGCCGCACTACTTGAGTTTTTGAAGGGAGGTCCCAAATACATGTGGGCCTACATGTATATCAATACGTACATTGTTTTGAACAAATACCGCATACGTTCTTACCAGTGATCATTACGGTATATGTTGTGGATTCCTTTCTCATGAATTCATTTGTTTCCAGAAACTCAGACAAGAAACCTGAGAGTCGACTACTATATGTAAATATAAAACTGCATTTTGCGATTCCCTTTATGTCATGAACCTGAACAGTAAGAATTTCTGTTCTAAAACTAACTTTTCTAGCCTACATGTCAACAGAGGGCGCAGTCCATTAATCGGTTAACTTCCTTACGTAATTACATCAACGAATGCACAAGAATCGATATCGAAATCAACCGGCGGGGTAAATAGCCATTTCTTGTCTTTTTCCCCTAAACAGGTCCATCCATTTCAAAGAGCACAAAACAAAGTGGAGGATTGCAGAACACACAAACATTGAACTGATTGAACATACGAAATTATAAGCAAATGCCTTTTATTTTTGTTTTCCTTTGTACAAGAAGCTACTGTACATCTATGTACAAGTATTTACAAATTCTGTTCATAAAAAATATGAACTTTGTAGAAAAGGACTTAAAGAGGCAACAAATGACCCAAGCTCTCCAAAGAAACAGCAAATTTGCCACTGCTTCGACTGGAACACAAATTTGTTTTCTTGGAAAATATTTATCTTAATCATGACACTAGGGAAGACAAGTCGACTTCTATTGAAATGGTCAAAATTGAAAATAAAGGAGAGTTAATTCATCAACTCTTTTCCCAAGATGATCTCTATCAAACACTTATTTCTTAAATAAATGTTTAAAATGAAGTCCTGTCCTAAACTGCTGACATTCCTTATGACATCATTGCCATTTTTAGTCTATTGCACTTGTAGGTAATGTCTCGTTGAGATGTCACTTTGCTTCAATCTCTCGTGAACTACTAGGACCTTTTTCTAACCTTGCTGCAGCCAATTCCTCTGCTTCTGCTTGCGCTTGAAACTGAGCAACTCTGTCCAAAAACTAAACCAAAAACAATAACAAATGGTAAGCTTAATTTCTACCAATAACCTGGTGGTCATTTTTCCCAGCGAATCTCTTTGAATTGTCTGAATCTCTCACTGTGCAGGAAACCAATGGTGAATCCTTTGCACTTCAGCTTTCAATACCTATGAGCATATCCAATCCCATGTCAAGCAAAATAGTTAGCTAAGTTTACAATCCCGCAAAATTCTCCACAACCTACTCACATTTCACAACATCAGAGAAGTTGGGAAACTCACAATATTTTTGCAGTGCTGCTGTTTTACAATTAAACATAAGAAACGGTGTCACTGGTGCCAAGCATAAAGGAATCAACAATGTAATCTGAACTCACCTCAGGCATCCTGGTATCCTTCTTCTCCACAAATTCTTTGAATGATTTGGATCCATGTAGGGGAGCTAGCTGCTCATCCATTGCCAGACTTTTCTTCTTGGATTCCGACATCTCTTTATCTTTCATTGCTTTGGGGTCTTCCAGAGGCTGAAAATATGACAAAAGAATTTAAAATTTATTAGGTTTGAATTTCCTGCAAGAATTTCACCCCATTTTGATTTACTGCAATTTGTTATTGCAAGAACTTAAAAAATCTAGCAACTCTCTCGATTGCCAATTTGAGCTAATTCACTGGCTTGCTGCAACACAACTTGTCTTGCAATAGTCAACCTATCAGGGTAGAATTGTGTGAGAATACGGACGATTCACAAGACTGTGCCCCATGAGTCTCCAACGCGTTGGCCAATCACGACGTGCGAAGTTTGTCGACCCTTTCGGAACGTGCATTGGGTCAACAGATTTCGCGCATTGTGATGGGCCAATGCGTTGCAGACTCTTGGTGGCGCACTATTGTTAATTGCTCATATTGCATCAACGCAGCTTGTGAAGTACTGTCCAATACAGAAAATGTAAATGGCACAGGATGCACAAAATCTGAGACAGACAAATAGCCCAACCTATAAAATTCCATAGGGTTGCCCAAGGGACGTAGCTAACTTGCAGACAGCGATAGGTCAATTTCTAACTGCTGTCCCCAAAAAGTTTGAACCTATGAAAAACTAAAAGATGTGTAAAATGGAAGTGTTTAAGAAACTATGTGCCACCATGACATGAAGCCAAGTCTCTTCTGGTTCTCTGGGTCCAAGAAAACCCATGGAAGTTAAAAAAACTGGATATCCTGCAAAAATTAAGTTAACCCGGGTTTTGGAACGGCATGGCTCCATCAGACAATGCCTCAACTCTGTCTGAACAAACCCTGTTTCTTGATCTACTTGAGAGTAACTTTACCTCATCATTTCTTCGTCGACTCCACGTCTTAGGCGCTAAGTACCAAGCACCATACTTCATTTTCACCCAGCTGGGTTGATAACCTCCATACTGTCAATAAAAACACCATTACATCGTATAAAGATGTTAACATTCAACTGCCGTACAACGAAAACATTCCCACATCAGGGCCGTTTTCCAATACTCGACTTGGGCTCCGTCTCAGGCTTCAACTGTTTTTTTTACTTCCTGACTTTGAGGTTGTAAGCGCAATAGTAAGTCTGATAGTGCCACCAAACATCAAGTAAGATGCAAAAGAGCCAAACATTACAGTACTTTAATTTAAGTTAAATGCTTCAGGCCCACAATCAGGGTTGGTTTCCTACATGAAACCTGAGACAGAGACGAAGTTGAGTATTGGAAAACGACCCTGTTCTAAAAGCATTTCTTTTAGCAATGAAATCAAGGTTTCTGTTGAGTACCCTCGGGTTCTTTTCAGAACACACATGGTCAGAAAGAGATATCCTTGCACAGTGCAACCGCAAACCTTGCTACCTTCCCCACGCAAATCTTAGCTCAAGGTTTCTGTATCCTCACAATCCTGGGGCAATTTGTGGACAGTTGTACTGTGATAACCATCATTCTCTGTCTTGGAGTGTGAAGGAAGGCTAGAGACACATTATGACAGGCAAAACCATGGAAAGCTCTGTCTACAAATCTGCCCTGACAGAATTCAAACCTTGGTCACACAGGGAGAAGGTTAACAAAAGCACTCCTATGCCAACCTTTCCATGAATAAGATTACTCACCAGTTGCTTTTGAGTTTTCTCCACCTGTTCCAATGTCTGTGTTGGTATCTCCTCTTGCGAGACGGTTGCAGACATTCTCAGTTCTGGGGGAACATTTGTCAGCTCGACAACATGAATTGGAACAGACAGGGCAGGCTTGGTCTCATACCCACTGGCAAATAAACTGTGGATGGTTGACTCCTCCACATTGTTACTATCTCCGCCCAGACCAGACACCCAGTCACAGAACTCCTTGGTGACATTCTTGATGTGTTCATCTTGAGAGGGTGAGTCGCTTCGTCGTCGGTTTGCTTTCCGATCTTCTTTCTGTTGTTCCTCTTTGCGGGGAAGCCAGCGGTATGGATTGCGCACCTTTGCTTCATTGGATGACCTAGATAAAAAAAGACAGTAATCAACCTTCAGGGCCACACACAGACGCAATTTGAGAAAATTAAGTTCACATTAAAATCAGGCATTTACGTTCGTGTTATTGTAATAGTAAGTCATTGGCAAACATTACAATGAGCCAATCCATGTACATGTAAAAGCAAGCATAAAGTCAGCAGCTGCTTTGATCAACACTACTAAACAAATATTTATCATTTACGCTTAAAACTTCTCCTTGAAGTTGACTAAAAGTGATTGAGGTAGTACCACTACATTTCCTGGGTATGACTCACTGAGTTTGCATATAGGCCACCTACCCATCTGATAAGCCTGAGGCTGGTCGATGCTTATCCTCAGATGTTTCAGTCTCTCCATAGGAGTTGGTGAAACCTTCTTCAAAATCATTTTCATCCCCAGCCTCGCTGTCCAGGTTCATTTCTGGGTCCAAAATCTCCACGACATCCTCAAAAATCTACAGAAGAGGGAGCAAACGACATCAGACCCAACCTACCCTTCGTCAATTCACCCCTGGTCTGAATTCTGTTCAATTCAAGTGTTCCTCTATTCTGTAGCTGGAAAGGTTGACAAAATCAATTATTTTCCAGTTTAAGAGTTGGCTGAAGGTTTTGTGTGATTTTGCCCAAACTTTCCATTTCCATTTATTTATTTTTCCAAGCACGATTAGGGGAATGCATGCTACAAAGACGAGATATCATGACTTTGCCAGGATTTTAAATGTTTCAGTTTCATTCTCATCACATGATAAACCACCAATGCATGTTTTTCAAGCTTTTAAAAAAGGAGAAGAGAAGCAACCAACACTTCTCCCCTATTCCACTGAATGGTACAACCCAACATCTACTTTCTTGGGACTTACGTCAGGAGGCATGCTCTCTTCCAGGTGTGGGTAGAGAGCTAGAGGGTGTTGGAGTAATCCAAACTCCATCTCATTAATGTGATCTCTTCTCTGTTGTTGGAGGGGGAGAGTGCGTAGATAGGCCACTTCTTCCTCAGTAAATCGGTGTCGGTTGACTGTCTCTGCCTTGGGGAACTTCATTTGTGTATCACCGTGGATGTTGGGTTCAATCTCTTCCTTCTTGCCCTATAGAGGTGCAAGGACAGACTCGCTATCAGCATTTTTCAAATATTGTATGACAATTTGGTAGAATTAGCATTAACAGTTTTATATCCAAAATGATCGGCAACTCTATGCGCTTTGAACATGTTTGGCAACAATGATGAAAGCTCCCCATGTGTAAAAAGTGGAAGTCGACCTGTTTTGTAATGTGCACTGTACAGAGGCCTATGATTTGTCACTGGAAGACAGAAAATGAAAACAGTGTACACTTATGTTGGTTCCCATCCTGACGAGCCCTTTGAGGAAAGATGATAGGGACTCCAACTTGGTACATGTACGGAAGGACTATAATACCAGCTGAGTTGAGTAAACCTGCACTAAGCTGATCTCATGAAACTGTTGTTGCAGTTAATGCACCCATATGTTATTGATATCTATTTATCTATCAAGGGCGAAACTAACAGGCCAGATATGGCAATGGTTCCTTTGTGCCTTTGGCTACGACCTGCTGAACTTGTTCCATAATCATATAATATTGTCACCAAAGTCACAACAGAGTAATCGTCACTGAATCTTCAGTACATACATGTAAGTTCAGTGCCAAGTTTCTTGTGACAATACCATTTGGCAGGGGCAATGACATCAAACTTCCTGTGAGCATAATAGGACCATGTAAAGTAACAAGGATGTAGACTGTCATTCAATACCTTGACTACGATTGAATCTTCCACTTTGGGAGGCAATCCATCTCTGAAGTCATCCAGACCATGGAGAAGAAACTGCCACCGACCTCCATTCAGAGTCTTAGACGCATCACCAGGTTTCTTGGTCTTGATGAACCTGGTCTTCAGTCTTTCTTTGTACCTGGGAGACAAATTCAAGGACAGTTGTGCCAAAGAGCATTCGGATGAAGAGATACTAGTAGACATGAGCAGGGAGGATAGAATAACCGTACATTCCAGTGTGACATCTTAGACCAACCATTTCTGAAGGGGGTATGTTATTTGGCTTTGAGCACACGGCGATGAAGGGAAACTTGTGTGACAAACGTGGGGATGATGGGGGAAGGTAAGATAAGTAATATCATGTATCGTTGGGTGATAGTAACGAGAAAATGAAAAACCCTGCTGCACGCTCCAAGCTTCTCCTGGTCTGGATTTTTATTGGTTTGTAACGCCATGGGATTTTGAAAGTGCCCATTTATTTGCCTGAAACTGCACTTTGTGAATCAAACCTTCCCCTAAAAGTCGTCAAAACTAAATACAGTAAAACTTCGATAAGTCAAACTCGGCCAAGTCGAAGGTGCGCTTGTCTTGAAGTGATGCTTTGTTCCTGCTGAAAGAATAGGTGTTTTTGTACTTCCGTAAGTCGAATTACCAGAGGCCAAAATCCTGCTTAAGTCAAAGTTTTTGTGAGGCTGTTCAAAAAAATGTCGCCATATCGTCTCAAAAAGTACAAACATGGGACCACAGTCTGAGTCATCACTGCCGAGACCACATTGTCTTTAACTCTTGATTCACTTACATAGTATGCTGGCTGCGCAGCTCGCTTCATACACCATGCCACATCATAACCGCAACAAATCCAGGCTTTTAGGCTAGCCTGATTGTCACTGCAAGACCCAATGGTCACGGGACCACAGAAAGCAATGTCACAGCACGCCAGCCTAGCGGACCATTGACAGAAAGCATGTCGTGTTGGCACACACGTTCCGACGACTGATTCCTGAACAACACAATGTCCAGTAGCTGTGATCACACCGAAACTGTACTCTGGACATTGCCGCACTCATGAATCAGTCATCGGCGTGCGTGTGCCAACACAGCATGCTTTTGTGAATGTTCCCATAGGCCAGCGCTGTGTGATGTCGTCTCCAGCACATTAACATACAGTTCAAATCGCTTTTTGAACGAGATGGTGACTTCGAGCTCGATGATAAGACCGTTTCCGTTTTGAAGGGGAAATTTCTATTTCCTTCCCAAATGTGAGTAAACCTTACCATCATTATTGGAATTTTCACTTAATCCAAAGCCTGAAGTATACAGTTTAAGGACAGTTTTGGAGGTGAATTCAAAGGATTTTGATTCGGGGTACAACCTGTTTTGAGTGAATGAATTACATGTATGATGTAACGGAATGGAAAGCCTATGGAAGGTACTTGGACCCTACTATCATGACTATCGCCCGACCAGAGAGGCAGAATCATAAGTTTATGTTGGGGAGAAGATTTGATTGACAAAGTGCAGTTTTAGGTGAAATATATGCGCACATTCAAAATCCCATAGCGTTACCAATAAAAATTAGGACCTGGGAATCACACGGAGTGTGGCTCACAGTTCTGCGAGGAGGCCCCCCTGGCATCACACATGTCACACCCCGGAAAGAGTTCCACACGTCACTAATTTTATCAGCCATCTAGGCCCTAGCTGCACAAATTTACTCACCATGGTTGTTCTCGAATTTTTTTGTCAGTTAAAGTTTTCACAAGTGCCAGATCGTATTTCCATTCTGCCATATTTCCTGAAGTAACGTCTGCTAAGTCTGTTGAACTACAAAAGGAGATAAATCCGGGCGGACGTTACGCTATGGCTCAACACAAACTTATCCACCTTGTGTACAAAATAATGGTTGTTTATGAGCCGCACAACCGCCGCATTTGGCCTAGGGATTGTGCAGCTACTAATGAAAGTAAACCTACCCTTACCTGCCAACTGGGAACAGTTGTAACTTCATTGAATTTTAATTAACTTATAAGTAACTAGGTGAATGTTTTTATCAAATAACCCCTTTGTATTTCAATAACTGTCTTTTTGGGAAGGTCTCGAGCGCATTAATATTGTAAATGTAAAAAGACTCTGTTGCCAAAGTGACAAGATAAACCAAGCTTCGAACTATTGAGGGCGTTTGACAACCGAACTGGACAGCGCTTGAATGCTATGCAAATTGTTCGACGGGGCACAGGAACATTAATGGAGATCGGATAAAAATCTGTTGGTAACAATCATTGATCTCCATTATATAATGGAACATATAGGCCTATACTCGACTGAGACGCTTAGAAAGAGGTAGGCTAAATGCAAATCTCTTAAAGAAACGAACCAAAACCGATCAGTTGGAACTATTAGGGCCTCGGCCGTCCTACGAGCGGTCTAATAAGAAGGCCGGGGGCATACTCGTTGCGGGGCAGTCTGTTCACCAGGCACCGGGGCACTAAAGGGTGCAGTGTCCCAATTCAAGGAAAATTCTCCGCCAGGCCGAGGCGCAGAAAAAGTACCCCCAGAGATTGTTTCGAAAAGAGGGGTCTGTTTGGGCCAGGAAATGGTGGAATTGTGTCAGTATGGCCCAGAATCATCTCTGTAGATTCAGGGGCACCCATCTGGGGGCAAAGCAGACAAAAATGGGATTGAAAATTAGTCAGAAGAGCCCCAGGAAGGTGAGGGATGTCATTTGAAAAATGGCCGCTGGGAGGGCTTGGCAACATTCACTTTTTGGGGGGTGAGTTTGTTTTGGGCGGATAATTAAAAAATTCATTGGTTAACCTACTAAAAATTGAAAATCAAATGAAATCTGAAGGACCAAACAACACATTGATTTTTGTTTGAGAGGCCTCAGGGACTTCAGTTGCCTGCCATGGGGCTCCAAACTTGGTTGATTTTACACTATTTTCAATGGAGCTTGAATTAGTTCAGTGCACCCTCAAGCGCTCTCACGCACACCACAATATCCGGGGGGGGGGGAGGAACCAGAGAATGGAAAGAGCCAATACACAACTTTGTCTGTCGGTCTTGACTGGTGTATTTATTCATGTACAGCTATAGGGGCACCTTATAAGGTGTTTGGTCCAAACAGGGCTGACAATGGCAAAATCCCCTCTCAAGCCCAGTAACTGGGGTTCTAACTCACCCTGGTACACGGCCTAGCTCCGTTGTCGTCAGGCACACCAGGTTGCGCAGCGCAAACACTGACTCCGGGTCCCAGGCAATGAAAAGAGGGAGGCAAGCGGCCCGGGACGCAGAGTGCACCAGCTTGTGACCAAACAGAGCGACAGAAGACCCCGACCGCGTGCGAGCCACGCGCTTAAATACATGTACCCACGCTAGGTACCAACCCCCCACGCAATTTGTGCGCAGCACTATCAGCCTGAGCCTGCGTACCTGTTGTACATAAACTTCAACAAGTCATACCATACAAATTAACTTTTCAGCTACATATTAAAAGTCATTAATTTCCTTTATAATAGTGATGTCATTAAATATGATGACGTTTCAATGTGCTGTTCGCTTAGTTCTTTAACGGCTGGGCAGGTGTACGTTGTCGTCGGACTCTTCCAGGTATGTTTCTAATTCGACAGGTCAAAATGCAAACCATGACTTTCTTGAAATCAGGATGCTTGGTGGCGTAGATAAATGGATTGATGCAACTGTTAAAGCTCAGAACAACAGCCGTATAGGGAAGGGCTCGGTCGTTATTTGAAATGAATAGAGCGATTGCGTATGGGGAAACTAAGGCACAGAAGACGCACACGACGTAGAACATATTCCAGGTGACGAGAAGCTGACGACGCGATATATGCCCTCTAAAGTGTGCTCTATCAATCTGTGCTCTGGTACGACTTGTCTTGGTCGGATCATGTCCATGTTTTATAATCCTGGAGTGACTCCTCACGAAGGAATAAATTTTAGCGTAGCTGCTGATGATAATTAGACATGGCACTGGGTAGAAGACTGCAGCAAGGAAGATGTTTAGAGCCGTGGCAAGTGGATGAGAAGGATCTCTGGTACAACTGGCATGACGAGCGCTGTAGCCGAGTTGCCCAAAGTTGAAGATCAGAGGTACTGAGGCAACCATGATCGCCAATAGCCAAGTCGCTAGGATAATGAAACCCGTCTTGATAGGTGTGTAGATTGTGAGATACGTATGTCTAGTCCATGTGATTAAATGAAGACGGTTAATTGCAATGGTTGATAAGGTCATGACGCTGCAGCCGAAAAACATGATCAGACCAAAGCCACCCATCTGACACAGGAAATCTGGTAATGGCCATCCTCCTGGGTAAAGGAATGACACGATAGTCCATGGCATACTGAGGCAAGCTGCCACGTCAGCTACACTCAAATTAAGGATGAAGAAAGTGGTAATGCAACGCCGTAGTTTCTTGGACAAAAACACAGACATCATAACCACGCTGTTGCCGAACAGGCCAGTCACCACGATGATACAGAGAATGGTAGCTAAGAATCGTCTTTCAGACACAGAGATAGCTGGTGTTACACCTGGATAAACTATTACAGTAGAATTTACCTCCATGTCTGTCGCTATAATCACGACAAAATGTGGGATTTGAAGAGGCGTCTCCTCATCTATCATCATTCGTTCGCATGTGTCAGCCAGTGCTAAGCATTCGTATCAAGTCACATGGTTACGCTTCCCTTGAAGTAAAATTATAAAAGTGTCCTGTAAACGAAATGACGTGTGTAATAGCCTGGAATTGTCTCCGAACGGCTTTGGTAACGTCATGCAAGTAAGATTCAGGCTATACATCACCAATCATCATAGGAAATTCGCACGGACAAGCTTCACTGTTTACTCTTGTAACCCACAGCCAGCACTTCAGTAAAAAGAATTCCCTGAATCGACGACGAGCGCTTTGAACATTTTCTTCAACAGTTGGAACGATTCTTTTTGGATAGTAGACTATGAACCAAATTCCTTCATCACTAGCAGTGAAGTAGCCGATATGAATTGCCAACACGAAACGTGTATTCACCCGTAGCTAGGAATATCCATAAGTATTAATTTTTCAATGAGCTATTGCTGGCTGAAGGAAGCGCCAATTAAAATGGAAGGCAGAAAAGAGTAATATTTCTGTTATGCAAATCAGACAACTGTTGCCCGAGGTACCTCAGGTAATGCGAACGATCCATTATTGCCTGTTTCGTACACGCTCAGTTCTCCCCCAAAATAATTTAGATCAGTATGACAGGCGTGGCTTTTCGCCATCTGCACCCAGTATGTGGCATAGAAACAGACTTCCTTATTTCATTATTTAAAGGTAGCACAAAAATACTATTTTTTGTCAGGATTCATATATTCATATATCTTTGATATATATTGATGTTTTTACTGTGTACTTTATCGTATATTTTTACCGGATTTTTCATTGTATTCTAATGCATGGGAGCACAAATCCTGAGGGGTTGGGAGTATAATCCCCCTTTTTAAATTTTTTTGGGGGGAGGGGTGGACACTGAATCATCTCCCACTTTTTTGAGGTGAAAAAACAGGAAGGCGGATTTGTGGGATATATATATATATATCTATCTCAAAGATGTACACCTGTATCATGAACAGCACACTATAGTTTCATGCGGTATCAGTACACATCCCCCTTTCAAATTTCAGAGGCCGGGCAATTTTTTAATTTTACGTCATTCCCCTATCTCCCACCGCGCATCCCCAGGCGCAGGTTTACTCCGGCATTACTAATGACATATTTGTGTGATTTTTTAATCATGTAAAGTGCAATGAGATAAAGTGCAATGACATGTCTTCGATGATTTAACGCATTATAAAAATTTGATTTTGCTCTTATACACTGTTTAGGCTGATTAATGATTTCATATAATGCTTTCATGTGATACGACCATCATCTAGCAAATTATTTTGCCTTGAAGAAAGCACCTATCGTGTATCGTCACCGAGCCAGCATTATAAATAATTCAGCTCGCTTGTTGCAGACGATGATTATTATTTTGCACCTGTACCTTGACAGAAATGATGCGTTATGTACGTACATGCTGCTCTACTATATTGAAGATACCCTCAGCCTGGGAATATTACCAAGGATGTCAATTGGGGGCGGAAAAGAGGATCCAATTACAGGTTGAAAAAGAAAAGAAAAAAAACCCAGCTCCTTTTGGATTGCAATTTGTTCAAAAGCCTTCTCCGTTACACCAGTGGAAATAATAATATCAGACGGTTAGTCCAAAAACGTAGTCGACAAGATTATGTCCGGTTTGGTTAGTTGCATCGTGACTTTTCGCTGCATTTCTCTTCTCTGCTGAGTTCACGTTGACAACTAATTTCCCATTCGAAACCAATATTATTGTGAAAATATGTATCTTATTTACAGACTAAAACAATTGATGTATGATCGTATCACGTAAATGATTGGCTATCGTCAGATAATTGATCGTTTCTATCCTAATTTTGGTTGGGAAGTGGAGTTATCGACTCCTTTTATTCATTCCATGTAAGTACAAGAGGGGCTTCATTCTGTTACAACTTTTGATCACTTATAACACAAAGGATAAGCGCAAGGATTACAATTATTTACAGATAAAATAAAACTGCAATAGGATATTCGCTTCTATGCTTATTATTTTTATAAAGATTTTCTTGTATTTTAAACACAATGGAAAAGAATGTAGGTAGCACTTTACGTATTTTATTACAGTTATGTCTCTATTTAGCCCATCTCCCACCACAGCTTTCATCTAAAACACGCTCGTCGGAAGGTATAAAAAAAAGTGGGGAGGGGTTGGGTTCACCCGTGTTTTCCATCCTTAGTAATCAATTTTTGCGAAGCCGGCCACGGAGTGGAGTTTGGGCCCGCTCAAGGGCCCCGGAAAATTTTGGATTCTAGATGCTGTCTGGTGCAATCTTGGGGACTTTCTGGGCCACTCGCTTCTGTAATTTGGCCCCAAATCTGCTTGCATTTACAAAGTAAAATAATGACAAGAATTTTCAGTAAAACCGTAGAGCCAATATACACGTACTTACTGTACAATAAAACTCGTTTCTTTTGTGTTGCATATATACATTTAAATAGAACAACTCTACTGATTCTGCTAATGTGTCGTGCCTAGTGGCCTTCAATATCCGCAAAATAAATTAATAAGACGTACTGGGATAAATACACCTTCAGTAAGTTTATGATGAAAATTGTAGCGTCTGTATTCAAGTTGTTCAAACTGGCGACGGACATCGTCAGCATACATTACAGGCTGGGTTTAAAAAGATGCCTTCTGTTGTAAAAAAGATGAATGCATTTATTTTTGTTAGGGGATACTATCAGAGAGTAAACTCTGAGTAGTCAACTGGTGTAAGTAAAATTCTCTGGCTGTTTTTATTTCGGAAAAAAATTGTATTCAAAGTTCCCGACAATCTGCACTAACTTTCGATACAAGTAGGGCTGTACTGGCAACAGTTAAAAGACAGATTTCAAAAGACAGACACGATGAACGGCCCTATATGTATGTGTGGGGCTAAGTCGTTCCCACTGCCTATATCAGGTGCATGTCGAATTGTTATTGTGATGATTCTTTAAGTTGTTCTTCAACTTATGACAAGCTGGAATAAATATTTATTGAATGTAAGAACAGCCATACTGTTAAGACTTGTTTGTAACCAGATTGATGACTCGGAGGGGCGAGAGTTTACGATTACCGCAACTAAAATCCCTGTCAGTATTACCATGCACCATCTTGTTTTGCATCATGCGTCCTAATCACGCATGCCTTCAATGTGGTCCAACAAGCGTCACTTACATGTACGTGGACCAACTCTGCCGCGGCCATGATGAAATTGGCCCCTTCGGAAGTAAGGCGGGACAAGAACACACACGCTATAGCGCGCGCCGCGGCCGTCAACGTTCAATCAGGCTACCAGTCAGGGGTTGCCGCGTTCGAGTGAGGTGCTCGTGACCCCTGGGCGCATCGGGGAGTACGGGTAAACTGACTCCAGATAATGCGCACGCATCCTTTCAAGCTACCAGGAGTGGCTACTTGAACGCACCATGGGTTTACAACATTTACAAAAATATGACGTAATTTGACGCGACGCCCAAGAAGAGAAAAGATGGCGGATGATCAAGACAAAACAGGCAACTTTTATTTTTTTGCGTCTCAATAAACTGTGTGGGGGGCTGTGCCCCACACTATGGAATTCCATATCTGCCGTCGCCCGTCGTCCGTCGCATTTTGCTTTTTGTTGTATCCCAATTCTGCCATTTACCAGTTCCAAACATGCCATTTTCCTTCGTGCGTCGCCCGTCGCCCGTCGTCCGTCGTGCGTCGTCCGTCGTGCGTCGCCCGTCGTGCGTCGCCCGTCAAATGGGTTGCATAGGACATGCAAAAGCCGTTGTTTAACAAATGACAATGTGATGATTCCATTCACTTCTAAAGATCTTTTCCGAATAAGGCAAGTACAAATCCCACCTGCAAAGCATATACTAGTCACATAATTGATTCCAATAATGCTAGACTACCCCTGCCCCTTGACAAGAAAATATCGCCTCTCTCAGAATTCAACCAAGTGTTTTTTGGGGAAAAACATTTTCAGCAAAAATGTTCCGGCCAACTTATCCACAGTGTTATTCTAATTTGCATACTGTAAAAATGTGCCGACTTGTTTTCATCAAATTCCAGGAAGAAATCTGCCGACCGATACAGATATTCTATCTTGTCCTCTCAATTTCACCTTGAAATCCAGAAATACTAGACGTGCTGTGGATAACAAACTGTTTATTAAATGTATTGTTAAGGGGCAATTACCACTTGGTTTAAGTTTCAGAAAATATGACGTGTTGGTTTTTGCGGGTGTGTATGTCATGGTGGATAGACCGATGAGAACAGGTTGTCCAGCACATCAGCATTATTTATGGGGCTAACGAGTAACGTTACTGTTTAAAAGACTTCTGTGAGCCAACCTGCAAATAAAGTCATGTCTAATTTTCAGTATACAGCAGATTTCATCATAGGTATACCCGCCCTCAAAATAATGTTGAATCAGTTCGTCTCTTATGAAAACTATTGGGAATCAAACATTGTAAATAATCTATTATTTACATTCCGTTCTATGGGATATCGTGCAGGGACAGACAGAAATATCACATAGGCTATAGACCTAAAGTCTGGCTGTTAACGAGTAAAGTTACGTCTAGAGTAACTAAGTTATCGAGAAAAACAATCTACCGTAACAAAAGTCTATTTTGTTGATTTATTTATGTAACCAAAATGGTGTTATTTCATATACACGTTACTTAGCCGATGTCAGGATATTATTTCTTCTTTCAATTGGAGTTTGGCGCAACTGCAAAAACGAATACATGTACATCTTCTAGTTCTATTGCTAAAATGAGAGTCAGGCATGGTGGATCGATCGAACAAGGACATGTACATGTGAAACGATCAAGGGTCAAAGTTAAAAATACCACTGCGCAATCGTGACAAAAAAACCACGGGCGACGCACGACGGGCGACGGACGACGCACGACGGGCGACGCACGACGGACGACGCACGACGGGCAACAGATGACGCACGACGGGCGATGCACGACGGGCGACGCACGACGGACGACGGGCGACGCACGACGGCAGATATGGAATTCCATACCACACCCCCAGTTCCGGCGGCCTTGCATAAAATAAATAATTCAAAACGATAAGCAATGCATGCAAACGCCATCCTAAATAAATAACTTAAAGCGGCCTCTTGAGGGCTTTGTATATCAGACGAGGTCGCACCGTCTCGTCTGATGCGGGAAAATGTGGCAGAAAGTTCGTGTTTCGCGCCAAGTTCAAAGTCAACGGTTATATTTCAAGTTATGGAGTCTACGTTTCTCTTGTACCTGATGTGGAAAATCATGACTGTACAACTATACAAGGGGAGCTGACGTAAACACGCCGAAGATGAGGGAACGGACAGCCTTGGGTGAGTGTTTTCTAGAACATTAGGCCTAGGTTAGGCTAACCTATAGAGGGACTGCAGCGTATGACGTCACGTTAGAGGGTATTCCTTTCTTCCTCTACAATTGGCTCGAGTAAACCTTTGTGCATTCATTGTCATCATTAAAATCTAAATAACAAAACTTGTCCTGTGGGAGGGCGCTCTACGCAGGCCCTCCAGTCGGGTATAATATACTAGCGTACTAGGTTAACATGTATTAACGACGAACACTAGCCATAAAAATTACGTTACCATTGGGAGTTCTGGTAACCTTAAGGTAGATAGGCTTGGAAGTTGCGATGTTGTGAACAGTGATTGCATTAAACTCACACACGTACGAATGACCAATGGCAGACTCGGCCGGGAGCAGTGACAGTCAGACAGCAACAATGAACCTGACTGTTTGAGACTGCATCAGTGCTGTGCTGCTTTGTTCTGGCTTTGTCATGACGCCTTCAACCAGGACAAGGTGTAGGCCGTAGCTGTCAGGTTTACCTATGTTTTGGTTTGCTTCACAACCCCACTTTACAATCGAAAACTAGGCCAATCCTTCAGAACTATTTATCACAAAGAAAATTTAAGACGGACGTCAATGGTGGGAGAGAGAAGAATGGAAACTATATCACGTTGGCCTACATGTACATGTAGTGAAGTGGTCCCTTGAAAATGGGAAATTCTGTCAATCTGTGTCACCTTGTTGAGTACTGAATGGTACATCAGTGCTGAAGTGTAATGTGAAGGAACATGCATGCACTTAGTAGTGGAGATATGGAGGTATCCTACTTCACGTTATTCAATGGTTCCCTGCCACGTCAAAGAAACAGTCATTTAGTACCAGTTGCAAGGAGTCTTATTTGCTATGCATCTTATACGCCGATTGGGGCTCAGAATGGGTAATTTATACCACTTTGCGTCTTCCCGTTGAGTTGAGTGCACAAGTTTTTTCGCAAAAGTCGACTGCGGAGAGTGATCACGCCCTCAACAGTTGAAACTTTAGTTACTGCTCTCAAAGCTGGCATTGATCAACAAGCGCTAAAATTACGGTTCTTTGAACACGTTGGCGTCGTTTTGAACGGGTTAAAAATCAAGTTACATATCAGCAAATTAAGTTCACACCTCGGAAACTTTACAAATGGCACAGACTATAAATAGAAATCACAATTAAATGTATGTCTAAACTATTTAGGAAAAAGAAGGGAATAGTGGGAAAAATTACCGATTTAGAAGAGCGAGGTTTGGATCCTCGGCCCAGTGGGTTATAGGCCCAGAACGCTTCTACTGCACCACTCAGCTGTTCGTACTAAATTTATGCTAAAATAGTTCTTTGTTGTTTAGGTGTAATTCGTTGCAAGGGAAAAAACCTGATGCAGTATCAGTGAAACTCCTGCAGAGGTGTATGAAACATGCAAAAACATTTCTTTGCAAATACACCGCAATAAAATTGTTTCAAAATGGAGCTATAATTATACAGGCTAGATTAGATTGTTTAAAATTTGTTAGTTTCTGTGTTTGCGAAGTGCACTGTATGTGACCGTATCAGTGATTCTATTAATAAAATTATTATTTATTCAACGTGACATTCAAGATTACTACAAAGTTCTCTGCATTTCTGCAAATATAAGATTAAATTCAATTTTTTTTATTAAGGTCAATTGTGAATTAAGTTCAGATGAATTCTTACAAGACGACTCGAACGGAGTGTAAAACCAACATTGTCTGGAGTAATTGGTTGAAGCGTCAAATGTTTGTTTGGATTTTTCAGATTCAATTAATGATGATGATTGAAACTGCTGTTCGATGTCGTTATTTCCCAGAAACTGTATACTGTATATCTTTGCATGCTGCGACAAAAAGTACTTACTGTAAATTAAATAGCGACCTCTATTGCATGTACAATGTACGTCGTTGACCATCTGTAGCTTGAGAAGAGAAAGCGCGATATTCGCTGCGGTCGCTGTGTGGCGCCCTTCATTACTGCCTTTCAAAATATTATTATCGAAGCGGTCAAAGCTGGTTGAGGGTTTAATTATTTACTTGGGGAAAAAGTTAGCTGAGCGAGGTTTTGATCCTCAAACCTCTGGGTTATGGGCCCTGGACGCTCCCACTGCGCCTGCACTCTGCTGTGTTGCTCAGAATATTAACTATTTCTAAAAGAAAAATTAATGTAATCACCACATTTACTGAAATTCTTTCAACTTTGCCTGTCAAACTTGGCCAAGAAGATTAAAACGAATAAAATAAAAATGGCCGTCATTTTTCACTGGTAAAACTTGCACACCAAATAAATCTCCTCAGTGCAACGGAGACCAGTACGGGCGATTCACAATGTGCACCTCCAAGAGTTTGCAACGCGTTGGCCAATCAAGACGCGCAAAATCTGTCGACACCAACCTTGTTCACATGGGGACGTCTGCCGCGCCATGTTGATTCCCACCATGCCAAGTGAAGGAACGCGCGCAGCCCATAGAGTCGAGGTTGTGTCCACCCTTTCCAAACGCGCATTGGGTCGACAGATTTCGCGCATTGTGATTGGCTAATGCGTTGCCAACTCTTGGAGGAGCACCATTGTGAAACGCCCTTATAAACGAAAGCCATGAGTGAAATAATTCACATTATCTTCAGGCAGACTTGAATTCTCAGTTCTGATTGGTCGTTCCATGGCAACAAACAGTGTGGTATATAATCGTATTGCGTAATCCTGCGTGATGCGCTGTTCTAACTCAACCCATTGCGCTGTGTTTACGCTAAAAGCAAACACACATCTGCATGACTCTAAATTCAAAAGTGGCCTGTTAGCCCGTGCTGATGGTGCTGATCATGACATGTGTTTAAACGCACATACATTTCTACCAATTTCCTTTCTAAGTGTAAGCCCTGTTGTTATTGGAATAAGTTAAAACACACATAATTCCCATGCTCCCCAGATAAAATTACAGAACTGTGGTACATCAGTGTTAATTTTTTTCCCCGTACGCTGTGTAATATTTTTTGTCTTCTTTTTAATGTATAGGCGCCTTTACTATCTTTATTGCGCGTCAAGTTTGCTTGAAAATAAATTCGTTATCACACTGGAATAAGGAATAATGTTCGTCTCTGTCCAGTATACCACTCGGCCTTTGGTTTTGTGGCATAGGCGACACAAACGCACTACATGACATGTTCCACTCGTGTAGGTCCAGAAGTAAAATTAAGCTGCCTGCTAGCTGTATACTGACAGATATGCTACAGCTTTCAAGATATCTTCTGTATTTTTGTGACCAAATTTAATTTTGTCGTACGATTTAAATTGATTCTTTTTCCATTACATTAGCGTTTCTGTCTGCTTTTCACTATTAAAATATTCAAATCTTGTACTGCTAGCGCATGCATTTCAAGAATGCTCTTATTTCATTTCAACTCCGTAACAAAAGTTCAAGATCATTAATCAAGAGTAAGCAATGTCAACTCATTTCGCGCCCTCCAGGCCAGGGAGTTTTGCCCCTTAAATGACACTTCGCGTCAAAAATATAAAACAAAATGCCTACATTCCTCACGTAGCCCGTGGAAAAACAATTTGTGACCATTTTTTTCTCACGTTTTTTTTCTTATGACACTTATGAAGAAATTCTCGCTCCACAGCCGGCAAATCAAAAGTAAATATTTACATTCTTGGCCGTTATTTCTACAATCTGTCAGTAGTTTTGCTATTTTGGTGAGGGAAGCCCAGATCATCCAAATGTGTGGTTTCAAGTACCCATGATTTAATGCCTGTATGTATTCTCAAGCCCATGCAACCCCTTAGAAAGCATTATTTTCCTTAAAAGAAGAGATTCACATTTTTGAAGTGAGACATGAAGCAAACAAGGAGTGATTTTGACCTAGTTTTGATCATGTAATTCCTAGGAGTGGGGTTTTGAATTAGAAAGGATCATACATGGTAAAATCAATTCAAATTCAAATTATGAAGAAACTGCAATAATTTTTTATATTTGATCCATAGATCAATATTGAGTTCAATTTTGAAATGTCAAAGTATTTCAATGTTCCAACCTGTGCCATGAATTGCAAATGTGGGTTTAAATTTATAAAATTCCGATAAGTTTTCAATGTCAGTTAATATGCGTACTGCTAGCTGTCAAGTTGGGATGTTTATAAGATGGTGCTAAAACTTTCCTCAAATCATTTAACGATAACCTTCAAAGCAGCAATCTTGAAATCAACCACCAAAAAAATTCATGACTGGTGCAAATTATGAATTTGATGGAATTGAAGACATTTTGAAAAAACATGCATGCAAGAAATAACCTGGAAGTACTTCATTTCAGACCCAGGATAAAATTTATACGAGCAATCTCTACAACCCGTTGGATACTCAATGTCCAAATGAACGCACTTGCTCATCACCACACAGACGGGAAGAAAACAACTTGACGTCTCGGGTTATGACGTCACAGTGACATAAGCCTCTGTTTTGCCTGTACTTTGTGAATTAGTTCCTCCATAAGTGGGAAGTTCATCCCATCTCCTTCTTCTAGTCAGTAGAGCTAATCCTCAGATTCTGGATGTCGGATATTGTTGTCCAGCAGATAATATCTCTTCGTTTGAATGGTGTATTCTTTGTTCGCAAACAAAATGTAGATGTTTATTTGTCCAAGCAAGCAACGTCATATTTGTCACATGAGCTAGGCTCCTCAAATACGTTGGGATGAAATGCTCACCAAATAGGCGTTGTGTACTCTGCCTTTCGGACTAACATTATCCATTTGGCCCGAGGGATACTTGGAACTGACGTAGGTGTTTCAGACAGCATGTTTTTTTGTTGTTGACGTTGTTTTGATTTGTTTATTGACAATTTGCTCTGTGTTTCGACTCAGGCAGTGCGCGGATCATCACACATTATTATGATACTACAGTCCTGAGAATGCAGGAGTATAGATTCTGGGATCACTCGGTATTGTCTCTGAATTGTCGTCTTTACGTAATGTAATCCAACAATCAGAATTTGATAAAGGCAAAATGGGAAAAGTGACCCTGCTCTCTTTTATAAGTAAATTTAATTCCTAACTATTCTGGGAAAGTTTCAATGGAAGATGAAAAAGGAGAAAACAGTTTCCATATTGATACTAATGCGGCAGCCGTATAGATATAGTAAAATCTCTTTTGAATTCAAATTTGGAGCCAATGATTTTTAAACATTGGGTCGACTTTCCTACATTCCCTGCTGACAAAACGAACTAAACGAAACAGCCCCCTAAAACAAAAGAAAAACAAACGTTTGTTTCGCCATCCAGTTTCAACTTTTATGTTTGAATGAAATCAGAAGTCAGTTGTGCAGATAAAAAGTGGGTTGAAATAAAAAATACACAAAGAAATATTGTGGTTAGTTATATGACGTGATAATCAAAAAACAACATTACTAATGCAGAAAACCAAACACCCAAACAGAAACTTATATCACTTAATTGTCAAGACCAGATTTATCAAAAGTGCATGAAGGTTGATATCGATTCGGGCAACTACCTTGTAAACTTCAGATTAGTTTTCTTGCTTCAAATAATCAAAACCCTGATGACGTAACACATCGTGATGGCAGTTGATATGCGTGTCGTGACTGGTATCCGTCCGGAATTGCGTAGAATGGAAGCAATCACGCTGGTCAGTATCAGGGATTGTGCGCCAAATGATGAAACAAAAAGGTCAGAGACAACACCGGTCACGAACAGTGGTGTTGTCTCAACACGTGGGTGGATGACGTCACGTCTATGTATTCTTGGATTTCGATCGAAAATAGAATGAATCGCTAAAGGCGGCGACTATAACGGTGACTTTTACGACGACAAACACAAAAAGAAAGTAACGAAACAAAGGTTAGTCCTGTTGCACAGGGACCTTGCAATGAAGGTAAGGATGTATATAAACGAAGGCAGTTAGTCTTCTCTCAGACTCCCCCGAGTCTCACCCATGAGTGCAGACATTTTGGAGGAGCACACTCGAAGCACCTGTTTTGATTCCCTCGATCTACATACTACGTACGGACACAATATCTCTGCTGATTTCAGGGAAAGGCAGCATAGAATGTTCCTTAAGGTGATGATCACATCCATGTTTTTACTGTACGAATGTTCACAGGTGATTAGAGCATACGCTGAAATTCGATATCACTCCCCGATCAATGCTCCAATCGGTGGATCCGTCTATCCCGTGCTACCCGGGATTCGAACCAACCATTTTGCCTCACTAGCCCTTCCACATAGGCGTGACATTATATTAGGAAGATGGCATGTGATGAGGAAGCTTTAATTGGAAGTTAAATTCTTGTGTTCCAAATCCTTTCTTAATAATAGTTTCGTAATACACTGTTATAAAGTGGGCCGTTTAGCCTGCCCGAAAACTGTCAAGCACATCAAGCGCGTAGTGCAGTGTGAGACGATTCCAACCTTCCTGTACTATTTCTCTTCTTCCAACTCACTTTTCAATCGAAAATTCCTTGTCTAATGATTAAGTATTTTTTCAGTGCATAGCAAAGTGGTACCCAAGATATTCATATTCAGATATTTTATTCAAAGATTTTATTTGAAAGTTCTGCTAAAATTCCAGTTTTGACCAACCAATAAAGGCGGCGGGGAGTCTGCAGTAGAAAGCACCCCGAATAGCCTGAATAGTACCTTTCCTATCTGCTGTCATTGGAGTCGCATTTGAATTAGCACCGCTGGGGGACGAACAGTCCTGCTTCAAATAACTTTAGTTGGAGTGTCGGCTTCTTGGAAACTTTGACAGAACGAGTTCGTCGAAAAACACACTCATACATTCAGGTAATGGTGTGACTTATGGATGTGATGCATCAACATTAATCTTTTAACTGTTTGCACCACTGAACTTCTACGAACGATAAAAATACGTTTCGCTGGAAAGACACGGCTGGTTTATTTTCATGGGAGAAGAAATCTAGGTCTGCGTACGATCTTTGATGTTAGAGAAAAAAAAACCGCAGCTGTCTTGCTCAGTGGCTTGTCACCGGAACACCTGAAAACACAGCTTGGAAAATAGGTAGCAGCGCATGGTAGTCTTGTCAGATGGTATATACCGATGGTTGATGTATGGCGTTAGCGAATAGGACGTACCAGCTACTATGTGGTGCCAGGCATTAATGTGCCATGAATCAGGGGCGTACATGAAATAGTATCAAGTAGATGTTAGTCTAGCCTTCGTCTTTCATGCTATTTAGCAAATCTTATGGAGCTTTGAATACTGTAAAAACCGTACAGACTTGCTTGGCATTTTTTTTTGCCATGTGCACTGGTGTGATTTTCAGTGGCATGTTTTTGCCAAACAAGTATAGGCCTATTCAAGTATTATTTTGTGGTGACAGCTTCGTCAAATTTGGTCTGCAGTCGTTAATACTTTTCGGACCTTAATAGTTTACACTAAGTATCATGTGTCGTGTTGTCGAATGGTGAATCATGCCTGATTTGTCTGTTTTATTAAGGGCTGACATTTTCATCGATTTAGTCAAGGTCTACCTGCCCTCCCCATTTTACGCGCGGTTTCCTTTTTTTGTGTTATTTACTGGCAGTCTTACGAACAACGGGTCCTTGCTCTATGGTTCGAGGAAATGCTCGAGATAAAGTGTTCCCTCCTGATGATGCACCTGCAACACACTGGAATTTTAGCGCATGTCCACACACGCGCGCACTATTCCATATACTTCGTTCCCTCAGCAATATATTACACATTTCTGCTGTCGTTCGAAATTAAGCCAATTTCATTGCTTCTAAATTGCTTTTTTTGTCCTTGTAAGGTAATAAGATTTGAATTTTCCCAAACAAGGCAAAGTAGCCATCTGGCGAGGGGTGCACTAATTAATGTTGTCTTCAATTTCCAGGGTTGGGCATCTGTCGACCCTCTATGGTGCTCTGACGTCATAGAGAGAGCTCTTACTGGTCTGCGCTACAGCCTTGTGCAATCCAGGTCTCACAAAATCGCCTAATACGTCACTCACTGATCTTAATTTCATTTCGTTATGTTTAGGGGAAAACCGTAGAGTCCCCGTTCTTGAATCGCGGTATTGCGTACACGGCAGGCCGCGAGCCGTTAATAACGTCTCTAGCTCCCACAGGGCGTGAATGAAATTCACGCTACTGAGCTCCGACGCTCACCTCTCTGTGTCGTTCAATTATCACGCCTCCTTATTTGTACAGGGTTTGGTGACGTCTCTAGGAATGCGCATCAGCGCTATCTCTGACTGTGTGTCTCTGCCTTGGAAAGGGTCGGTGGCTAGTCTGTGGTGGTACAGCGGTCGGTCTAGTCACAATCGTCTCTAGTTGCACCAGCGACCTGGTGCGGGTCATAGCCTTAGTGGCTCGATGATTGACTCAGATAGGTCATACCTCATCTCCTTCCTCCATCCCATCTTTCGTCCTCCTTCTGAGAGAGCCAGCCCCGCATCTCAGGCCTAGTACATTTGGGACGACCCTGCTGCTTGATGCGCCCGTAGCGATGACAGTACTCGAGACAGTTCAGGGGCTAGCACGTGCTGCATGTGTGTGTATGTGTACGAGTGTGTATAAATATAGGCGAGTGCATGACTGGTCTGCATTATAATGGTGCAGTTGAAGTAGCGAGATGAATTCAGAGTGTATTCTTACGGCAACCAGTCTGCAGCACACATCTATCATCATCCTATACCTGACCCATATCATCAAGCTGTTGCTGATGTAACTATCTCCTCTCACTGACTCAATCAGGTCTGGATGCCTACGATTGGCAATTATTACCGAGAGGAGCAAACAGCTGGCCCATCGCTGCGTGTGATGCCCTTTATTCCTTCTGAGTGTGATGCCAATAACGAAATCTCCGCAGTAAGTGCGTGCATCGTATACCACACACACACGCGGACATCTTTCATCAACGCATTCACTCATCCGATCGCGATACCTCACCCAATCGTATCATCATTTTAGCACGCGTAAATGCCGACTTAATGCGAACATTTTCAAGAAATATTCAAAACAGCCCGGTTTTCATTGCACCTTAATGTAACCCGACCATCCAATGATGCTGTGGTCCCTGCATCGTACATCGCAGCGCCATTTTCCATTGCCGCCATTTTGACAATCGACAGCAACTTGTAGCTGGCAAACACGTGCTCTATCATCTGCCAACTCCCTCGACCGCAGTCGCATTCGTATTTTGCGGGCCAGCACCGATCTGACAGCGGATATTAAATTTGCTTTGGTGGTTAATTTCTCCAGCTGGTTATCTCCTGGCGTGATGTGCCCGTGAAGCCCAGACACCCGACGACTAAGCACTGAAGCTGAGACAGGACAGTTTTTAGATGGGCGTGCAGACTCATAATTCATTGACAAGTAAGTGTGTATTCCATTTGGTATTTATGCCGCAGAAATTGCGCTTCCATTTTTTTGGTGGAGAAATAGTGCTTTGATTGTTTGAAAACGTGACGAGGGTAGACTGAACTCGGTCTCAGTAAGTTCTAGGTATTAAGAGATTCTGTGGCAATTCGGTCCTATTACATTGCATGTTGTTAGTGTATAGCAATATTGACAGGTGCAAAAGTGCGTTTTCAACTTGGCATTTACCAGGGTTATAATTGGCCTGGTTGTTTATGATATGTGCATAGTGTGACGCCGCAGTCAGGCCGGACCAGATCTTGTATTGACACCATCCACTCGAGAGATAGAATGACACATCCTTCAATGTGCAGACACTTCTCAGTGATGTGTTGAATTTATCTGGAAAAGTATTTCGTAGTCAGAAAATTCGAATTAACCACAATTTGGCCTGGACTGGCAGCAAACGTTTTTCATCTGTTCCTTTACGTGATCAGCAATAACCCTCAAACTTCAAAAATTCAGTAATGTATTTTCATCATTTCAATTTGTCTCCTTAGTTGTTAGGCTCATCTTTCCCGTCTTTATATCGATAATTTGGCTCCATAATCAAATACTAGCCTGTGATTGTAAGTTATAGAGGATTGCGGTAGCACCATGCAAGGATACCGATTTCTGAGTATTTGTGGTTCTAAAAAGAACCAGAGTTCAACGTTTCGGACAGCATGCTCAGTCCGTCGTCAGGAGACTTCACATACTGACGCGGCTCAGACTTAAGAACCACACATACTCAAAAAGAGATATTCTTGCGTGGAACTACCGTAAACCTTTGTAACTTACTTGCTACCCTTCCGCCGGCAAATAAAAAGCTTCAAAGCTCGTCTCGCATAAGATTGCATGATGTGATCGCAGTAATGATATACATGCAATGTAGATATCAGCCCATAAAACAAACTGTACAGGGAAACTGACCAGGTGTTTACAGATAATTATAAAGATGAAAACAAAATTGACTAGACTGGGATTTGAACCTTCGACCTTCGGAATACCGTACCGGTGCTGTACCAACTGAGATCTTCAGCCCACGTCTGTGGCTTTTTCAATTTGCCACCAACATAGGGCTGGAGAGCTCAGTTGGCAGAGCACCAGTACGGCATTCCAGAGGTCGCAGGTTCAAATCCCGCTCCAGTCAATTCCTTGGTTCATCTTTATAATTAGACATCAACCTGACAGGTAACTGCATGGGTAAGAAGCGACACAATGTGATACATAATTTTTTTCTGCCTAAAATGCCCCTAAACCGTAATCAAAGCGTATACCATGACATGGTCCAATATGCCCGCCAAAGTAGAACACACAATTCTATCTCCTTCCTATAACTCCCTCTCGAATCCTGCGCTGCGTTACCTTCTACGTTATGCTATTCAAATCGGATGTAGCCTTCGATTTCAGTATATTTTAACAATGTTACGTGATAAAATAAGGATCCACCAAACTGATCATCTTCTTCAAGTTGTTTCAGTCGTTGACTTGTTACTGCGTTCACAGTATTGTGAGAAAGTTACCTTGACGATTTCGTCGGCTGAAAATTCATATAGCAACAAGTCACATTCCACAGAAAAGAACAGTGGTCTAATTCATAATGACTGCTATGGTGACAGGACGACGACTTCAAGTTAATTGACAATAGGCGACCGAATTAAGAAATAAGACATGACCAATTGAGTAACATTTCAGTTTGACAGAGTTGTTTCTTCAATACCTGCCATCAATATGTTATTACAGAGGGACCAGGAGTTATCTTAATTCTCACTGAGGTTGTATACTTGAGTTCCTTCTGAAAATAAATCCAGGTCATTAAGATATTCCTGGAATTTCGAACTTGCTCAAATATACAGTGCGAGCAGTAGTACTCCAAACTTGACATGCTGTGATCTGAGCTTTGACAGGCTTGTAACCGCAAAACAATTATGCTGATGTGTTTTGTGCAATTAAAAGAGCAGATTTGTTGTGTTCTGCACTTCAGAAATTACCCAGAAAAGTATTTATTTCGGGAGCCAATTTGGGTTTGAAGTAATTGGTTACCAAACATTCTGTTTTCGGCTTAAGTAGATACCGGTACAGCCCTAATCCGGAAATTCTGTCTTAATTTCCAAAACTAGATACATAATTCAAGATATGAAGTGACGCGGATTCCTAAGATACATATGCTCATCATAAACAGTGTTGATCTTCAATATTATCTTCAGTTCACTAACATACATGATCAAAATTATCATGGTTTTATGACCCAGTGATCAAGCTGGAAGGAAACACCCCTCGCGTTAGTCTGCAACCAACAAAAACACATTACCAGCCTTGTGGTCGCACTTGCTATACACACAGAATCGGGACTTTATCACATTTTCAGGAAAGCTTATATACCGCGTTTAGATTTCCATTATCAGGACGAGATGACATTTTGGCTTATATATTATCAGCCTGACATCGCTAAGGTATACTGCAGTATATATTGTAGCCGTGGAGAGCTGGGGGAAATTCATGAGCTGGCCCCGTTATTTGGCAATTGTCTCCAGTCCACACATTATTTATTCAACCTCAGCGAATTTTTGTTGGGGTTGCGTGCGCGCGATGGCGAGAGCAAGACAGAGTAAGCGTGGGAAAAAGGCAAACAAAATATAGCCATAATGAGAAACAGCGCGTAATCTACACCCATCCATCAATGGAACAGTGTTAAAGGCGGGAACTATGCTTGAGTTAGGAGCACCACCGACATACTGTATGGCTCGCCAAAAACAATCAGGAACTTCGTAACGATTTTATCTTGGGGGTAGAAATCTGACCGCTACTGCCACCGTCATCATAATAATGTGGTGGGTTTTACACTGGATATTCCTGCGTAGAAATGCCATGTTGAGTCGCTTGCTTGTAGCTCAACTATTAACATTATACACCCCCAAAAACAGTACATAATTAATCTTAGAGCCGCGAAACATGCACACTGTACAAAATTATTTATCTTAAAAAGGATTATTATGGAAAATGCATTCCAGAATCAGTTTACCTTGAAGAAAGTATGTTCGTAATAATAATCCAAGATTACGGAGAAAAAAGAACTTTTGAGGGGCTCGTTCCTTTCAGGATTATTTTTGGAAAAAATTCTTATGAATCTTTCGATTATCTTCATGAAAAAATCATGATGACTTGAATTTTAAACACGACTGATTATCAAATCTCATCGATGTATAGTCTATAGTCTCCAGTCTAGTCTGCGCCCCGAATTCCTCTGATCAATTTGAATTTAAATTGTCACTTCATCGTTCCTATAAATCAAGGTTTGCCATTTTGCGTTGGCTTTAGGATTTATTTGGTTGAAGTCAGGGTTATCATGAATGCACAGTTACCCATCAAAGTCAGTTCTCTCGTTCAAGTAATTCTCACTAAGAGAGTAATTGGTTGATACATTACACTTCACAAAATACGGGGGTGATAATGCGTGGTATACTAACGCAAAGGGCAGAAGTACAATGCGATAAGTACAACACCCACTTGCTCTCTTTAAATACCTACATATTGCGTCCCCTAACGAAATCGGGGAGCACTTAAAACTCAGTGAACTATTTTTAACCTAGTATTTATAACAACCGTCAACAAATCCACTAAATTTGCTTTCAGACAAAAGTTTAGTCATTATTTAAAATCTTCTGCTATTGATGACAATGATTGAAGTTGTTGCTGCCATCAGTAGAGTTTGATTAATATAAAGTACGTCTTCTTTGCGTATGGTATTCAGAATTCCATGCAATATATTCAGACTACTTGTTGAAATACGTGTGTATTTACGTTTGGCCCACCGTATGACAATCATTAAAGTTCCGACAGACGCAGCTCAACATTAATGTCCCGCACGTAGACTAGCAGGAATGATTAGCGATAGACACTAAGCTGGTAACCGGCCCAAACACTTCACAATGCTGCCGGAGCTGGTAGCCATCCAAAATACGTCACATTGTTGCCGGACGAAAAGTCCCAATATGAGAGGCCGCCAAGTTATTAAAAAAAAGAAAAGAAAAAAAGTGGTGTTGACACAATTTTTGTTGAAAGGCAAGAAAGATAGCAAGATGTGACCGAGAAAAGTCAAGCATCACTTGTGGGAATTCCCATGTCTACTCTTTGCAACGCTCTATTGCTTGAAACGTCCTGCCAAAATACACGCTAGATGCTGTCATCAAACAATAGTGTGGTACCGCTGATGTCTCAAGAAAAAATTTTAAGGATTATTGATCCAAGCCTTCTGTGAACCACACTGGCGCAGCTTACCCACTTTAGATTTTTGTCGTACGTTTCCTCTAAATATGAATAATTTAGCAATTTTTCAGGGACTGGTGGCGAGTCTAAATACTGTACCACGTGCTCCCTATCATTACAATAAGCCGCAGAGCAGGGACACCAAATATTTATATCCTGTTCATATTTCGTTTGATAATCCAGCTAATGATGGACCGCTATCTGTATTCCCCATACGGCGTAAGGTGATATACATGAGGACATTGTTGGTATGCGTGGAGGGTCGTAGTTACCAGACAGTCGATCGGAAATGGCTGTGCTTGCCCCGTAGCTTCTGCATCTTATCAAAGTAGTCGACGCACAAACAGAGGGCCTTACCAACAACGCAGCAGGGACTCTCTTCTTAATCGCCATGTCTGCGGATGGATATTAAACAAAACAGCTTGACACTGTTTTCATACCCTATTTAACGGCCTGCATGCATATACGTTGTTTCATTAAACTTCCTCTCAATCTTCCAATGGTCCTTTCATCAGAAATCGCCACCTCACCTCGTAACTAGCTTAATGACGTGAACTACTTGTTCAACCTTGACATTTTAGGTACATGACGAAGAGCTTAATTCACAGAGAGTTGGTGTTACCTTGGTGTTACGTAGGCCTACAGTTTTGTTTTGTGTGGAGTTTTTATTGATGATTTTCTATGTAAGAGTATCTGCAAAATGTCAACGTGTGATGTCTTTTCACAATTTTGTCATGGTTTGTGTAACTCCTTTCTGGCCGATTGGGCTCAGCTGATGTCGATTCGGTCCGGTTTGGCTTGGCTTTGTTTAGGTTGGTTCGGTGTTGTGTTTTGTGGCTCTTACAATCGCGTCTTGTTTTATTCTTCTCGATTGTTTGATTATAAGATATGTTGCTGGTTTGGTCGGTTATTCCTGGAGGAACAGTCATTCAGCAAGCGATCTATGCAGGCATTGTTTCCCATTTCGTACATATTTGCGATTTTTTTTACCCTGAATTTAATAACCTTTAGCATGGACTCTGAATAAAACGTTGATTTGCTAATTGCTTTCAAATGACGGGCTTGGTTTGAGAGCTTGGACAACTCGGTAAATTGTTTCTCGTCGTCGACTTATTCCTGTTCGATATCAAGTCTGACCGCGACCCCAACGCTCGATGAAAATCAGTTCTGCAGAGAGCTCTTCGACCGTATTCTGGTCACGTTAAACGGCAGCAAATAAAAGTTCATTAAACCTTCTTGGCGGCATGTTTGTGACATCTTGCATAATGTCAAGTATACATACAAAGAAGCACAGCCTACATGCCTATTCCGTATGGAGTGATTCCCTGGCAGTGTGATTCGATGCTAGTTGTTTTGTCCGCTGAACTCATTGACAACCAGCAAGAGTTATGAATAAACAACAGTGTATCTGGATCAAGGTAAAATTCAATTAACTATATTCATGTGTCGAACATCTTGAATTGAAAGTGAGGTTAAAATTTTGGGGAACCTGACAGTAAAAATAACGGTGACGAAATAAAAGTTCATACAAATTCATGCCCATTTTTGTAAAGAACAGTTGAGATAAATTTTTATCAAATTTTTTCTGAACCTCAACTAGTCTGGAACCACCCCATTTAACAGATTACATTCAACGTGACGGATTTGGGGAACAAGATAAAAAAAATAGCTCCCCGTGACTAATTCCTGAATAATACAGGAATCGTTTTACAAAGGCTCTTTGGGGGATTAGTCCAAAGTTAAGGCACGTGGTTGCTTATCAATAAGAGAACAATGTTGCAGTCTTCAGTCGACAGTGACTAAATAAAATATTAGATTAACCGTGATTCGAAAGCATAATCACAACCGCTAGAGTGCAATTTACCTGTACATAGTATTTAGTGTCCCAAATGCTCGGACTGTATCTCTGTTATTTTCCAAAGCCTAAATGAGACGGTTCATGAGCGTAGAGTGAATTAGGGGAACGCCTTCTAATTTTGTCGTCCCTCGCCTGCAAACAACAAGAAGACGAGCGAATATCGACTATTCGGCCAATGTCCAATGAAATAAGAGAAAGAAGTGCAGTATTTCGATAAATACTTTTCGTGATGAGTTTGCTCCTTTAATGACAGACGAATAAGACATCAACGTCACGCTATAACCCAGAGAACATGGCGTCAGAGATCAGTGCTTGTTATTAAAGGTGTGTCATATTCATTGCAATTTGTGGATTGATTAGGATCATCAGCATTCCAAGGCAATACCACGGTCAATGGATGGAATGGCAGTTGTCTGAAATGAGGGTGCATATCAATATAAACCCATATCAAAATAGAATGCAATGTGGAAGCGGTTTAAACATGAAGGACATAGACTTCCCACAGTTTATCTGGATGTTTCTTTCTGTTTTGGTTAACATCTTTTTAAAAAATGACAAGCATTGTGTTATATGCTGAGTGTCTTTCAGGTAGCGATTGACATTTTTCACATCATTAGACTCGATACATTATCATGACATTGGATAACACAAACAGAGTGACAAATTGCCACTTGTGGGGAACGCATTACGTCATGTCATACCTTGATGATAAGATGCGCCAATAATGCTGAGTGAAAAACCGACCCCTCAATGGACAACTAGAATGTAATCTTATTATAGTCTCGAAGATAATCGTTAATGTTACTTCCTTGTGCTAGTCCACCTGCATGTCCCAATTCGACGGCCGCCTAGGTAAACCGAGTTAAGCAATTAATAAAAACGGTGTTGTGAATTGATGAGTAGAAGTGCATGTGCCGTGTTGGCCAGCGGCGTGATGGTGTACTGGCGTCATTCCCAGGTACGTCCAGCCAGGCCATAACCCTCCTAGGGCTGTACTGGAGTGACACTAATGACTACCTATAGCACCGCATCAACGATGCTTGCTTACAATAACACCAATACCCCAGAATCTTTTCTTAAGAGTAAGTGAGCTCGTAACGGTAGGTGAAATATTGGTTGGCCTATTATTTCAAACTGAATGTAGCTACATGTACATTATGTTTCAACCAAAAATGAAGACTCGGACCCAGCGGGGAAGTGACGTTCGTTGGTGAAGTCACGAGGCAGTTAGAGGGCGTTTTACCCTGCATTTAATATTTGATTTTCAAATTAATTTATTTTAATGCTAAATTCAACACTTTGTAGCTCACTCTGTGAACAAGGCGCCTCTTGTGTGGGCAATAAATTGGCTTAATGCTGTAGACGTTGGCATCACTTGCGCCTTTGGCCATCTTTGTCCCGCAGGGAGTGCGACCAAGCAGTCAGCGACGAATTGAATTTCTGGCCTGTCGCGCTCCGATCGCTGCCAAGCCGAAAAGTGCGTCAAAGTCCTGGACCGATGACAACTCGGATAGCTTGATTCCTGCTTCGCCTCGACACCTTCCATGCCCCTCTTAATTAATTTCCAACTGATAAATGGGGTATGAGAGACGGGGACGAAACCAACGATTATGCATCCCCTTGGAGTCATAGCAGACACCTGCCGCGTGCTTACCTCGCATGACCAATTTGTGCACCCATAAACAAATCTAGGCACATCGCCGTGTAAATGAAGTCTCCTTGTTTGCGCGCGCACGCCCTCTTGAACCAAATCCCACCGCGAAAAGGTGGCATTAGCCGAGCCGCACAAATATGGGTCGCAGCTACGAGTAAAGACAGACTCTCCTCCCCATGATGCATTGCGTTGGGACTGCGCACTCACTCTGACGTCATTCACGATTGTTCGCAGGAAGGCTTTACCGTGGTGAAATTGGTCTACAGCAGAACACAATGATTTGCCAATCTGCGCAAGCAGCAACTGACCATAAACAACTTTGAAGCAAAGGATGCAAGGCACTTATGTTGTCCTCGTAGGCCTATTTGAAAAACAAAAACAATGCACGCTATTACATTAATTGTGTAGGTGTTTATAACATTCGACCGTATTCTTGCTCAATTCGCGACCTAGCTGTGCACCTATTACAGTAAACAGTGCCATTTATCATTTTAGGGCCCAGCCTTGGATGTAGCATGGTAGATATTAGTGAAAAAGAAACGCAAATGTGACAATGGCGAGAGGTTTCCTCTGGCGAGAATACCGTAACAGACTCGAACGACCTGCATCAGAGACTTTCATTACAACGCGAATGAGATGCACAGCACAGAAGCACGGACGACACTGAAATTAATCAGACACATCTTGTAGTTCCAACTAAAAAAGGAAGGACACTTTTAAGAATACTTCAAAGATTGTCACTAGTAGGCCTACCTTTTTATTCCCCATTCTATCAGTTGTGATGAGTTCAATACAAACTAGAGTTGCGGCTACTTTGAGTGGAAGTAAATTGCGTTAAATTCACCTTGTTACCAAAACGACTGAAACGTGAATTGTTAGTTTTTGATTGGCGTGAAAACTTCTGAGGTGCGTTTAATTCTTTGCAAATTCTGACTTAAATTTCGATTAGTTATAAGTACTGACTCATGACAAGAGTAGAACTATTTAAACAGAGAAATCTCTGCATTTGTGTCAAGATGCGTCATGGTGTTTCTTAATACACTTTAAAAGATTATTTAATTAAGGGTATTGGGAGTCCAATCGTGGTTAACTGACCCCATAGGGTTTAAGTTAGTTCTTTACCATGTTTACTCACTTGAAGTCAACTTACTGATGCTCCCGTCAGTTTCTCGACTGCCCGGAAGATGTAGCAGAGAGAAGTATTAGACCTTTCACAGAAATGAAAGCAAAACGCTACTCAATGTTCCTGAAATAAGTCGATTAAGATCTCAAGCTCACTTTAGAAAAACCGCACTAGTTCATCCAAACAGTTTACTATCTACTTACGATAGCAAACTCTACAGGCAAGCCAGCATTCAGGGCAAAGCGTGTGTTATTGCGAGAAATCGTTCACCCCGGATGCGAGTTCGTCCAAAAACAATGCACTGTGTACGTCAGGGAAACCCGAGGCTCGTATTTCTCTCATCATCTACGGCTATTTGGAGGGGTACTTAAATTGCTACGCCATGCAGTGCACGTGGCGTGGCGTATTTGATGGAGGAAATGTTGCTGAATTCCAAATCTTCTCTTCAAACAATCACTTCAGTGAGTCAATCCCTTGCATTCATGCAGCATGTACGTCACTGCACCAAGACAAATGGAACCGTTGCCGACTTCTGGTTCGTCTTCTGAGTCTCCTCTCATTTTTGTCAGCCAGTGTCTAATTTATTTACTGGCCATATATTCTCAGCATTCGTGAATTGTGAAACTTGTTTGCCAAAACGCAGAAAACGGTACCTCGTGTCCAACCTTACGGAATTAGTAGACATGACGATGGTGACGTCATTGTAAAGTTCTATCGATTTTAGGAGTAACTTGTTGTTTTAAGAGGTTCATGGCAAACCATTGATTCAGGAAATACCCAATGCTGGTACAGTCACGTCCTGGCTTATTTGCATTGGGACAATGATGACGTCACTGTAGTCATAAATATTTATGACTTCATCGAGAATTTGATTGCCTGTGATGACGACTGTTAGACTGTCGAATTGTTTCTGTCATGTTCTGTATACAGCTATAAAATTCTGAACATCAATGTGTTGCTTGGAGCGTTGTTATTTTTGTCCATTACAGTTTCCACTCACGCGTGAAGAGATTTGGGTCGAATTCTGTTCCCACTGCTTTTGGTAAAATACGAAACGGAACTTTCCTGTTCCACCTGCACGCGATGTTCTGTGGCTGTATTCTGTCACATCTTTGCAAAAATTGTATCAAGCTGCGAAATTCTATGATGATATGTCAGTTGTCATTCTGCATTGTGCCCCGAAGAAGAGGTGTAAACTTGATGGTTTGTGGTCTGAAGGGATTGCTCTTTACGTGGCGTCTTACTAGCCTGGGAGTATTTCATTTTGCCTCCCACATCCAGGGCATTGCTACCGCGCAGAGAGACTGGCCTTATCGTCTCGACGGTGAGCCGTGCACTCTGAAAACGAGTCGGGTACATGACTTGTTGTTTGCGTGTTGTGACGTAACCTTGCGGTGGTAGTGACGCAGTGAGCCGCGTGACGAGCTAGACCAGGGTTGGGGGGGGGCTGTAGTTTAGCCGTGCGTCTAGTCCCAACGGAGATCAAGTTCGATCATGGCCTTCCTCCATGGTTCGATTAAGTCTGTTTGGTGGACTGAAAAGAGGATCGTCAATTAAAATGGCATGTGTAATTGCTTTGCCCTGCAATTAACGCTGGCGTTAGTTGAATGTCAAAGGCTAACGAGTACCTTTTGCGTGAAAAGAATTGTAGTGAATCGCAACGCATGAAATGTGTCTAATTATTTTTGCTATGTCTTTGTTCTAACATTCATTACAACGTATGCTGACATTTTCGAATCGTTTCCAAGTTAAGTTGTGTTTTGAGTAACAATCAGCGTCATATTTAATCAAGTCGTAAGTAATTGAAAGCATTGGTGTTTCAGTAACACTTAGCTGTACTTTTCTTAAATTCAACATGCACATTGAGATATGTTTCGGTAAAATTTTATACTGACTTTTTAAAAAACTTTTATTCCTTGTCGATACCTCTAAGTTCAAAGTCTACAAATGATTTATGTGCGAGCAAGTGGCCCACTGTGATGGTGTGCAGTCACTGATGCACAATCACACTGAACATGGTGGAAGGAAAACCGCAGTATTGAAAAGCATTCATATATTAAATGTTCGTATATTAAATGTATTTTATAAAATCCACCTTTGTTACCAGCTCCATTTCGGATGTTTTTCAATCTGAAAACTGCAAGACATGTTGCTGCGTTTCACCAATAGCCTCTGTGCTGTTTCCAAACAAAGTGCGCTTTGTGTACGGCAAAATCTGCCCACTCATCTCTTGATCCGTTCGGAGGTCTGCGGCTCAGTAGCTATGTTTAGCTCCTCACAAGACCGCGAGAAAATCCCGCACTGATGTCAACAGACTTGCTACATGGGCCAGGGACGGGGGAGCGCTCACTATACCCGTGAACGGCTTACTCTCGCGTGCGCTCTCCCCATTGACCTTTGGGAAGGTGTGGAGAATATTAATTAATGCGGAATCTGTCGTGACGTCAGTCCTGCAATTTAACCGACGCAGAAAAACGACCTGAGATATACGCGGCGTCGAAGCCACCTCGTGTCAGGCTGCTTAATTTGAATAACTTTTATCAACGTGTAGATGGTACTCCTATGGTAAGGGCAGACTACAAAAGTATGTCGGCAGCAAATTACAGGGGTTTCATTCATCATTACACACAGTCGCCCGGCATTGATTGTTGCTCGCCTCCGAACGTTTGATTGCCAAGTTCTCAAAGCACGTTGTGGCACAAAATACACGTTTGCTTGAAAACCATCCAAAGCTAGCGAATGACGTACACGTGTTGGCAAAACAACATTTGGGGGAGATATATAGATTTGCACTGGCAACACGTTGTGCAGTCAACAAGCTGGTTTGGGTTGAGAAAAACAAGTACCGGCTCTGCATATCGGGATAACCCAGTTTTGGGGGCTGCCATATGGCGGCCCAAAATCCCCCAATTCAGGCAGCATGCTTGGCCAAATTGAAGATGTAACGGGTGCATCAGGAGAGGGTCCGTCAGAAGGACAGCAGGAGTGGATTAACGAAAGTAGACAGAGGCTACCCGAATGAGAATTCGGGACCGCATGGCGATAGCACATGCTTCGATGATGCTGTTGCAGATATGTAATGGTTAGTCCTTTCTTATTTCAATTTCATACTTGCTATTCGTCTTGCCATAACGTGTTTCATAATTTGAATTTTAGCGTCTTATCTTTCTGTTTTCGGAATTTCAATTTGTTTACTTGATAAAAATTGCGAAGTTGCAGAGGTAATAACAATAGCTTTTGACAAATTTCCATTGGATATTACTGACTAAATAGTTGATAGCTTCCTATTGAGAGACACACATTTCATAGTCTGTGCAGTCATCAATAATGTCATATGCTTATCCGATTTTGTTGACAAAACTAACAAGCTTCCATTTTGCTATTTTTCTTCCCAATCAGAATTTCTGTATTTTTCCCTTTCTCGGTTATGCTCTCATCTTCATCATCATACAATGAACACTTTCTCTTGGGACTCACTTGCACTCTGTATTATTTCACAAAATGGTGCACATTTTCACACCAACTCCGCACTTAATGTTGGACTGCTTGAACAAGTTCCAGTTGGAATCTTGTGGCAAGATTGAACATTTCGCTTTATTGATCGTTTCCTTTGAAATGAGTTTACAATAAAAGAAATCGCCCAAGATTTCATGAACTTCTACCAAATCGCTTGCTGCCTTCCTCTGTTATCTCATATCTGTTCGTTTCTTGGAGGATGTGACAGCGTGTGGTTACATCTCGTCAACCTAATTTCTTAGAGTTTTTGTAAGGCCTATGCCCATCCTTGAAATGTCACAGTGTATCGACAAATATATCCAACTCCATTTTGAATTGGCGATAGTGATGCTTAATATGCGAATTAATAACGTATCTGTGAGTACGGAGTTACAAGCTTAAGCTGTGAATGGATGTTATCGTCTACTGGAGACTGTGTACACTTGGGCTCTCATCTCACAAGTGCTCTGTAGGCTCTTAAACGCTCCAAGAGTCCAGGTTTATTTCTACTCCCCCTCCTTTTTTTTCAAATTTAGTCCTTTCGCTGTGTTTGTTGGACCACGCCTTGTCAGTGACCATGATGCTTTACGGTCAATGATGTGTTCACTTGGATTCACTTGATGGGGATGACGTGCAAATTCCTTCTGTGATGTGCTTGCAGTCGGCCGTTTCTCTTTTAAGTTAGCACCAAATGCTGCGTATATCACAAGACTTGGAGAGAGAATTAATTTGCGTGTAACTGAGACTTTTTGCCGAAGAATCTACTGACAAAAGAATTAGCGTGCAAAACCTCAATCGGATGATAAACATGGTGAAAATTGGAGAAACTATTCTGGATTGCCAACGAATAATTAGATTACCATGAAAGCTAGATGATTTCTCCGTATTCGATAATTACGGCACAATTTATCAACTGAGTACAACTAATTTAATCAATATTTCCTTTTTCTTAAAATGAGCCAATTGATGGGGAGGAATTCCGAGAAACTGTTTTCCCTAAATTAAATTGGGTTTTCGTCAGTGTTGCTCTGTTCGTTGTACAAATATGTATAGCGCCCTCTACATGTGGTTGACAGCAAGTTTGGCAATTTCACTCTTGGCTGCAATTCTCGCAGTGTACATGGTCACTGAAATCTCGTACAATTATTTCATGTGAATGGTTCCCCCTGTAATGATAAATGAAATCAGCTATTGATAACGAGTGGTGTGACCATACCCATGAGCCTTGTCCAAAATGGTCAACTAGATAGTCCTAATCATCTATCGTTCGGGCGGTGTTAGTCGAACTATGGCTGTCGTCGCTCGAACTTGCCCAAAGTTTACACATTGCTGCTACTCTTCAAGCCACCAAGGTTTAACAACGCTGAAAGAGCCGGAGCAGATTTTGTCCACCTCAACATTTTCTCCGATATCACAATATTGCTTTTGTCTTTACGAGCTTAGCCTTTGGGAATTTGTCCAGTAACTCTTTGCGGTCATTTTGACATCACATTTGTGAAAATTGAAGCTGCCGTTCTTGTGCAGCGCCCATTTTCCCGAAACAAGTCAGCCAATAATACATATACCATGTCACCGCCGTGATTAATGCAAGCGGGCTAGCAGGCGAGTGACCTTGAACTTCAAATGACCATAACAACAAAACAATATAGTTGGGTTGAAACTTCACACAATTGTACTGATGAGGAGTGTCTTTCCCGAGGTGAGATAGCCAAAAATAACCATCAAAGAGCCATGTTATTTGGAACACACACACATACACAAAGACTGGGGGAGGGATTCCGGCCCCTATAAGAACTCGGTTGTGATAGGTCTGATTTTCGTGACACTTGACGTGCCATATACAGACCCTCTTTATCATTACAAGAGTGAAGTTTAAACCCCAATTTATGGTTTTGTTGTGACGGTCATTGGAAGTTCATGGCTACATGCATGCCAGTGCGCGTGCATTGGGCACCACAGTGGAAAAGTATACAGTTTTGGGCTGACTCGTCTGTGCGAGAACGATATGTTTGATTTTTACAAAAATGGTGTTAAAATGACCGCAAAGAGTTACTTTAAAAACTCATAAAGGCTCGACGTTTGAGAGAAAATGCAATGCGGCGATATCGGAAAAAATGTTGGGGGGTGGGGCGGATTCCGCCCCCGGCTCTTTTAGGGTTAAGTAAAAATTATCCCGAGAGACGCTTATTGCATCTCCATGACAATCATTTATAGATATTCCCAAGTGAGCAAGTGGCGTCTTGATGTTACTTCCTGCTTTTAACTGTCCTTTCATTTGACGTAAACGTTAGGTCTATCTGGTCATACAAATGAAATCGAAACTTATTATGATAAACAGGGAATCCGTCAACAGGTTACAGCTGGAGGGGCCGTGAGAATATGATTCCGTAAGTGGAGGCAATTCACCAGGGGAAATCAATCAATTTAGTACCTCAACAAACCAGGTCCTTCAAAAATAGAAACGATTGCTCTGACCGACAAACTCAACGGACCTTGATTTTAATACAATCATTTGCTTGGAAAAATACAAATACACTGATGTATTTTTCCAGAGGAAAGCCAATTTTTGCCGAACCTAGTGTTCATCTGTAGTGTATGCTTTACCTTTATTTAACCCAAATCACATTTCAACAAGTCCAAAAATGTGGAAAAAGCAGTCCTCAAGGATATTCAAAATAAATTTACGAATTACAAATTTAAGATCCTGGCTACAGATCTATCTAATACATAAGTGCACTTGCTATTTTGAACATGATACACCATACATTTCTCAATACTTTGTCTGTGACCTTTTTACTCCTCCCAAAAATTGCCAAGTTTTGGAGGCTGCGTGTGTGTGTGTGTGTAGGTGGGGGGGGGGGGAGCGAATTTCAACTTCTTCCCAGCTTAACGCGACAGCGCCCCCACTCTAGATTTTGTGTACGATCAGTGCAAAATTTTATTTCATCTATTCCATGAAGTACGCCCTCAATCGTGTTATCTTGATTAATGAGCAAATCCATTATATAGAAGGGATGCTCAGTCACAAATCACAGGAAAGATTGAAAATTGCCTGCAAAAAATTGATTCCTCCCAGTTCTAAATCAAATAAAAGGGGAATCTCAGTTATAGCGACAAAGTTTAGGTTTATCTTGCTTCACAAAGCACTTTATGCTGGATTTATGTATGTCATACCTAATGAGTAATGGGTTCTCCCGTCCTCGGAAGATGATAATAAAACACCATGTGGTGAACGTTTGATCAACTGTCGCGATGCAAACTTTGCCAAGTGTTGTACATGTACCGAGTGTAGTGGTGCGGAGATTTGACACTGTCACGATTCGTGATTCATGTATTTCTCCACTATCCTCATCTTTTGGTAGAGATAGAGTAATTTTTTTTGTACACAAGAATGAGTCTTTGACGATACGCTTCTCCGACAATTTTCGAGAAGCAGGCAGGCGTAACTCGTTCAACTCGGCCAACCTCACGATCGACGTGTTCCAATTTCCATCACTTGTTTTTCCACCGGAATCGCTCAGTCTTCATGTAGAATTCTGTATTGTACGAAAGAAATTACTGGACAGGACGCCATTTGACTTGTATAATGAGAGTTTTTTCGACAAGTTGCAGATTTTTGCTGTGGTTTCTACTCGCACAAGAAAGATCTCAATTCCTTCATTCTCTTTAACCTTGAAGTTGACGGACAGCGATTCTGCACAACTCACGGCGTGTGACTGAAACCTGTGAAGGGTGCGCGCTTGCAGATTTCGAGTCGTGCTGCCGGAATTTCGTGTGGTCACTTTTTTATCCTGAAAGCAAATAGCTTTTGTCAGCTTTAATCCTACTGTTCAACACCTGACTTGAAGTGTTTTGTGAGGTATTGTGTGTAGTTCTTCCATGGCGAGCAGGTGCCTCAGACTAGAGTCCCCTGCTGTGTTACTCCATTGTTAAAATGCGCCAACTTTTTCGTACAGTAGTGTCATCAAAGCATACAAATACTGTTTGAGGATATCTTGGCTTTAATCAGTTTTCCAGTATTTCAGTACTTTTTACTGCTGCATCCATGACACTTTGCTTGCCAGTGGTTTCATGATTGTAATTTTTGTTAAGAGATCATCATGAGTATAGCTGGGCATAAAAGGGATGTCCTGGTTACCAGCTCTCTATCCCGTGTGGATAGTGGGTGTGATCGTGGATCTCTCACCTCAAAGAGGGGTGAAGAGGGAGACTCAACTCTGCCCTTTTACATGGGAGACATGGGTAGCAGTCTTCCCAACATGTCCAAAACCTCCAAGACTTTAAGTAGATCCTCGGATTCACAGAGTTCTAGTTTTTACAATTCTCCGGACATGAGCCCCAAGACTGATCAGGTTTTTAAATTTGACCTCATCGGACCTGGCTCCAAAAAGATTGGCTATACTGTATGCACGAGCTCTAGCACAAGCAAGCTGTTGCAGCGACCTAAGCCCAAGCCTGTCGTGAGTTTGTCGGGGGATTCTTCACCAACTGGACCCCATAAATTTCTCCGCGAGTCTCGCAGTCTGGATCGCGAGGATGAAACGGACCGGTTTCCTGAACCCCGTCGGTTGCAACGTCAAGAGACCTTTGATTCCTCCGCAAGCAGTGTGCAAGCCCTCCAAGACAAAATAACCAATAATAATTTAATTGGCAGGCCCCCCCTGCGCACTGCAAGGTCATTTGATTTCGGTTACCAGAGTGCAAATGGTGGGGACTCGCAGAACAGTTTACAGCCCCCGAGCGGTAGTGACTCGCTTCAAGTGATAAATACTGCCAAAGTAGCTCCATCGCCAGCAACTAAACGTAGGATAAACTACTTTCAGAAACTTGCATCAAGTGTTTTGTCTGGTAGTCGTTCATCATCATCGGGACCTTCCAGTCCACGAGAACGCAAGTCCACCAGTGGGTCAGGGGAATCTCTATCAGGTCTGCCTAGCAGCCCTGATCACACCAGTAGTGATGAAGGGGGTTTCACTGATGCCTTTTCCCCGCCTTCTTCTCCTACAGTTATGCACAAAGGCCGGCAGAGTAGCTCGCCGAGTAGTAAGTTCATGCCAAAGAAGATTTGGCGGACCAAATCCAAGCCGCAGTCCAGCTCACCTACTGTCACCACACTCTGGAATCCAGAGGTAAGTGACTGTTTCATTATAACTCTTTAATTCTACAAACCCACCGTACACTGTACTTTTAGCTTTTCAAAATCTGGCATCCTATGTGCCAGGATTGGATGAGATTCAGAACTGTAATGCCCAGCCAGTGTTGAATTTGTCATGTTTAATGTCCCTAGGTTTGGTGTACCATGCATTGCAGGTGGATTTTATTGCATTTGTTTATTTGCAGGTTTCCAGCTGAACCACTTCAGCTTAAGTAAATAAATAAGTTTATTTAAAGAAACAGGTTCACAGAATTGGAAGTAACTATTTAAACAGAAATTATTAGGGTGTCATTATTAAAATGGATACATTTGACCATTAATTTTGTTTTTTCCTCAAAACTTGAATATATAGCATGATGTAAATGCAGCAATGGAATTTCATAGTTAATTCAAAAAGGAAGATAACTTTCATGCCTGTATGCTCTCACGAGTTCCAACAGACTACTATCTTCGTTGACAGACACTTTGACCATGAAATATGGCATTTCCTTGCCATTTGTTTCATTTTCATATTTTTCCCAGTTCATTGATGTTGACTATGTAAACTGAAAGTAAACATTGCTTACTCATTCTGAAATTAACAGTGCTTTAAAATAACCTTGAGTCTAACAAATTGGTCTGTTTTATCAACCTGCATGATTTTTTCTCTCAGTAGGAAATTACCTTGAAACTTGTTATCAAGCAGATAAGATAATTTGCCGTTACTTCCTCTTGAATGAATTTACTGTGTGATCTTAAAAAAATCAATGAAATGATTGACCTTAGTCCAACCAAAACCCCTTTCTAAACAACGCATACAGTAAGGAGATTCGGGCTCTGCAGGCACTGTAAGACTTTTAAAGATTTGTATTTGGCAAACACCTCAAAGGAAAACATTATTATGCCAGAGTTAACTCCACTGTTCCCAGCCATCGCTGCATCATTATGGAATTAGTGGCCCTTCTCCCCAAAGCTGCCTGATACCCGCAAACAAAACAAAAGGAAAGTAAAGATTGGAAAAATACAAACCGGTTGATCCAGTCCTTCAGAACCACGCTTTCTTTGATCATTAGCGCCTCCACGCAAAGAGAGACAACATTGATTTCTTCATGCTGTTATGCATTGTTGGGCAGTGTCTACTGAGACTTATGTCCACTGGTTATTCTGAATGGTCTGAATGGTCAGTTGAAGGCATTGCTTGGGGCGTTATTGGGGTCTATGGACTGACCAAGGTTAGGATGTGAGAGGTCACTCATGTACATGTATTCAGGCCTACAGGGCATTTACATATAGGAAGTAACAACTTGCATCACATGATGGCCTTTATATAAAACTAAGCTAAGTACGTACTGGTACATTATTTTGGCTGTTGGAATTCTGAATATTTTTAAGGTCTCTCTGAAGTTAGCCTTTGAAAAGAGTAACACATTTAAAAGCACAGTTTGCCTTTATAGCTCTCAGAAAATGCATAGAGTCATGTACATTCATAATTTTCAAACAACGAGACTTCACGTTTATTGGAATATTTTCTTAACTTGCATTTTGATGCAAACTTTTAAAAGGTCGTCGCCCTCAGATATTTGTTCTTGTTGCTTTTACTCCGTTCAAACTCATTGTAACACCATGAAATTAATAGGAAACTATCAGAAATAATCTTGCAGGCTCCTCAAGTCCTTTCATGTTATAGACAGAGGCACATCCAGTTTAGATGATATGACATCAAACAAGAAAATTTGAATCTGGGGATAAAGATTTTGTCTGTCATTGGAAATGCCTTGATGTTTTGCTCTGCTCTATGAAATGAAGAACAAATCAAATACTATTGGTGTCTTGATTGATGAGAGTGGCAAAATAACATTGTAGATTTTTGACAATTTGATTATGAGGCCAGTAGCCCACCACTTTATCAATAACTGTTGATAATAAAAAGTGTTATCAAGCCCTTGGCCTGGTATACAGCCTGAAAGTAGAAAGGTCACGCAGCGAGCTTCCTGAACCCTCCCTATGGGGATTTTACATTGGGCCGTCCTATCACGTTCGGTAGTTTTTGGACGAATAATGCTTAGCTGAAATCACCCCATGAAACACTTGTGTTGGAATTTTACCTTTATCTTCTGTCCTTTAGTAATATTTAGGAGAAATCACCTGGAGATGGCTAAAAACCAAATTTTATTAATGACCTTTCATGTCCAACGATATCGCACCTACAAGTTTGTCTCCTTGTTCATGCATGTTTGTTTTCACTCCCTGTGCTTTCGTGGAAATGAGGTTGTACAGCGTTGCAAAGATATACCTATACATGTGTATCTGCAGTCTATGGGTTCCAGATTTCGTTGAGTTGACATCACATAGTTGTTGTCAGCAAAGGTTAGGTAAAATATCAGAACCTTTCATAAAAGTAGAATATTGCTTTAAGTTTATTACCTTATAAATTATAAAAGTATGTAAAATATTTTGATCTGTTTTTATTTTGGCTTTGACCGACAGACTACCATAAAATTTCAAACTGTACATGTTCATCTGCGGGGGGGTCAATTTTTGGCAGGATATTTCTCTTTAAGGTCAGGTGATTTTTCAGTTTCTATAAATTGATATACTGGCAAATATTTTCCAAAGCCCCCTATCTTAGTTGGATTTTTTCAAGAAGAAACTGAACAAAAAAATATTACAAATTCTGAAATCGTTGCACGTTATTTTTCTTGTCCAAGGGTTCCGGAAGCATGCCATCAGGGGCCAACTTTCAGGCTCTATTGATTTCAAATTTTACAAAGTCCTCAGCAACATTCAAATTGGCCCCAATGCGACACTGTCATGACACATACCTCCTCTATCTCCAGGCGGTAATGAACACGTTACCCCACTGGGAATTTATCCCATAAGGCCATGCGGCTTCTCTACTCCAATCAGAATGGATCTGTATAATTACATCTATCAATTATTGAATTGTTTCCTCTGTAAGTGTAGTAACCAGTATCCCTTGGGAGACTGTGTTTTTCCTTCATTAACATTTCATTAGGGAATGCATGTACATTAAGTTGATCTTTCAAGTTCTTTCTTTCTGTTTGAATATTTTTGTTTTTTGTACTACATGTATTTGTCACACTTTCTTTTTGTCCCACTTTTAGATCTTTAACAGCTAATGAAACATTACATACTTTGCCATTAAAAATCACAACAGTGAAAGATTCCCACAAAGCCTGACCTTTTTGGAGCTTTTGGTTACAATACTTTGCAGGCAAGATATATGTGCTTAACCTCAAAAATAAATCAATAGCTTGAAATCATGCCAAAGTCAATCCTTTATTCCGGGCTTGCTGCCTAGTGGTCATTCCCTTACAATTCCTATTTACATGTACTTTGCACCCTGCATTTCCAGCTCCTTACAATAGCACCACCCATCTTGTCCTGTCAATCCAAATTTGAACGTTCCTTCAACCTTTCTCCAGTTGCCTTTTGTCACATCCTGAAACTCAAGATGCTGAACACACAAGAGAGTGTTCAGGATGGAAAGAGCAAAGGGGAGGGGGTGTTGTTAATAGTGTATCCCAGCATGCAATTCCCAGAGGATGGACAGACTTGAAGGAAGAGAGGAGACTTTGTTGCCAAGGAGCCTTGTGAAGGATGTCCCTGGTTCAGGTTTCATAGCAAGTAAAGGGCTGGAAGGAACTGACACCTGTCTTGGAGGAACTGGAATTGAAGAAACCAAAAATGAAGGAAACATTCAAAATGACATTTGACAAATTCCTTGGTTGACTGATTTACTGAAAATATGCATTGGCCGGAAATGGGATAGCACTAGTAAATTTATGCTATGTAGGCATTCCAAAAGCTGTAAAATGTCTCATTCTTGGACGGAATTTTTGAATAGTGTTATTCTGAGCTGTCCACATTAATGTAACTATAAAACTGCTGTGGTTGGTTTGATTCTGATTCTTGTTTGTTTCTCTTTTATGTTTAGGTATATTTGTGTAGATAGCTTAAACCCCCAATGGCAAGTCACAGTTATTCAAATTGCTACAGTTGTCAGGCCAGCATATGTGTTGGCCTGGCCGCCTGGCCAATAACACCCTGTGCATTGTGGGCCAGGTTCCTCGACAGCCGCTTGTTATTCCAAACGGCCAGTTTTGCCCACGGAGATGTTTTTCTTTATTTCAGAAAAGAAAAATCAATATTGCCTGCCGAAAGAGGTGACGGCGGTGACATTTTACGCAGGAGAGTGAATCGACGCAAGGCGGTTAGCTTTATACCATCTGCATATTGCTAACTAAATTGTAATTTTTGTCTATTGGATTCTGCTGGCATTAGCTGGGCCTGCAGTCTATAGAACTAAGGCAAAATCCACTCTTCAAAAGAATACTTGAAACCTGTTTTTCTTGTATTTTGGGCCTTGTAGAATTTTCCAGTGGTCCTCCCTTGTGGTAATTGTTTTCAGGCAATGGCTGGGCAGTCACTGGATTGGAATTTCAATCAGTTGAGATACCTTCTCTCGGTTGGTTTACCTGGCTGAATACTTTAAAAAAAACACTTTCTGTTAGTCAATGAAGTTAAGCAGGTGTGACTGCTCAATGTTTTGTTTGGATTGTAATTCCAGAGTTTTAATTACAACAGGAACAAATTTCTCCCAAATTATTGATGATTTGTGGCAGGTTTCAAGCTATTTTTTATATACTAGCCTTCACAGTTTTGTAGCCAAATACCTTTTTATGCACTGGTGTTTCTTTTTTCTTTCCATTTGCTTGGGATTACAATGGCAATTGATGGGAACCCTGGCATGTTAAAACATTGCTTCAAGTGAATGAAGTCATACATGTAAGATGTACACTTGCTACATGCAATTCTCATAGCAGGGGGGTGACAATTTCCTTCATTTTTTTTTTTTTTGATTATCTGTCTGCATTATGTATGCTGTTCATTAATTGAATCATTCATGTGTAGAGGAGAAAAAGCTTGATGCATCCATCCCTTTGTTTTCATTTCATTAGATTGTGACTACATGTATATGTGCATGAATAATTGAAATCAGATTCGTGGATGAGACCAGACTCCAGGTTTGCTGTTGCCCATGCAGTGCAGAACATAAATTCCTCTTACCATTGGTTCCAATGAGCACCTTGGCCATTGGTAAACATGTAATCCAATTGAATTGCTGGTCCTTTTGTTTGTGGCGCTCATGTTGTTCAAACAGCTTGCATCCCTGATAATGAAGCTACATGCATTAGCAAGAAGTGGACATGTTCAGTAGATGTTTGGTTCAGGTTAGGGGGTAGGGTGGGACATGTACATGTACCTTCAGGCTTTGCAAGTTGACCATGAAAGTTGGCAACTGTCAGGATGTTTATCAAATCCATTCATGCAGAAGTCAATGAACCTGCAAGGCTGGCTCAGTTTTTGATTTATGATTTTTTTTTCATGAGTTGGCAGATTTTTAGTTTGTATGATGACCAGTTTTGGGCAATTCCTACCTCTATACTATAATCAACTAGGATTTTCTATCATTCTATTTCTATCAGGTATGATGGCAATTGTATCCATGGTTGTATTCTAAGGCTTACAGGGGGTAGATTGTTTGAAAAGTAGGCTGTTAGACTACAAAAATGACTAATGTGTAATGAGGTTGCTAGCTTTACACTTCTTTTTGATGTTAAGGTGCCACCTTGCGTGTACATGTGTGATTATTTTTTCATTAAATGAAAAAATAATCAAACTACACAATGTTTTAAATTTCTTTTTAAATCAATTTGAAATACATGCACAAAGCAGAACAATTACAAGGATGATAGTTGTGTTTCATTGTTGAAATTATGTAGAATCTCATGGATAAGGCACGGTAAGGTTTTTTTTTAATAATACCGGTATGTAAGACTGTGTGATGTAGACATTGGTGGTAATGCTGTAGGCAGAGTGCTGAACACACGCAATGGTAGGCAGAGCCTGTTATCCAATGCACACACAATAAGATGACGGTGGCAGAAGCGCGCAGTTTATTCAGTCAACATGAACTTCAGTTATACTTGAGAAAAATGGGGTCAAAATCATAATGCATAATTTGGGGGATGGCGGTATTGATATATAGTGGTAATGCAGTTGTGTACATAACGGTTCTCTTTAGAATTTATGTACAAGTCCCATGTCACTTTTGTGTTAGCAGGCTCACTTACATGATAAAGCAGCATTTCTAGTGGTTTTGTGAAGTGTTTGGGATAACCCAAGGTCCCGTCTATGAATTTAATATCGCTGGTCATGAATAGAAATAAACACAGTGTCATAAACTGGGGCTCTCATGCACTTTTGTGCACACATGTGGTTCAAAGTCTCTTGAAATATGGGTTAAAATTTTGCACCTGCACCTGGCAATGTACTGTACATGTACATGCTGGAATCAGTGTTGTGCTCATTTGATCTCTTTACAGAAAGAATTAATTTTTGAGAACACTTTGTGAAAGGTTTCCTCATAGACCTTAGGGTATTTATTTTATCATCGCAGATTTGGATGGATATCTCAAAGTATTATAATACGTACTATACACATTCCATCTTTGATCATATCAATCTAAACATGGTGCAAATCAGATGTTTTGAAATGGGGCTTAAGGAAATGTAGACAGAAAATCAATTTTGTATTATACTGAGAAAGGAATAATTTATCTATTGAACCTTCTTACAAAATACCGTAAATATGATTAATGGAATAAGATTGAAAATTGTAAAAATAAAAATCTTCATCTGCCTTTTTGAAATTCTCAGAAGATGTTGCAAACTCTTCTAGTTCCCAACGTTCTGTTGATTTCTACAGACTGGATCAATTTACTTAACAGCCTACGTGATGTATTCCTGACCCCCCCTCCGTCACTTGCCGCTGTGACTGAACAAATTTCCGCTAAATGAAATGAGAATTCCGAGCTCATTTATTTCAAGCTGTCCAGGCTTGAAATAATAGTTGTTTGTTCAGAGTCTGCCGACTAGAGACCAAGTCTGATGACAAAGTGCCCTAAAATTGACAGCCCCGCACCGAGGTTATAGATTTGTTCAGAGAAAGAGGCTTTGGAAATGTAATTTTGCATTTGTCCTGTAAGCCTCTGTCAAGTTATAAACAGGGAGAAAAAAGGGGGGAAATATTTCATTTAAACATATTGTAGTAGGCAGTGGCTTGTTTTCTTTGCGACAGTAGGGTTCAATTTGAAGTTTTTTTGCATTTTGCTTCTTTCCTCATTTTAGATTTAATTGATTGAATATTATTGTTTAGTTGGTGGGTAGGTCGAGTGAAAAGGGATTGAAGGAGAACTTACATGTAAATGTAAATTGAGTGGGTCTAGCATTTGTGTCAATTTTGGATTCAATGTACAATCAAGTCGACACTGCATGGCTTTTATGGAGTTCTTCACGTTCATGTAGAAGACAGATGCGATGAACTTCGTGTATTGACTTAAGTTAAATGCATACATCACCAACCTCTAACATTATACACTGTACCAGAAATACATATATTTACAGAGAGAGTTGCGACATAAGTGTCTCAATTGTTGGAACCAAAATGGTGGATTATGCATCAGTGCACATGGACAGTTAGCACACAATGGTACTGCACACCTAATGAACAGCTATTGCAGTTGAAAAGTCTGAGGTTGGCACTACTTTCTCTGGAGACAGTTCTGCATTATACATTACACTTCTAGAATCATGCTGAGAAATCTTGGATCACTGTTGCCTTAGTAACCAAAGTAATCCAGCACAACTGTTAGGTTTTACCCTCCAAAATGTTTTAATGTTATTTTTTAATCAATGACTGCAAATGGCAATGTCTGTCTTTTTCCTTTTTTTGTTTATTTTGTCCAATATGACATAAATTGGGTAAATTTCTCATGATCAAAGTCACATCTGACAAAGATTGAGCATTGGCCCAGTTTCTGTAAGAACTACATGTACAACTTAACCACCTCTTCAATCATATCAGAAGGCTAGCAGTCACTGCAGGTAGCATGCCATGTCAAGATTATCCTCATAGGGCTATGGTCATAATGACCCCGTCTGTTAATCTTCAAAGGGCCACAGGCCTGTGGATGCTGACAACCGAATTCTTGGAGTCAGGTACTGTATGGAATAACAGAGGTAGTCAAGCCACAAACCTGGCTATTGTGAACGAGAATGCAATGTAATGAACTATAAAACTAGTTAGATTGAGCCCTAGCTTTTTGACCCTGTGAAAAACAAAAAAGTGTTGAAACGTGCTTGTTGATGTGTCCTGTGGTATCTCCCTTCATGTTTTCTGTTGTAACTTTGCTAAATGGAAGAGTATCTAAACAAGACATCATTTTAGCAAACAATATCAAGTAAGGTTTCTCATTGATGCAGTGCAGACTGCATGTTCTGTGTGAATTTCAACCTAGCCTTTATATGTGCAGATGTACAGTTAATATGTGAACCCTTTTTGATGATTTTCTGATTTATAACTAATAGTGCACTTCATTCCATGGCAACAGACTTATCTCAAGACACGCTGCAGATCTTTACTAAGAGAGATGGCTCATTATAATGCTGGTGGCGTGTGCATATTTGTCGGACAACAGCATCATATCGATGTGTTGGTCAATTTCCTCTATGATTTCTCCTACTCCAGATTTCTGCAATTTGTTTACATAGGCCCAGGGTCATTGATTTTTCAAACACGAGTAACAACCGACAAAAAGGCTGGCTTGTTTTTTGTCCTTCGTGAAAGATTTCTGGACTGTTCAGTTTGACCAACCTAAATTTACACATCAATCATCTACTTCAATGCAGTACAGAATGAAGAACAAAACCAACGTATTGGCAGTTCATTTATTTTAATTTTTTTCTTTTTAGATTGGAATGCATGTTTCCATAGGTCTTTTGTTCAATCACACCAAACTACCTGGAAATGAAATTATTTCCAGAGACCATGATTGTAAGGTTGTTTAATTTTGCTGTTTGCACATGACTCAGTTTTCTCTCTTTCTCTTCCACCGACTGATAAACCCTGGAGGAATAAAAATAATCCTAATGCTAAGAGTTTAATTTTTTTCAGATTAATAACCAGGATTCCTCCAAGAGTGAAACCCTACACTTGAATAATTCAGTTACCCGGTGTTGTTTAATCCTTGCAACATACATCATCTGATCAGCTCGCCTATTGTGCCATTTCCTGTAGAACCTGCCCTTTTCTATCCAGCTGCTGTGCACCTAAGTATACCTCTGTCTTTATCTTAGGCCCATCTACTTGATTCTAGCCTGGAATCGTGACGGTGTCCCACAGTGGAGAAGAATCCATCACAACTGACAAATCATGGGATTTCAGCCTTCACTTGCCCATCCTTTTATCCCTTGTGCTAATATTCCTTCCAGCAAGAAACAGGAGCGAGAGGAAAAAAGAAATCTCGCCTCTCGCAGAATTCCCCTGCTGGAGAAGGAAATTGTAGTCTTGGCAGATGACAATTATGAGCCCCTGCCGGTGGTGTGCCTGCAGGGTAGTGGGATTCACTGACGTCATCACCCTGTCATTTGCTCCCCGCTATGGCTTATTACACCCCTTTATTAAAGTTTGCTGTGTGAACAGCATAAAACCCTCCTGAATTCTCACTGGACTACTCACAGCTGAATTTTTGGAGGCGTCTGCTCCTCAGATTTTTTTTTATAAAAAGAGACGCTTGTTTTTCAGTGTTGTCTCTCTTTACTGAAGACTTCTGAAATTTGTTTGAATCAGGGACTCCAATGCTGAATTTATCTTGTAATTACGTGTATCACAACCTGTCTGGTTTTGTTCCCTGAACTGGTTTATAGCAAATGTCAGATCGTATCTTCTGGGAAATTGATTGCTTTTTCCTTTTACCTACCCCCCCCCACCGCATCAGACTTAAAGGATTTTTGGAGGCATTATTGAATAATCACACTCCCTCAAATCATGGTGCCCAATAGCAGCATAAGAGTTCCATGAACAAACAGGTATTTTTCTCTCCATAAAACTAGCATAAGATAGACGACCAGCTACCATTTTAAGAAAAAAAATGACCGTGTAATAGTGAACCATGGAGCTATAAATGATTGGAGCATACATCTTTGTCTGTTCACAAATGTGAGCGTCTTCAGTGAGCATGCTCAGTAGTGAATCTAGGTCTGTAAAATGTATTAAAATAAAAAGACGGGCAGGCCATTGCCCGAATGGTTTTATGACCTCCTGAATTTGGGTTGTTACAGTCATGTTCTCTCGATCTTTGGCAAAAATTGTTTACATGCCAGCGGACACATACATCTCTTCTAGCTGGTTGGAGTTGTTATTTCTCACCCTCATTTACAAATGCTAGCTGTCATATCTTTGTCAAATTCTGGTTCTTTGACTCTGCAAACCTGAGATCCAAATAAGCTAACTAGTCCTAAGCAGGACCTCACAATAGTGCATCTAGGATATTATTGTCCCCTGAATGATCCCCTGTCTAGTCTTTGCTTTCAGGTATTCCATTCCAGTGGAGTCGGTGTTACACTCTTGCGCCCTCAGGCAATGTCTGACCAGCACACTTTTGCTGCTTCCATGGACTCATTCCCTGCTACATTTACAACAGTCGCCTCTCTCAATTTGAGGAGTTAGTGCACTCCATTTCAATCTAAAAAGGGCCCGGTTGCTATTACTAATACTAGAGCTTCTGCCAGCTGAGAGAGAGAGAGAGAGAGAAAGAGAGAGAGAATTGCTGGTCGTGGGGATCTTATGCCATATCGGTCTACTCAGCAATCTCTGCACGAAGCCTGTGAAAGATTTCCTCCTAGATTGGTTTCAAATTGTCAAGTGTGTATTTCCATCAAGCAGACTAGGTGCAGGCAAACACACGGGTTCAAATGAAAAATGCTGAAATCTACAAGTCCCAGCAAAGAGAATGCCAAACTATGGGTCTCAAGCTGTGTCAACATCCATTTGTATAGCACATGGCTCTTCAGTATACATGTACCCAGTACTCGCTAAACCTGAATCAGTGTGTTTGGTTTTAGTCACAAGTTGTTGACACATGTATGTATTAAAAATCACTGTAGTTTCTTTGAAGCGAGCAGCAGGTTTGCGTTCCTTGCATGTTGTCCCTATATTTCTTATCTTCACTAGCTAACACTAACCCCCCCAGGGTGTATGTACCAGGTAACATCATATTAATTGAGGGTTGTTACAATTAATGTTAAGGCCTTGTTTCCTATATTAATGTCAGAGTAATGAATGGATACTGTCGACTGAAACAGGAATGAATCCCAGTACATACCGTTGATTCATTTCACTGTTCTGCATTTCCTCGCAGATGAAAATGGTAAACAATCCACTGACCGTTTTACCCTATTACCATTTTTGCAACGGTCGAATGGTATTGGGATAAATACAGTTTCACTGTTTTCTTGTTTTAATAACATTAAATCGAAGACCGACTGTTTTTCTATTTTGCTAAGTTGTTTGTGTAAAACCGCAGGGCAAAGTCATTGATCTTTATACTGTACTTAATTTGATTAAAAACACGAAAAAGGTAAAACTTTATTTATCCCAATACTGTTTGACCATTGTAAACTTGGTATAAGGGTAAAATGGTTGATTGATAGTTTACTTTTGTTGTCTACGAGGAAATGTAAAAATTAACGAATTAACTATATCTACACTGTATATGTATCAGGATTGGAATGGATTATTTCAATTAAAAGGGGGGATTACATCACAGGCAATGTCTTGACCATTTTGAAAGAAATGTTTCAGTCAGGATTATTTGTCATGTAAAATTTTGCCTTTTTTGTATAAAATCCACCCCCCAGTATTAATTCAGATCTGTAATCTCTAAAATTGCCATACTTGGATAGGCTTCCCTTTAAGGTCAGTGCAGACAATGAACTTAAGCTGTTCTACAGTCATTCCCTTCTGCTTATTGTGCCTTTCTGAATACTTACCCTACTCCATTATCTCTTTAAGCCTATCTTAATGAGACAGTTATAGTCCCCAAGTGTCCACTCAGTCTTTTCAGACAGTAGGCGCTCAGTAGTTACCCCCCACCCCTGTGTGCCTTTTTATGAGTGATTCTGAGGGGGAAGACAGGTCTTATTGATTCTCCTTCCTCATCCTTAAGCTGTCACCAATTCCTCTTTGGGAAAGATAGATGGAGTTTAGTGTAATTAGTCTCTGGTCAGTAGTCATCTATTCCATGTATTCAGGCCGGTCAAATGGCCGAGCTTAGCAGGAATGCTAAGCCAAGCTGAGCTCACCCTCCCAAATCACTTTGGGACTTGCCTCACCTGCTCTTCTTAATTTTTAGACCAACATGTTGATCGTTGCCAAACCAATAATGAATATTCAATCAGGATCACATTGTTGCAAGTCAGTACTAATTGAGTTTTCACCCTTCAAGGACAATTTTGAGTCTTGATGCAAAAAAAGTCAAGTTTGGCAGAAATAAAAGCATAACTCTTTGATATGCCATTTTGTTGACATTTATCAGTCTCTATTTTCATGCAGATGCTTACATATCGTGAATATAAAATATAAACTACAGGTAGGGTAAGATATATCCCATCACTTATCAGAGAACTTAATGATTGTTCTGAACTGTGTAGTGATCTGTGTGTTCTCACACAATGAGTTAAATATAATCAAAAAAGAAAGTGTGTTTCTTCCCGTTTCTGCCATCAACGGTTGTATCATCAAACGGGTTGTTTATGGATGGCCGAACCCAATGCCATCAAAATCTTGCAAAATATCAAAACCAAATAGAGTTTGTGCAAGTCTAAAGAAAATAGGGAAGTTCTAGTGCACTATAAAATCAGTTTGAAAACATGGGTGATTGAAAAGAATTCTGAATGATGATTGGACCGTGGATGAGTGACTGGAAATAAAACTGCATGACACTTAAAGTTACTGTCACTGTTGGTACATTGTATGGCATAAAAACCAGGATTGCATAGAAATTGGTACACTGTACCCTGAAGTGCATGCATGCATGGCCACTTGTCAATGCCTAAACATAGGCCCAACTGATCAACACTGGTCCAAATGCCCTTCACCTTCATCTAAACTCTTGCCAACAGCCAGATAGATGACATGGATTCCACGGTACCCACTGCTACCAACATGCTGCTTCAATATCTCCCCAGCTTCCAATAGAACATTTCCATATCTTAGTACGCGGTCAGGGCACAGGTTGTCCCAGCTCAGTGGGCTGTCTTACTCTAGTCTCGGGCAATCCTAGCTCTCTGTCATGCATGAAGCATGCATTCCCTAACACCTTGCGTCATGACATTTGGTACTTGGCTATCACCAAAATCACAGGAGACTTGACTGATGGCTTGCTGGGTCCTTGGAGGATGCCTGATTCCCTACCATCAACCCCTGAGATTCACTCCCATTTCTAAAACCCGAGGCATTGCACTTTTCAGTAATCAAGTCTCATGTGGTCCTCATCTACTGTACAGTACTATGAAAGTGTGTAGTTGATGAAGTATCGGTATGCTGACTATTATTTTTTTTTTGAGTTAATGGAAATAGTTTGTTCAAGATGCTTGAATATTTTATGGCATGCTTAGATTGTGACTTATTTTATTGTGTTATTCTCAAGGTTTGAAATTCTAATTTCTGTAGTTAAGTCGTGAGATAAAAAAATTGGAAATTAAATGTGACGTGTACTGTTTTTATAAAAAGTTTAGTTTGTGTAATAACTATATTCTATTAAAAAATTAAGATTTGTTCATCACAATGTGTGAAAATAAGTAAATATATAATGTCATAAATATACGTGAAGGGAAATGGTTTAGATATGTAGTAAAATATTTGCTAAATCCAACACACTTATCATGTACAGGGAAAATTCCTGCCATCGAGTTTGTGATGTCGATGTCGAAGTAAGCCACGCTAGGAAGTGAGTCTTTCAGCAAACATGGTTGGGATAGCAGCCTTCTCTACTGGAGGGCATACCATTGCAATTTACATTTTACTCTTCATCGATTGCCCGCCACTTTACACAATAAACTTGGTTTAATAAACAGCAGCCTCAGACGGTAGTCTGGATGATGATACTTAACCGCCGATGATATCAACAAAGATCTGCATCTGCCGCCGCGCCGTTCTTGCCGAGAAAAGAAGGAAAGGGGAAAAGAGAAAAGCTGACAACAAAATCCGATCCCGACGAGTGTGCGTCCTTTATGGAAATTTGAGAAATTGACTACGGCAAGTCCAAATCACATCAAGAGAAATTGAATACGTTAGTCCGTCTTGCCCCAGGATTTGCCATTCAGTATTCAGTCCCATGGTTTACTCACGTTCCTGTGCAACGCACGCCTAATAATGTCTACAGGATCTCATATAAAAGAGGCACAAGCTTTAGAAATAGCAATTCCAGATCTCTCTCCTCTAGGCATTTTTATGGTGACCTTTTTATGAATAGTTTGTTTTTTGGTTTCCTTGCTGTAGCACCTTTTTTGTGGACATTTAGAACTTGTGTGGTTGTATGACTGACCGAGTGACATCTGGTTAGGGTGCAGATGAGAAACTTGTAAACAACTGATCAGCATGCAGGTTGTGAATTGGGTTTCAGGGTGGCATTTGTAAAGTCATGTAGATTTCATTGCTAGATGTCTTCTGAATACTCTAAAAAAAAATAAAAATTCTGTAAAAGGAAATGTACACATTAAAGCTTACCTCTCTTTGCATGAGTTTGTTTTTAAAGTGTAGGAGAATTTTGTACATCTGTATTCTTAATCTGTGCAATTCATTTTTGTATCTTAATTGAAATTTTAGATCGATATTCATGATTTAGAAAGCAAGGCAGGGTAGTTGTTACAATTTGTTTTGCAAACTCTTTTATTCTGGTTGGTTGATTCCTTAAAGATGATATGTATTTTGATATTCTCAGGCACATTTCCTGACGAGGAGATAAAGTATATGCAAAGTAAACCCTGTAAACATTAGCCTCTCGTTTGAAGCAGAACATAGTATGTACTGAACTCTCCTCTCTCAGAATGGGGCACTCTTAGTCTACATCAAATGTAAATTTACATGAACTTGGACAGCAACAAAGATGCAGAGGTACAGGAGGACGTAACTCCCATTTTGTCAAGCCCTTGAAGGTGACTTGTCACCTAAATTGGAAATTGGACGAGTTGCTGCAAGGCATGATAAGAGTTGCAGAAAGGTTAACAAATGCCTGTAGTCTGGTTCAAGAGTTACCATGGTAACTCGTCATTCCAGATATGTCATGAGTAGGGGAAGCTGGTTCACATGGAGTGGTCAAATATTGCTGGGGAGGTTTCTTCATTTGGATTTCAGCATTAAAGGGCTCTTAGTCATTTGGAGAAACTGTTTGGTAAACATTTGAGGATCCAGGAGGAGGGTTAACATGGAGTAAATGTGCACAAATGGCAGGGTTGACGGAAGTAATCAGTCACCAGAAGACAAAAAAGAGTCTCTGGTTTCTGGACACTGCTTGCTTCACTTTAGACAGGGATATATGGGTTGTCTTTTTGTGGCTGTGATGTGGTGCCCTGTAATGGACGAAACTGGCAGCTTGATTGGAATCTGCTGTTTATTCCATGCTCAGCGGTTTGAGATATACTACATAAAGGGCACCTGCTAGGCCTCCTACTGCATGTATGTATGAGCATGGTATGAGTCAAAAACTCTTTACCTGTGTGCAAGTAAAATGTGTTTGTTACCCTTTCTGCTTTGTCTCCTGCCCCCAAAGCAACACCAAAATGAATGTCACTGAATCTCTTTCAGAGTGAACTTTGCTTCACAAATCAAACAGGGAAAACAACCATAAAACTTAACACAATGCATGCACTGTAATGTACTAATGTACTTCAACCAGATAGATCAATGAAATGACAGCTTGTAAGGAATAAATTTAAATAGCTGATTTTGACTAACTTCATGGGATTTGTCAGGCACGTTGGTGGCCGTGTGCTTGCTTTCTACATAAGTGGGTGCAAATATCCATCAAATGCAAGTTTCAGTTTTCCGCCCCCCTCCTTGAGGCCTAATTTCTTAATCTTTGAAATTTTCTTATCACATCTGAGGTCTTCAGAGGTTACCCTGCCACCCAGAATGAAATTAAATGACGTCTTATTCTCCAGCATTTTCTGAGGCAGAAATTGGTTCATCATTTTACAAGAAGAGAAGAAGACAGACGACTTTGGGCTCCCAAAGTCAAGTGAAATCCTTGTCTGACATTGACTGCATTGCTCAGTGTCGGCAAGCATTTCCATCTCTGTCTTGACAGTTGACATTAACAAATGTGGGAGAAAAATTTGCCGCTTTTTCTGAGCACTCAGTGGAGAGGTTAACAAGGCCAGAAAGGATGTTTAATTTGGGTGGAAATTGGATAAAAATAAAATCAAGGGCTTGAAATGCATTCCCATTGTGCTTTTGATTTAAATGCCTCTCGACTTTTTTCTAGACCAGTTCTTCCTATAAAAAAGTCATTTTCCTCTTCTTTTCTGTTGATAGTTATGACAGTATTGCATGTCTTTTTCTTGAAGGGACAAGAGATGATTTGCTTTGACATGGGAATGATGTTTCTTTGGTAGGCAAAGATGTTGTGTGCCCTCAGGTACAGTTTCTGGCGGAAATGTACGCACGGTCTTTGGATGTGCGCCAGGCACCATGTTGAAATTTTCCCACTATCCTGTCATTTCTTGCCGGTAAAAGGGTGCTTCCTGGTCAAGCAAATTGAGCAATTTGAGTGAACCTTTCTTGTACTAGAGATGTAGTTTTTCAATACAGAATTGATTGTTTGATAATAAAATTGTCTGATATTTTTGAGCTTCCTTTAGGCACATTTTTTTCTAAACAGCCTACTTGCATAACAAGGGTTTTTTCATTCGACACAACTTAACGTGAGGGGTGAAATTTGCTAATCTGAAGATTAAAGTGGGGTGAACTAAACACACTTTTCACTCTTGTTTCTTTGTCACCTGTCTTGATTTCATCCCTGTTGCACTAACTGTTTATTTATCCAGGATGATTCTCTTCCATGAGCTTCTATTCAGCCCCAAGTCCTCCCTCCCACGGGGCTGGTAGCATGCTGCAGGTCTAATCCGCAACTCATGAACTTAGGATGAAGGAAAATTCATCATCCAGACTTGATTTCTGGGGTCTTGAATTTCAATCTGGTTGGCATGGCAACTTTCAGTTTTAAAAGGGTTCATTTGAAAAGAGGAATGCACTTTTAATCATGAACTGTACATGTAGGTCCAAAACACTTGTTTCAGTTGCTTCAGTACACATCAAGTTTTGCTAATGAATATTATCAGTAAAATTCCTACAACTAAAATTGTTTTCTCCACATCCAACAAGCGGGATGTAAGGACCAGTTACAGGATAAATAAGAAAGAGAAGTGCTCAATACATTCAGGAGGCTGTGTTAAGTGGTGGTATGTCTCAAGATAATTGGATTCGTATCAAAATAAGCCTTTTGAACACTGAGTGAAATGATTAAAATTAAATGTCACCTGTGTGTTATAGCAACAGATAAGGGCCTAGACAATTCCTGCACTAGTCTTGCGGATTGCTAGCTGTAAAATGCAGTAGGATGAGATGGGTGTACATCAAATCAATTTATTTGGCATTAGAAGAGAAAAAAGTAGCCTGAATATTTTAGTCAGTGGGATGTTGAGGATTTAAGAAAGAAGTCAAAAAATGAACAGATTCTCCAGTTGTTTTGTTTGCTCTTTGGAATGATGAACTGTTTTATTAGAAGTCAGGATACTTATCTGGTTGAGAGCAATTTTGGACATGGAACCTCACGGGAGAGAAGGGGAACCAAACTTCAAGTGAATTAAGTTGTGGTTAATTGGGAGACTGATTTGCTTTTCATCATGTTTATTTCCTTGGTGAATCTGCCTCTGTGGTTGTCTAGGCTGGTTATCTTTCCTCGTTTCTCCCTCATTTTTTTCTCTTTCTGCCTTTCTCCTCCCGGAAACTAGGTTAATTTCCTACCTCTGTGATTTCTTCCCTAACTCCCCTACCGAGTTCCTCCATTGCAATGCATTGCTTGAAGTTGTCCGGTCAGCCTGTTTATAATTCATTGAATTCTTCTTTTTTCATTTTGTCTCTTTTTTTTTAAGCGGCCGGCAGTTCATCAAATAAACATGTCTCCAGAGCAAGATTAAAGAGATTTGACCAAGTTGTAGGGTTATGACATCTACAATGCTGTGGATATCTGGACTTGTTCCGACAAGCTTGGGGATTCCCTGTGGGTTTTTTCAACTGCTGTTCAAATTAATATTGAGTAATAAATTTATCAGTATCTTTGAACATTTCAATTCCTGTATTAATTGAAACCTATTTGGTCTCTTCTATACACTGCATGTAATTTGAATGCTCATGAAACCAATCACTGTTGATGCATGTCTGCCTTTAAGTATTGCTGTCATCAGCCAAGTTAATAAGGGATTAATGTAATCTAATTTTATGGATCCCCCTCAAAAGAGAGATTTTTGCTGCTGATTGGGTGTGACATGTTTATTTTGTACATAAAATGTATAAAATATCTGCAATAAAAAGTGTATCTTTTGAAATGTTTAGCAAAAGTTGGGTTTGAAAAAGCTGCCCCCATTAATATGGATCGATAGAAGTCTTCTTGGAAATCCATTTCTGAAGAAGATGCAATCAGCTCACAACACCTTGACCCTGTCAGGTAGAGGGATTTGTTGTCTTGAGTGGTGTCAGAGAGCCGGCCAAATAGCTGACAGTTTGAAGCAGAAACAGAGCTGTAGCTGCAAGTTTGAAATGTAGATACCGTATTTCAAGAAAAGCTTTGTTTGATTCATTCAAACATGGAAGAAAAGGAATGTACCTTTCTTTTGAAAATTATATCCCAAATAAGTCTTTATTTTTCAGAGTGGATTTAGTGAAACTGACATTTTTTAGAGCGATGTAGATGTGCAGTGTACTTTCAGGGCATGTACTTGACATTTAAAATGCAGCATGATATTGGTGATACGCACTGATAGCCTACAGGTTATTATAATTAAAATTATTATTATTTGTACTAATCATTTCTGGTCATGACACCAAGGATTCCTCAAAAGTGCCCCAGGCACCGTAGCTCACAAGCCTGAAGAAACCTGCCTGAAGAGACAATGAGAAACAGTTGCAGTTTTAGAGGTTTGAGGAAAACCCCAGAGGAATAGTCTGGGTAAAACCCATGGAATCAGGTAGGGACTGAAAACCCAATCTAAATATATTTTGTTAATAACAGATAATGTATGCTTTTAAATATCAAGCTTCTTTAAGATTTTTGCAGATGTTCATATATGCATTGCAACATTTACATATTTGCCTCAATTTGAGAGTGTCCATGAATGTATAGAACTAATGCACTTGTACATGTGCCATCCTTGTTTATCTCAAAGTGGTGTTGCAATCTCTCCTGAGCACAGCCTCCATTCATGCACGCTCAATGGACTAAAAACCCTGGTGCCAAATTTCAATTTCGGCGGTAACATCCACCCACCTTGCTTTTACACGTCTGACTGGCAGCATTTCAGTGAACAATTACGCATCCAATCACACTGGAATCCTACTCAGGAGACCAGCCATTTAGACTCGAGCGCATGCATTCCTAAATGCATCAGCATCCCAGGGAGAGAAAAAAAAAATCGGTGGGATAGTATATCATAGGATTAGTTACGGTTACCACTGTGCTTGTATCTATAGGAGACATTGGAGCTTATGGAAAATGGGCAGTGGCAGTACTGCAACATGCAGGACCAAGATGAAATTAACGAAATTTGTTCATTTCACAATTTTAATTCTGGCTAAGGGGATTTGGAGAGAATCAGATTTGAGGTTGAGAATGTCTACATAAATTCAGTGATACATTGAAGATATTTGGGGTACAACAAACTCCAAGATAGCAACTAACATTTTACTTCACTCTGCCAAAATACTCTCACAGATATTCATTTATGGTAGAAAATTACTGACAAATTGTATTTTTTGCATGGCATCTGTATAGTTATTAAGCCATAATGCAACTATTTACTGTTCTGAGCAAGTCCATATACATGTAATATAGGTTTTATATTTCAGTGTCAAAGGCAGTCTGGTTTAGCACCCAACTGCGCTGTGACAAATTCTTCAAATGATGACTCTGCGTCCAGGTCAAAAGCAAGTTAACTTGTATTATCGCTATCCCCCAATTAATGGATTGAACGCTCAGCAGCCTCAAAAGACCTTGTCTGTTTAAGTAGTAAACATGATTTAGATGCCAATGGCTTATGTAAAACCAAGGATAAACCGATCAAGAGATTTTCACATGTGTGATACTGCTGATGAGCTTCAATTCCATGCATGAGTAATCTGTATACCATGTCGTAAAATTCAACCCTTGCACAACAAACCTGACTTGAACTGCCCAGCTGTCATTATATCCAATTTTAATATCAAAATAGCCAGATCAATTGCACAGAAAAAGAACAGCTTTGCATAAGCAGGGACGGATCCAACAATTTTTCCGGGAGGGGGGTGAGAGGGACAGGCCAGAGATTTTTTTGTTATTTTTTATCACCCCAACCCCTTTTTCCACCCTTTTTTGCTAAGAGCGGGGAGGGGTTTGAACCCCCCCCGCATCTGCGCCTGATAATTCTGTGCAAGATGCAATATTTGTTTTTTGATCCATTAGCATTTTCATCTCCTGCATTGTTCCCGTTTTCCCCCAAGTCCTGCAATAATCGTTTCAGTTAGGCACTAAGACCAGCAGCTGCTGTCACCCATCTTGCTGTAGTTATTGTGCCACAAGCCTCGATACAACCTCTAAAGCACTAAATGCTGACCACTTCAGAGCTACACGTAGATAGAAATGGAGAAAAGGGGAAGTAAAGCAAGGGTGTGAAAAAAAAAGGATGGTACCCTCGCATGTCCCAGTTCCTCAACGGACATTTACATATGATTCCCCAGCTCCCAGAATTCACCAGTTTCCTTTAATAGCACAGGTTCATTGTCCCCTCAAGAAGGTGTTCAGATTTGCTCTTAAGTACTGCCGAGGCAAACAGTCCATGTTATCTTAGAAGCCATTTCCCAAATTATCTCCCTTTCCTTATGTTTGAAGTTGCTTGAAAGATAAACACAGTGTAGCACTTTTTAACACTTCGGTCAGCTTAGGTTTCAATGGAAAAAAGTGGACAGTCCTAAATAACTCTTGTTAATATTGTAGCTTGGCTTTTTATAATCTGAAATGCAATTTCTGTGTTGATTGACTGAATGGGTACTTAACATTTCCTGTCTCTGCATGTGTGTGCTTGACAAATTACCAAATAGAGAGGAAAACAGAAAAAATCAATCAGTTTACTTAAAGATTAAATTTATTCCCGTCAAAGTTCATCAAAGCCTGAACTACCATCTCTGTAACCATAAATTTAATTGTCCTGTCAGCATCATATTTAAGAAAAAATACTGTTTGTCAGAAATTGATGGCCCCATTGCACGTTTGATGGAACTGGTATTGATGGAAGTGAAGAAGAAGATAGCATGACATCTTTATATTGTTGTACTCTTGAACTCTGCCAAGGCTTTTATTGGATTATGTTTCCCCCTCTCCCATAAAGCAAGTGCTCAAATAATTTCATCCCATTCCTCATTACCGCACGATTGCTCTCGTGTATTTTTTAGAGGGGTAGGAAACAGGAGTTTTAATCAAGAGCCGTAAGCCCTTTCCCCCATGTACCAGTGCCAAGGTTTTGGTACAGTCTCTGCCATTTTTCCCCTTCAAATTGAAGTGTTTCTAAAGATCCCGAGTAGATTTGCAAAAAGAGCAATTTATCAATCACTGTCCTAATGGCAAATGACAAGTTGTTTTCCCACTCTTTCTTTGTCTCTGTCTCCCCTTCACATGCTGTCTCCACTGATGGCTGTTGGGGACAGGTTGAGAGTTCTCTGCTTGTTTACGAGGGCTACAAAGTCTAAACAGAATTTCATTTGTAATTTCAGAGGAAGAGAGGGCATTTCATAGACAAATAACATAAATCTGTCTTATTCATAGTTGATTTGATTGAATTCCATGTCCATTTTAAGGTTACCATTATCTTCTGTTATGGTGCTCCAATTATGGAATATTAATATTTTGACCCCGAAACACGTATGGAAGCCCACACGTACAATTACAACACCCACACACGCACCCATCCTTCAAAGTGACACCTGAAATATGCAATTCATAAATGGTGCATGGCTCTTGTTTACAGGGAAAATAGCTTAGGACTTGTGCTAAGGAAATTGATCTGATTCTGTTAATAGGGTGAAAATTTTTAGTGGCCCCAGTGTTGCGCGTGATGCAGAGACAAGCGAGATTGTAATTACAACCATGTTAGCTGCGTTGACAGAGTGTCAGTTTCTACTGACGCCGTGGCAATCATTAACTGCACTGACCAGTCAGTTTTCACCCCTGCATCGGCTGCTTTTTTTGTTTGTTTTTTGTTTGAGGCATTCATCAAAAAAAGGTCACAAATCTTACTGCCAAATTGTTTGATACTCGTGGCGGGGAAATTGTAAGCCTGGTTCTGGGAAGTTGTTGCCAGTGATGTCATCGGAGGATTTCAATCATTTAATGTAAAAAGCAGGGACAGGCCTACAAACCTACAATGTGCAGGCATGGCCTACATAGTGTGGACCTCTGCAGAAAAGAAGTCCACATGATGTAGGGTGTGATGGCGTAGTGTGGACTCGCACACGTCCACACAATGTTCCCCCTCTCTGAAAAACAGATTCAGAGCCATTTTGGGGTCAAGGTTTTCTGTGGCAAATGAAGAGGAACAGTCCAGGAAATCACCATCAAAAATACAGCTGGACGGAGTTATCCTAGTTAGAGAAAAGGAGCATTTTCCTCAAGTTTCCTTAACCACAGGAGAACAAAGGAAAGTCCACACTCTGTATGTAAAACAGGTATGTGTGTGTGTGGCTACATGTATATCAGTGCATGTATGTCCAAGATGCTCTTCAGGGACATCTCAGTAGTGATTCGCTCCAATAGGGTGGCAGATTTCTTTTAATTTTATGGCATTGCAAATTTCATAAACGACGCTGTAAATTCCTCAAATTGGAGTGTGAATTCCTTCCTGAAAATGTATGACATGAAAAATCTTAATATTGGGAAAATGTGATTTTGGAGAGTGATGGACTTGTAAACAGTAGAGATGTCCTTTCTGTCTGAGAAGGGGACATTCTAAAGCATGTCACACAGTGTGGCCTTCGTATAGCGGTTTGTTTTTGTCATCAAATTCTTCCTTTTTGAGATTTTTACCACTTGATTTTTTTACATGTGCACGTGTACTTAGAGAAAAACTAAAAATCTTGTTCAGTTTTTACTTTGCCATCACCATTGGCAATCTTCTATGAATAGAAATCTAACAGTGATTGAATTACTGCAGGCATCCTTTACATCACCATGCAGAGGGATTGCATTTACTGTATTCATGTCTTCTGAGAAAATTGTCTGCAAATCTGCCTTGCCCACGGCGGCTTGTTCAAGAGTGTTTCTGAGAGAGCAGGGGTTTGCAATATTTGTACACATATTTGAAGTACACACACGTTCGTGTTATGACAGAACCTTAGTAGGCAAACATGCACGTATATGTAAATTTGTCTTATAAATTGGTCTAGTCGTTGCTCAAAAAGTACCATATTGTACGTTCCTGGACGAAGGCTTTCAAACTGAAAGATAGCATTTTCTGAATTACTTTAGCCTAAATCTTATCTGCAAGCTGGGTTAAGTGTATTATTTATTTGATTATGTTTCTAATGTTGCACTGTAAAATAATCAGGTTATTTCAACAAGAGGAACAATTGATACCGTTCTGGTTTACGTCATTTTGCAGTCGTTCAGCCTTCTGAGTGGTTGTCTTTCCTTCCTCCGTGGTCATAATTATATAGATATTGTGAACAAGGTCCATTTGTTTTGACTTTTTCTCTAAAATTGATTGGCTTGTCCAATGGATCTATTTCCTTATCAAGTTGTATTGTTCAGTTAGCCGTAGAAGTAAAAATAACCGCCACTCCTCATTTCTTAGAAACATTTTCATCACTATAGATTTTCTGGTTATCTGTGACTATCGTCAGTGACATTTCCCATACCCACTCTTTTTGATGCCCCACCCAACGTTGACCCTATTCCTCTCTTCAGAAATGGAGAGCTTCTATAACGAGACCGTATTTCTCATCGTCACCGGCCCATCCTATGTTCTCATCAGGCTGTCTTCACACATTATTACTCTTCTCAAATATTTGTTGTCTCCTCCAAGACACCACTAGTTATTTTCTTTCTTTACCTAGTGATTCAATTAGCACCTTGCTCTCAAGAGCTTTGTTTGCGGACAGAACTGCATAGAATCCAGCTACACTGAGACATCATCCTGAATGCAAGATTTAGATGTTGTGAATCTCTTTACCAACTTGAGCAGCCGGCATTATTTGTCCATCCTCAAGTCTCCAACCCCTCAGCTCATCTCATGCCTGGAATTGTGTTACTTCACAGCAGGACATCTTCCCTACTTTGTCCTGCCAAATATTTACCACTCTAGAATTTTGTCCCCACGTATTGGTTTTTGTGTTAAGCCCAGGCATGATGCCGTATGCTGGCTTCCACTGGCACTATGCTTTCTGTGTTGTTTGTTTTGCAAGGAGAGGATCTATAGTGTGGTCTTTAAGAAAGAAAAGAACAAGAATTCCAGGTTTTGCACCCCGTTGTGAAGACTGAAACACCTCCTCCTCGATCATGAGTACTGCAGACAACAGTTTCCACTAGGAAAGGTTAAAAGGGGGCTGTTCTATTCTGCAGCTGAATGCTTTGTTTATTGATTTTAGTGCAATTAAGGTCAATTATTAACGTAGTTACTGGTAATAGCTTGTTTAGGCAGGGCCACAGTAACAACTGACCTTCTGCTTGGAACTTGTACATAGGTTTGATGAACCTTCCAAATAAGTGCAATCTGGTTCCTAAGGTACATGCAATACAGCTGGGTTCTTTTGTCCAGAAAATGGACATGTAACCACTTAGTTGGTGCGCATGCGCTAAAATTTGTCAAAGTTGTGGTCACTTTCTGTTGCTTGTTAAAATGGTGACGCCAAGCAGCAAACGACTTTACCAAAATCTATCTGCAGAGATCTTGTTTAAATGTTTGTTGAGTTTATACCAGAGAAATATAATCACTCTTCAGATTTCATTTTGTGGTGTGTTTCTTGTTAATCATACGTGACGTTTGGGAGGAAATAGGGTGAAAAATGCCTGTGTATGTTTCATTTCCGAACGTAAAAAAGGCTATTTTAAACTCAAAAATTTGAATTGTTCTCCATTTTTCTCACAAATGCTGCATACCTGTATCTTGATAATTGAAAGAGTGTTTGAAAAAGGTTATCTTGTTATGTTTAAGCGATTGCGAATTATCCTTGATTAGTTTGATCAATTTCAATTTTGGCTCTCTGTCGACCGGTCGGCGTGTGTGCATGTACATGTACGTGTACTGTAGATGTAATCCATCAACACACGTAAATGTAAATACATGCACTACTACGGACAAATTCTCATGCAAAATATTCAATTCGCATTAACTTGAAAATACTACATGTACCAATGTTTTTGTTGGGTCTTAATACAAACAGCCTTTTATTTTGTTTGCCTGGATAAACTGGAGAAGTTGTTCTAAACTGGGAAAGACAGTGGACATATTTTTTCAAATCTGATCGTGTTAATTTTTTTAATCATTTTTTTTAGAATTTGTTTCAAATTTTGTGCCACTGGGTTCATTATAATATGATGGTTTAATGTTGTCTGATCAATTTTTAGTTACCTGGTTATCTCTGTGAACTTCATTTGTTTGTGTTTTGTTAAAACTAAATAATGGTCTCCATCCACATAGAGAAGTGTAGGAACCATGTCCGATGTCGCCTGCCTCGAAATGCACAGTAAAGTGATGGAGTACGCATGCGCTAACTCTCAACTAAGTGGTGCACAAGGGCATGGGAGTGAACATAGGGGTGTTACATGTAGAAGAGAGGTCTGACTTCTTTTCATTGTATTTAGGTTCTTTGGTGGTTGTGATCTTAGTTTTTTACTTTCCTGTACTTTTTCCAAAATAAATTGATTTACATGTATTATTCAAATCTAAGGTGGCAGTTTTTACAAAATGTAGAAGTATTTTATATGGGTAGTAAGGAAGCACCTTTTGCCCTTTGTTGGCCAGTTGCACATTCTTGTGTAATCCCCATGAATTCTTTGCTTTTTTCCCCCTGCCTTTTTCTCATTCTTTCCCCCTTTTTTTCATGTTGCTACGGTTCCCTGTAAATTTTCAGTTGGCATTCCTTGTACAAACTGTATGTATACCAGTCTTAGAAAGGGACAATATGATCAAGGTCAGCATTTGTTTGTGTACTTCTCTTTCGCTGAAATTGATTCCCTTTGTCCGGGAATAACAGAAGTCCAAGTAGTGATGAAGTAAGCCCATGGGTTCAAGTTTCCCCTAGGCTTGTTTACGGACATGGATATCATAAAAGCACAAGGTGGTTGAGTACACACACCTTTTGGAAGTCGGTGAGTGAGTCGAGATGGAAGTAATGCCAACACTATGGAGCAGTCAGGCAAAGATATCAAGTCCAGATAATAGACGGTTGGCCTTGAAGAACTAAATTGAACCCAAATTGCACAGGGTTTGAGAGACTTAAAAGCTGTATTTCTACAGAGTGACTGCACTCTCTGATGAGATTTACAGTTGGATTTGCTGCTGCTCTCCCCTCTGTCAGAGCTTTGAGAAAAAGAAGCAGAAGAAACAACAGACGACCATATTTACATAATAAACTTGGAAAAGATTGTATGTGTACAATGTATGTGCAGTGTTTGTGCCAAACATACATCTACACTAATTATGCAACTGCCTTGTATTCCTGTCTGGGGTTTAAAAATGGCTGTGCTGTCTCTGCAATGATCTCATTTTATCATTGCTAAGATAGCTGTGTAAACCAGAACAGCTTGATGTAATCAGGAACAGCTTATGTTTTCCACAAGAAGCTCTCTAAGACTCTCTCCAACATGAGTTCTCCACTTGATGGATTGTGGATGACAAGGTTTGTCCACAGACCTACTTTTACGAACATTTCTTTCCTGTTGTCACTAGTGCAATGGCCTTCCTCCATGATCTCATCATGCTCTCATAAACAAATCCCTTTTCCAACTCCCACACAGGTAGGTACGAACATCTTTACTAGACAGAATTCGAGGCCTTGAATGCATGCACTGCCTGGCATGGTACACAAAAAGTAGGACAGCAGATCTGGTCTGCACTTGAGCCACTGTCTATCATGGAAAGATGTCTATACTGGATGATGTCAAGCATTGCTGGATATCATCAAGCCACTTGCTGACAAGTTAATGTACCTAGGTTAAATGTTTATGAAATGTATCCACCTATCTTAAGTGACTGTTAAAATTTCTTGTATGTTGAAAGAATGCAAGATGAGAGCTGTTCCAGTAAGGCACAGGAATGTCTGAGCCACTTGGAAGGAAAAACATTTGAGAGCTGAGAAAAGAAGGGCAGTAATACTCCTGCAAGTCGTGTTTCTTGTATGAAAAAGCCTGCACTAAAAATGATACAATGTCTAGTCCCCTCCTCCTCTCCCCCACCACCTTTGCCACCCACATAGTCGCGCTTCAAAGGTTTCCAAAATGTGAAATCCAGGAAAAAGTACTGCCTCTCATTAGCAGAAATCATTTCAGATAATGTTACATCATTTCCTTGCCCAGATCAAATTGCTTAGAGATAATATTACCAGAGACCACAAAGGAACATTCCAGCTAGCCCCGGGTATTGTACAGTGTAAGCGGTCTGAACTTATTCTGGTTATCACAATGGCAGAAGGTGGGAGTATATCTTGCCAGTGTTGAAACTTCTCTGAAGAGTCTGCTATAAAAAGAGTCTGAAAATGTCAGCTTTGTAAACAGATTTTAAACCAAATTGATCAATTTAAGAGAAGTCTCCTAATGAAAGCTTGCAGCTGTAAATTTATCCATCTTTATAATTTTTTTGTGTCAATGGAAAGGCTCTGTGAAGATGTGATATTCTTATGAACATCGGATTAAATCTTAATTGGGAGGGAGGGAATAGAATTCCCATTATCCACTTTTTCTGTGATATCATTGTAACTTTTTTTTTTGCTCCAAGTCTTTATGAGTTTTTCTATAGGTAATTTGAGGTCAGTTTGACTCTAATTTTGTGACTATTCAACCCATGCTTTTCTAATTTTCAAAGGCAGGCTGGATAAAATCTGAACTTTTCCCATTGACCATCCACAGTGCAATATGCCAAACAAATTAATGCCGCTGTAGTGTACATGTAACCATTACAACAAACTTTTATTCATTTGATTAAAACTGTAGAGATACTCATGTGCACATAATGTGAGAAAGCCCCTCTTAAACCTTGACCCGTAAAGGTTTAAAGCATAACAAGAGAGCTACCTACAAGTTTTTATTGATAGTTACATTGTTCACCATATCGCTCAGTTTTTTTTTTTTTGAGGGGGGAGTTTGAATTCATACGTCACTTTTTTTGCTCCAGATTAAAGGAGATGTAATTGTTTGACAAACGTATTATCTGAGAATTAAACCCAAGATGAAAAGGCTCAAAAAATTCTTTTGCATAGCTTTTCAACATTTCAAGGATTTGGCCACTGTCCCATCCGGGTTTATACTGTGATTATAAAAGAGTCTTTTACTCTCGCCGTACATTGACACTCTAGGACATTTTTGCCATTGTCAAATCAGGACGTGTTACTGTCCTGCTCAATGGCAATTTAATCTGTTGGAATGTGTTCGGGTTTGGCTTTTTTGAAGGGTTCAAAATTCACTGAAAAGTACAGTTGTACAATCGTCATGTACTAATATGTGCATGTATTAAAAGTTTGCATTCTTACGATTCTTTTGACTTTAACAATTTTCATGATCTTTGTCTGTTAGAATCTTGGATTTGCGTATTCATTTAAGCAAAATATGGCAGTTTTTTGTCTTGTACATGTACATGTAGGGCTTGGTCATATGCCATCATGGATAAGGATCATTGTTTTTCTTCGATTAAGGCTGGCAAGAGTTGCTAAAAAATTGTGAATTTGTGAGTTGTAAAGGTAGATTGTTAACTTAGCATCACTGAATTGTAGACAAGATATGAAAAAGATTGGATGCTGATATACAATGTCTTTGGCTAGTTGGAAATAACTGTAGAAGACAGTCTGACATTTTGCTTTTTAGAATAACTTTGTCAAATACAGTTTAAAAACAGGCAAACTGCTTGCAGACTACAGTGACCTGAAAATTGGAAGATCCAACTAGTTAGAGGGCTTGACATTGAATCCTTAATACTCAAAGGCAAACAAGATTCTGCTAGGATTGAACCCTCAGGCCCACTATTTTGTTGCTGTTAAGTTAGAGTGTAGCATGCTGAATCCCGTTGGAATGCAAAAGGTACGGTAACATGTAAAAATAGAAATTATGGTTTTATGCACAGAGATGCAGAGATGATCCAAATGCAAATTTTACATTGTTTAGTTTTGATTGTGCTTCTTGCAAAACATAGATTGTGTGGGTTGGATACATCAGTTAATCATTATCTCTAAACATGACAAATGTGTCCCTTCTGCATTTCCAGCAGCTGATGAGTGTCATCTGCCATAAACATACATTTACAGTCAAAGAAGGGAAAGAAGTGTCTTTGCTGAGAAGCATTACTCATTGCTTTTGAACATGTTCATAATCACTCAGCGAAACGTTCTCACATGCAGATGTATCATGGCAATCCCTATGGACACAGGGTGATCCAATATGTGCTGATGTCACATTTTACTGATGCCCGGAAACAAGGATGACCCTGTATTATAGATGAAGTCATCGGTGAACAGTTCTCCGTGTTTGAATGTAAAAAAAATGTGCATTAATACACACAGAATTCCTGCGAGGTTGCCGCTTGATGTGGACCGCACTCTCGAGAAATATTTAGTCATGATGAGACACTACCTGTAGGTGCTTCATTTGGTTGGCCAATTACTCTGTGATATCGGGAAATGCATGGTTAGTCTGCGAGATTATGGTTGCTATCTTTTTGTCATTTATCTTCAAATCAGTTATCATTTTACTGAGTACGTGCAAATAGTGGCCTTGAGAAAATTTAGAATGAAAACAGCAGACAAGGATGACATCCATTCCTATTGCCTCTCAACAATTTGTGCCGACCATAATATATTCATTAGCTAGCCAAGGGCAGTGCTTAATGGCACATTTTTCTGTCACCATGATGCATCTCACACCTTGCTGATAAAATTTAATCTAGTACATGTACTTTCCACCAGGCTGTAGCTTACAGCTTCTAAACTGACCAGTTCAACCCAATTACATCGACAGGCAGTCTCTGGTCAGTTCTGGAAAGTACATTTTACAAATTGCTACGATTTAGCATTCAAGTCCATGGACACCCTGACATCTGTTCACACATATTACTAGCGCGGTTGCCATTTGTCAGTTGCCATAGTTGCCAAGTAATGACGTTACCGTGGAGATTCATCCCTCACCTATCCAGGTAATCTCTCACCGTATTCCAGAGTGATTCTTATGAAATGAGAGTGCAGTATGTAAATCCAAAGCATCTCTAGCCAAGGTCTCTCTGCTGCTGGTGCCATACTGAGATAAGTCAAGGGTAACCCGTGTAGAAGAATCATACGTCAAACAGCAGTGTGTGCTATCATAGCCTGTCGATGTTTACAAGAGGATTTTTTTCAGTGTTCGTTTACTGTTTTTCATTCTTTCAACTCCAGCACAAGTCCCTGTATGTACTGAACATTACATGCACAAGTATGAGACATTCCTGTGAACATGCATGTAGAATAATGCAACAAGTTTGCTGCTACATGTATGTACCCACAGTTGTTCAGAGATGTCAAGGGAAATTTGTTCACATTCAATTCCGAATTGATTCCGCTCACTTGACTCAGCACTTGACTCTCATTTTTAGACCTACTAGCTCCATCCGCTACTGCACAAAGCAAGTCCAGATTCATGCACATGCTGAGATCAGACATCGCTGTGAAATGCAGGACCAGTTCAGAAAAGAATGTATTTGGCATGTAGTTTTTATATATGCCCAGCTGCTATAGTTTTGAGAAAGGTCTTTCTTTGTGCATTTTTGTCGTGTGGGGCTTCCAGATTGGCTGCTGAATCGTAAGCTTCTAATGTAAAGAGTTGTGCAGATTTTTCCTTATTGGAGCCGCTTTCCGAAGCGCAACATTTTGGGAGCAATAAATCATATCATCAACCAGAACCATCTGACAAATGAAAGAACTCATCGTAGACCCCTCCTCTTTAGTGCATTACCTTGATTGTATTTCAGGGCAATCACCCTGCTATAAAACAAGACTTGTCAACATGGGCCGTCCCTAAGACCACTGCCCCCTGGCTCCTCTCTGTTTTGACCGCATCATCACCAGAAATTACCTGTATCCCCCTCAAGTAACTTTCAACCTGGATCTACAATGGGACTTGGATTCACACTGGCTTTGTATGTTTACATTCATGTTACCATGCTCCATAATGCATGTTTCTCATACAAGTTGGTGGCTTTTGGCTAATAGACTCTCAGGAGATGTAACAATCTTTAAGACTTACTAGTAGGTGGTCCATGAATTAGAGTCTAAATCAAGGAGATCTTCCCAAGTGCTGTTCCTGGCATTTTCTAAATTGCACCATTGATTTAGCCCACCCCTGGAGCAAGAATAATGTGTTGAGAGATTCTTCTTTTATTCCCCTGTTGGCATGGTTATTTGTGACCTAAATTCCATCCATTTCTGGTATGAAGGGGGATGAGGGTATCAGGCCATTGACTGGGGGTCTTTTGAGGCTTAATTAGTTTGGTGAATTGAAGGTAACATGCTGGTTGAATGGCATTTCCAGCAGGATCTGTCTTGTTTCAACAACACTGCAAGCTGGTCAGATTAGAACTCCCATTGAGAATATCAGCAGGACAAATTGGTTGGGAATATGAGGGTCCATCATGACCAACCACTGTATAGTAGTCATCCAATGCGGGGGGGGCTGATTTTTCCACTTGTAGCTCTGAGAAGAAATCAAATTTTGTTCATTGGGAGAAGTGTCAAACATTCACTCAAAAAATAAAATGCATTGCTGGATTTTATACCTTGTAGCTTTACTCAAGCTCTGACACTGTTTATTGTCCTTGTAAAGTCAGTTTTGTAAAACAGATGTAATTGTTGTATATGCCATTTTGAAATGGGGCCTTTGAGATTGAGACCATGCAATTTATAAAAGTTTACATTGCTCACACGTACATGTACTGTATCTTAATACTTGTAGTGTTAAAACATAAATTGTCATCGGGCCAATACGTCTAAACTTGCACATACATGTACACGCTTACTGTATAGGTGTTCATGGTTTAATAATGGCGCCCACTTTTTCTATCAAATCAAATCAAATATTTTTGACGGAATTCCTTTTTTAATTCAACCAAAACATCAAATAGTCAAATAAAATGCTAAACCAATCAATGTTACAAGTGTACTGTTTTATCAGATATGAGGGTGAATCATTGGTGTCAAGTTCGGATTCCACTTACATGTATCTCACATAAACAGGACTTTTTCAAGACACCTAAAATCACTGATTATAAAGTGCGAACACAGCCTAGAGAGACTTCATCTCATCTGACACCTTCGACAGGAAACTATGCTTCAGTACCAGTCAATCCCTTCCAAAGTTATGTCTAAAGATTTCCCAGTAGACATATTCAACAGATTGTGTTTTGTCGCCAACAGGGGAACTGCAGATGGCACAGCGTGAGCGGTCGGACGGTAACCTTGACGACGACAGCATTGATGCAGTTATCGGAGCTGGAGAGGCGACAGCTTCAGAAGGTTGCTCACCAGAGGTTGCAAAACATGCATCTCGGACCAATCATTGTACCCAAAGGTAGGATTATAAAAGAAGAGAAGGAAGTTGTCAGGGTTTTGTATTGCACAGGTAGATACAGGTAAACAGAGAAATAGAACATGTCTCCATAAAGTTTCTGATGGAAGGATCATAGATAATATCGTAAAAGTAAAGCTTGGTATCAGAGACATGGTATTACAGCACAATCAACATCAATCAACAGTCATCCCCACCATCATAACCTCACCATCTTCTGCACATAGCCTTTAAAATAAAGATTTGGGTAATAGGGCTTTTTGTATAAAGGCTGATTATCAGAAGATGTTCAACTTTCTTAGGATTTGGAAAAAACAATATCTTGAAGAGAATGAGTGTCAACAGACAATAAAGCTATCTACTGACTCTGTGTGGCTGTAAAGCCCTGAGTCTATTTGTACGTCAGCATGAAAAGAGCTCGGCATCCAACCTCTATTCTCCTGGGAGAGACCCGGAGCAGGAACCTGGATTTTTGACGTCAGCCTTCAAATTCCAGGGTCCATTTGTCACATCAGAAGCAGATGAGAACCCAGTTCTAAACCTGACATTTATGGGGGACAGCACGGCGCAAGTCAAAATGCCAAAATTGTGTAAAGGAGCAGAAAAAGCCGAGGCACAGAGTGCATGCATTTGGGGACCTCCAGACCCCAGTAGGCTTGTAAGATGCCCTGTTTAGATTGGTCTGCCTAGGAGTGATGAGACGGGTATAAAGACGTAGACAAGAGTAACTAGGGAGCATACCGACGTAGTCTATCACTCAGACAGCCAGTTAAGCTCAGGCATTAGCAGGAATTCCATAAACCAGATCAGTGGAGCATCCCAGAGATGCTACATCTATCTCTGGATGCGATTCTCAGACACGATGCATTACACCATCATCAAGCCAAGCTTGGGGAATTCTTACTCAAGCATCTTCCATGTGTTCCATAATGGTAATGACAGACGTCAGAAACAGCCATTTCTTCATGCACCCCCTTGGGCTCCTAAATATAAAACAGAGCTCACGTTGAAACTACAGATTAATGCCTTGATAAAATCCTTGTCATAATATAACATTTAAGTAGATTTAAGTGAAATGAAATGTAATTAAAAAAAGTAAAATATTAAAATTATAACAGAATATTCCTCCTGCTGAAATACCTGTATATTTTGACGGCCAAATGTCCCAGGTCAAATTCAGTTTTTGTATTTAAAGTTTTATTTATAATTACCATAATTTGTTAATGTTTCCTCTTAAAGTCTGTTTAATTATCTGTCCTTCTCAAGTGTGAGCATTTCAATGTTGATGAATATACTTATTTTACATTTTTGTCGCGTGAAAAATAAAATTGTTTTGCCTTTCAACACCCAATGGATATTGACAAAACTGAATTTAAAAAGTTTTCAATTTAGGAAATTCTCTCCAAAACAGTGTTTGATTTTGAAAACAACTTAGGTTTTCTCTGTGTGATCCTCTTGTGAAAATGTCAGGAATTATGTACGTGTAATTATAGATTTCCCAAACTGAGCCCTTCCATGCAAAAATAGAAATTTACCTGTTCATCATTGCGCTCATTATTATGTGTAATTCATGGAACAAAGAGAAGTTGTCAAAACATGACAGAGGAAACAACTTTATATAATAATGACGTCAGCAAATGAGTGATGAATTTGCCACGTCTGTATCTGATAATTATCTCATTCCTATGCCATATACGCCAGTCAGCTTTTTCTTTCGCAGTGGTGTTTAAAATTCTGGCAATTTTTGCTCACTGCATTGTTATCAGTTGGTGTGACAGGGAAAATGGCACACTATGGGGAACTCGCAAAACAACAAAAACTCTAATAGACCAAGGATCTTTGAAGGAAAAGTCGCAGGAAGCTGAATTAATAGGGACTCAGACACCAGTATTTGATTTAAAAAGGACATTAAAGAATTTTTTAACCCTAACAGTCCCAAATCCTCCAATTTCAATACAATTTTACATACACCCTAGGGGGGTTAGGTTAATGAAAAAGTACTCAAAAAATGCAAAAACCAAAAGGACTAAAGGACTAAAAAATACCTTACATCAAAAGACCAAAAAAGAACTAAAAAAAACAAACGGACCATATGAGTTTACACTCCCTGCATGGACTACATAGTGCATGTACTGGTAGTGAGTAACATCATAAAACTAAAATTGTGCACAGGCCTCTGGAGCTCATTAAGTATTCAAATCCCCTGGCAAGTCCAAATAAACAATCTACTAAGGGAGAGAAGACAAAGACAGGCATGTTCTGAGGCAAATGGATGGTAATACTTTTACATCACCAATATACTTAGACTAAAAAGAGTAAGAAAAGTAAGAGAATTTGAGAAAATCTAAGAAGAAGAGATCTAAAAGATGATACCTGTACACATGTATTTGTAAGGTTACAATGTAAGTGTTTTCTAGGCATAAAAGCTAGACAAAATTAGGAAAACTTCAGTGATTCGGAAAACTAATGCTCAGAAAGAAAATGGACAAACCTTGGCAAAAGTTTAGAAACTGGATAATATTGCAGGAAAAATGTACTTTATACATTAATAAGATAAGTTTAGAAACGCACCACTGACTTCTAGCAGACTCGGGCTCAAGCAGAAAACCACACTCCAGTTTAGGAGGAACAATACATGTGAAGTTGACCATGTGGCTACATTATATGGGGGAAGCGGGGGGGGGGCTTAAACAAAAAAAATAAACAGGGGGGCACACTTCTAGAAAAAATCAAGAACTCTAAACTAAAGCTAAACATTTTTAAAGGGTAACCATTTCTGTGTAAAAAAGGGTATTTAATAACACTCATTTCCTGCTCTGCACCTTGCAGGTAGTGTACATGTAGGTATTATCCCTGTCTTGGCCTCTCAGGTCACTGAACGCCAGGAAATATCGGTTGCTTATTACCTGAGACTGCAGAGAATCACTAGGGGGATGAAGGCTGGACACATAGCCAACTCCAACAACAAAGCACTACTATCCTATCTTCATTTCTCAGAGAATACATACATATGTCCCAGTGAAGTCAAGTGTTCTTAAGTTCTAGCGTAACCTGAGATTTGTTTTTCTAGGATTTCAGTTGTACGCAATAATTCTTCTGTTTTTGTTTGTTGGTCTTGGTTTATTCCCCTATGCCTTATTTCCTTCTCCGAAAAGCAGAAGTGTCTCTTAAGGATATCCTGTTAATGTGGTTTGGTTAGCTTAGAAGAGTCCTTATTCGATTTATATTTCTTGAAAATGTCAGAACCATCTACTGAAAGTCTCTTGTGGCTTCACAATTTGGACATCTCTTACAACTAATATATTTTATATATGTGTCTTAGACACGCATATAAAATCTTGGGCTGGAACAAAATGTATTTTGGTAAGAACTATGCAGATTCCTTTCTCATTTGATTCCATCTTGGTTCTGAAAAGATTCCCCTTTAAATATTGGAAATTCACTGTAGAAAGAATCAGTAGAAAGGTACAGTGAAGGAACTAGAGAATAAATAATAATCAATGCTCAGTGAGATGCGAACATATAGAGCTGATCTTTTCAAAGGTTTTTTTCTGTCATGGTTGGGAAAATAATTTAGACACGTGGTGTACCATTCTTTATGTTGTGTGACTTTGATGCATTGTAATGTGCTGTCAATGGCATGCTTACAAAGCTGGAGGTTTGTACTCATTTTGTGTGAGAATCATTTCTTTATTCATCAGATCCCGTCCCTATCAATCGTCTACTAAATGAGAGTCGGCAATCAAGCCAGGGCTCCATGTAGACATTTCTCTAGGGTGTCCTGTTCCTGCATCTCCAATCAAAATGTTTCCACGGGGAAAAGACGAGAGATAAAACACACACACATATCTTAGCCATCTTGCCCGTTGATCAATGGCAATTGGATGAAGTCGTCTTGCTTGCTATACAGGATGCATCCCTTACCGCTTCAGAATAATCCCCTCAGGGTTACCAACTGTGTTGTGCAAAAACCAATTTGCTGTCCAGAACAGAATCTTAGCAAGACAGGCCCCAGAACATTGTTATTCTGAGAGAGTTGTAGCTGCAGGTACAGCGGCAGTTGCCTGGTAATTTCTAGCGTTCTCTGGTTATCTTCGCATACTGCCATCACAGGCAATATCATTACTGTGCTATTTTGAGTCCGTTTTCAACTGTCGTATCATTGTTATGCAATTATGGAACCTTTCTCTCCTGCCAGCAAGCCATTTCTTTTCTACTGCCTCTCTGAACTGATGCTCTAGACCTGTCAATCAATAAACTGCTTCTCAGAGCAGGTACATTCAGCCAGATTGCTGGAGCTATTCAACCCTTTTTTTTTTAAAGTATTTATAAAACCCCAATTGAAATGAAGTGAAACCAATTTTTCTGTTTAAAGTATTTGTATTACATACCCAGCCAGAGAGTGACAGGCTAGCTCTCGACCTAATTTTCTGTTCTGGGGGTAGAGACAAATTATCGATTTTATTACGAGAGATGGGGATTGTAAAAATATTCTCCCTCTATCAGATAAAAGAGAGATTTATTTAAATTATGTGTACAGTGCATCCCAAGTGGATAAAGAATGCTCCCCTCCATCCAGCTTGCTGTCATCTCATATTCCAATAAGTATTAAAGATATGGCTGTCAGAAGTAGTCCAAGATCCTTTCTGTTGCCTCATTATGCCTAGACTCGGCAATGTCAATACGGTTATGATGTCAGTGTTTGTCAACTTGGATACACACCCTCCCCTTCACTCCAGGATGTTCAACATTTAATATTCCTGAACAGGTGCTGAGATGTATCATATGAGCCCATCAGCTCTGTGCTGTGGTCTGGGCTAATTAACGTCAAGTGCCTAAATCCATTACGGAGTTCTCTCGTCAAATAACGTCTGGGAGGGTTTGCGTGCCTTGAGAGACTGTCGATAGTCTCGGACACTGTGTGAAGCACGAAGTTATTGCCTCTATTGCAAAACATACAATGTGCACTAGCTCATTCCCTGACCAGCTCTTTCAAAGAAAAGTTGAGAGAAATTGACTTTTTATCACATTGTCAATAATGTTCAGACAAAGCAGAAAAAAAACAGAACATCTGTGCATTAGGCTTTGTATAATTCTTCAATGTGTTCAAGCTTGAACGCCTGTAATCTGTTGCATCTTGTCACATGTAGTTTTGATCAGCTAATTCCTTGTTTCACTTAAAAGCTTTGAAAAAATGTTGTCAGTTGTTTGAGATCTTCTCGACACCTGTTTAATTGCCTCTGTGGTAATTGATTTTAATTGAAGGAATTCAAGCCATGTCAAAATAATCCACCCAAACAATGGTAGTTGAACTATGTGATAGGCTTTGTTGGTACATTCCAGATATAGATTTAAGTGAAGGGGACATCTTCAGATTGATTTTATCTCTTGTTGTAAATGTGATGTCCTGATGATGGTATCAGCCCAGAAGCTTTGTCTACACTGGTATATGCATAATATACAAAATCTATTTTTCATGGTTTGTTCATATTGTGGGCTATACATGTACATACATGGTGTCATAAATGTTGATTTGAAGAACTCTTTCTTTTTTTTCAGTTTGACAAATGTGAAAGTAAGACCCCTCCAAAAAAATGATCAGCGTTTTACTCAGAAGAATTCTTTGCAAATGATAATGATTGTCTCTGACCTGTTCATGTCAATAATTTCATGGGACGGTGCCTGACAGTTTCTGATACGTCATTGGAATGTTTATCAATAAGATCATCTGATCGTTGCAGTTCCCTTAACTCCATGGGAGTATATGGTCAAAGCACTGAATGGTACAAGTACAAGGCTGGACCCATATTCCCCCCTCCCCCCTTGGGAGGCACATCACATAATGCGTCATTCTCAACATCTCCCTTACTTGTCCTGCCGTCCTTTGGCTAGGGTTGAGACCTTGGCATTTTCTGCTTGTCGTGTCAGGTAAGAAGTTCAGCAGTAGCTGGGGTCCTGTCATTTGCTACTTGTGGTTGATTGTAGACGAGGTAAATGTAATTTGCATTGATCCCAGTGCGGAGTGCGCTTTGCCCGCTCCCAACATAGCATAAATTTCAACATGTTGAATGAGCGTTTGGGCAGAAGTGGATACTTTGCTTTGCCGTTAAGCAGACTTTGCTATTGAAGGCAACAAAGACGATTACCGGTAAATCTTTTTTCCCCCACACTTTTATTTGAGATTTTCTTCTTCTTTTCTTATTAAAAGATTATTTTTATGTTTTCAATCAAATTTATTGTTGCACTTACAGTTGTTCTTTCAGAAATTTTACTTTGAATAAACTTATCTCCTTTATTTAAAAAAGTTCATGCAATGTTATAGCTCCCTATAACTGGTTAACAGAATACCAACACAAATCATTCTCATTTACTTTTACTCTTCACACTTACAGTGGGAATTATTTGAATTATTTATTAGTAGTGTAGATTAAAAAATTTCTTCTTAATTTTTCATGTTTGCTGCCTGAAATCCTCAATTACAGTAGGTGAACATTTCTCAAATTTTATGTCAGTCAAAACCCTGACAGGATCCATCTTTGTGAAGTATTTTTAAAGTAAAAAAAAAATGAAAACAGCTAGAACAAAAACAAAATGATAAGAATTTAAAGAGCCTGTTTATTATTGGGGCCTTTAAGGTCAGCAGAAAAGTGTCTGTCAAGAGCTAAAATTTATCAATGCCTGTCTGTCATGATTGGAATCAAGCAAATTAGGGGAGACCGTCTGCGTCAAGTCTTTCATGCTGTTTTTGAGTGCTTCCTTTATGATTTTTTTAAAACCCCAAAACCTACATGTACACGAAACTGATCAGACTTTCACACTGAAGGATCTGTAATGGACAATCTGTAGTCTTTGATTCCTATGAAACTAGGCCTCTTGCTTCATTTTTTCCAGTAAAAAGCTTAGAACTTTCCCAGCAAGAAGAAAACCTGATGAAGTCTGCCTATTCTTAAGTTGCTTGATTGATGGTGATAAAGATCATTAGAGGCCATTTTCCCTGAAGGTTGTAGAGGTTGCTAGCCATTGTGCGCTGATAATAGAAGGTTTTGTCGCAAGCTTAGGATGATCGTGTAATTGTGATTACTTTAATCGATGAGTTTAGGGTCCATTGGAAGATAAGTTAATCTAAGATTGGAGTGAGACTTCCACATAACTGCACTGATGTATTAAGAATTCTATGGAGGATTAAACACAGCTGTCAATAGTCAATTACTTTTCCATTCATGAACGCTCCCAGGCTCCTGCAGTTATATTCCCCTCACTATTCGCCAGTCTCGTTAAACCACAGCATTGATTGCAAGTTGAAGAAGGTAGCCATTAACCTGTGAATGGTGTTTGAAGTGAATTGACTGGCAGTCTTGTTGGAGATACATGTACAAGGGATTAAAGAATAAACTCACCCTTGCTGCATTCTTGCAGATCCACGGCATATACAGCTATTGAAAATGCGAATGTCCCTTCTTTTTTCCAGATTACTCTAATCCAGCAAATATTCTGTAAAATGGACTGGGTAGGCCTTTTCTGTATGAAGAGAACAGTTTCTTTTGAGAGTTTGAACTGTCTTGTGGGGACCACAACTTGTCCCCATAATATTTTTGGTCCCGACAATGCTTATATTTCAACACTTGTGTTGTCCCATAACCCAGTAACAAGTAGGCCTATGTGTATTCATACTTGAGTTTCACATATGCACTGCAGTGCAATTAACTCTCCCCTTCTTCACTGGGCTGTTGCTACAATGCACCTTCATTCTTCCTTGTCTTTGATTCTTTATGAGTAGACATCATTTTGCGGTCAATCCAGACTGATTTTGCCAAGGGGTGCTCCATTTTTAGCCAAGTGAGCAGCCTGTAATCTGATCAGCCTCACTGTTCACTAACAACCATCTGCCTTCTCGGCAATGTGAGAGACATGTATTGTGGCAAGCACTGGATTGTTATCAGAATGTATCATATGAAGGGGTAATAAACTCATCTTTGTATGGTTACCATGGTTACTGCTGCCTTGCTCCTCTGATTTTGGAGCTTTTAAGACTAAACAAACCCACTGTCTGACAAGGTCTTTGAGTCGTAATTGTTTAGAGAATCAAGGATGGGGCTAACTCAAGGGAGGCAAGTAGAGCAGTGTAGACGTGGATTCCTACATGTTCTGGTGCATGTACAGGTGCCAGCATACATAGATGTCTGGGTAGGAGCAGGTAGTTGATGTAGTCTTGCCTTCCTGCTGTACAGTGCAATCTTGACAGCCACCACTTTGGCACTGATCGCTTCATGTATCAATATACCAAGACCAACCTGAGAGGGGTATTGGTCCAGAGCATGGACTGGATGACTGTACTCATATGCAGACCATCATGCCTTTGGTAAAAGATATTCCAACCTAAGTTAATCATCAGGCTGAACTTCCTCATTGTTGACGTCACCTGAATACAATCATGGATCAAAAGTGAACAAGGATCCCAGATGAAATGCACTCGCATTTAAATGCTAGCAAAGTAGCCACAAGAGGGTTGTGTGCACATGCCCACTAAAAGCAATTTCCCATTGAATATACACAAACGTGTGCACTTCAGCACATCCCAAGGTACCGTAGCTGTCTCGGGAATGGTTATTTTGACGCAGGCAAGAGCTACAGGGAGTCCTCATGCGTGGGCCAGGGTGTGATGATCACACCTTAATTTTGGAAGCTTGCAGGCATCACACGTAATAAAGTCAAACATCGGACCATCACATAGGTACGGTGCAGGTGTAATTTCCACGCTGGATGGGGGTAGCGTGTAATCTGGGTATCCATGATTAAATAGCTGAACTGGTTCATCACCGTCCTGCGTGCAATATTTCAAGTGTAATGATCTTTCTGAATATTCTCACATTTGAATAAATTAGCCATCTTCTCAATAGTGATGCCCAGGCCTACACATACATGTACATGTATGCAAGGATTGAAATCCGAGAATCATTGTGTTCCTATATATTTCTTCAACAAAAATGCTGTATTCACTACTGAAAAGCCCTTAAACCTTTCTCGAAATCATTCGAGATATGAAATGAAATTAACTGCAATCATTTTATTGACTGAATTCATAATTAATTGTTTTGGAAGTAATTTCATCTTGCAATTCTCAACGACGTGAAACTTTTAAACATTCTTTATTGTTGGTCTGTAAATTTCAGTGACAATGTTCATAGATTTTTTACAACCAGAAAATGCACTTTAGAATTTGTAAATGGTGCAATGTGTGTGTATTTCAGGAAGTATAAACCCATGAGGAGTAGATGCCAGGATTTTAGTGCCACATCATTCATGGGATTACATGCATTGTGACATCCATAATGTACACGGATCACCTGCACGCAAACATTCAGTACTTACTGTGCCTCCACAACAGTGGTTTATTACTTACTGGGGATATTGTTAGCAAAAAACAACAAAAGAACTGGGACTTTTGAAAAGAATTTGAAGTGTGTGGGAATTCATATTGAACTCAACACCAGATGGGTTGACTTATCGTACCTGCTCGGTAATTGAACTTGGTTACAAAAAGTGCAGTCGCAAAGTCAGTGGATGTGATCCCCACCCAAAAAGTGCAATCTAAAGCCAACTCACCAGGAGAGAGAGAGAGAGAAAGAACAAAATCCCCAGCAAAATGAAATGATTCACGCTGCCTTGGGTTGGAGTCCTTATCCAATAACAGGCAGTGTCCTGTAAGCATCGAGACCTAGCAGATCATCCAGTAGGCAATGGGGCATAGCCTTCTCCTCAAGCCTTATTGCTAATTGTTTTTCGATGGCACTGTTCCTCAGCTGCTCTAAAAAGTTAACACCAACAATTCTACTGTGCTTTATAATTTGTATGCTGTCCAACATTTATGATCTGTGAATGTCTTGATTCCTTCCTGCATTTGTTTGTGACACTTGTTCCGTGAACGATTTTGATCTTTTAATGGATGACTTCAAAGAATTATAAACAATTAATGTATTGTGGTGTAAATTATATTTAAATAAACAGATATGTTGTATTCTGATCAGCGTTTGATGAAATTGTTCCAGGGCAATGTGAGGGATGGATTACTTTCCTCAAGCTTAGCTGCCTTTAGGATGATGCTTCAGCGTTTTGTGCTTCTTAGTCTTGGCTTTTGACTTACACACATTGAGTCTCTTTGCTAACTCAATTCAAGTTTTGTTCTTGGCCGAAAGAGCCCAAAATTGATAATTTAATGGGATTAGGAATTTCTGTATTTGTGCACCACTGTGAAATTAGGCCATTGTTAAATGTTAATTAAGAGGATATACCCGAGGTGAATGATTTCAAGTTGAAATGGGTAATGGATACTTGGAAGGTTTATCAAGTCCGAAATGTAATTGACGACTTCTCAGGGGATGTCCCATCATGCCTTTGCATCACTGTTACAATTACTAGCAGCAAGCTTGATCCTCCAGTAAATTGGCTCTAATTTGTTCTGGAAATTGCCCCATTAGTAATGTTGGCTACCTGCTAATATTCCCAGAGCCCTGGGGAAAAAAATAATAAAAGTGAAGTTGGTTTGGGTGGTTGGTGGTCACGAAATATTCTGTTTCCAGACATTCCAGATGATGAAGCTAGCCCTGATTGTATTCGGGTTTTGTTTTCTGTGCCTGAGGCTGTGGTGTAATATAATGAGTGGCTGGTAATTTTCAAGAGCTAGAGGCGGCCAGCTTGTTTTTCTTTCTTTTAAGGGGGGGGTGCTGGTTGCAGTAATTTCTAGAAGTTGATTTCTTGCAGAGGAATTCTGCATCATTGGGTTAATGGTGAGTTGACTCAGCTGAACAGGATCAGGATTTTGGTGGAATGAAAACCCAGAGGACCGATACATTTCAGGAGGAAGAAATGGAGCGTGCTGGTTAAAATCCAGAGTTAATAGGTTCCAAAAATCACAAAAACACATGTCAATCACAAGATCTATCACACGGTGCTACCAGAAAGCATCTCATGTATACATTCACAATGAACTGCAGACATCAGTAGTTGTGGCTGTGTTATGAAAGCCCTTACATACCTGTACATGTATACTTAAGGCACACATTACTGTACTCAGTTTATTCACAGATTCCTTCTGTTAGTATACTCCCCGAGAGGAGCAACTGTTGGTGGGGTGCTGACACTGTGTCTTTGAACTTTTATTACAATGTGGAGTTTTACAAAGAGGCCATGGAAGTTCATTTTTGGAAAAAAGTCATAACCTGGAAACTCTGAACCTTGTAAAAATGCTTGTTAATTAAAGTACAACACCACAGATGTTTTTATAAGACCTCTCGGAACTCATTATTTCATTGCTACACCTGTCATCCTGATGGCTGACGTATTTGTTTCCAGGGAAATTTATGACTGCTAGTCTTTGCACAACAAATTGAAGCAGAGAAATATTGCTGACGTAAATCCATAGTCTTTTGCAGCTGATCCCATTGAATCTGCCAGCTGTTTTATGAAGTCCTCGGGAAAGTCTAACCTGTTGAGATGAGCCACTCAGTCAATGTGACAATGATGTGATGCATGCTAGACTGGTGGTTGGACAAATCACAGAGATGTATTTATTCCTGGAGATTTCGAGAATCAAGTCGAAGTGATTGCCTCAATTTCACAGAAGGTCATGTGTCCCTGGGCATGAATTTGTTTCTTTCCAGTCAGTTTCCAACACACCCCTCCCTTTGAGATTGATTTTGCGAGTTTGTTCAAAGACAAATTCTTGGACCTCATCTCCAGAGAGTTAAATGCATGTGTCTTGTTCATCACCTGTTTTTACTCTCTCCTTAAAAACCTGTAGGTTTAGTAAGATTTTACCGATTAAGAAAAGCACAGTGGAACCTAGCTGTTCATGTTTTACTCGACCAGAGAATTATATACCGGTACATGTATCACCAACCCCTGAAAGTTAGGTGTAAGCAAGATTCAGAACATCGCTTGTGTTTTGAGTCTTTTACTCCACATGTACACCCTCCTTGAAGTGATTCCAACATTAGGATTTTTTATTGTAAAGCACATATCAAAAACATTTGTTAAGAAGGCTTGCAACTTACATACTTAATTGGAGCTTGTTGTGAGAGTTGCCTCCAGATAGTTGCTGTAAAGCACACACGGTGATATTTGAGAGTTGAAACGCAGACCTACATGTAAATACATGTATACTGTATACTCTAGTGTTCCGGTCACTGACACATATTCCCTTTTGCTGTGTATTGCCTAGCCTATATCTCCATATATCTTTCATTCAGCCTACAGGGTCAATATCAGTCACTACTTTGAGTGGTCAGGAGTCCATTGTATACACTAGCAACATCACAACTAGCCTCTGGGAATGAACTTGACACATCTTTTATGTCATGATTTTCAGAAATTATTCTAACTTTCCCTCCAGAACAGCTGCAGTTCTTGGGGACAAAATGACCACCAACTCAGCGTCTACTTCATGATGTATCTCTGCAGCCCTGGTAGAGGGAATTTACTGCTACATGTATATTTGAATATTTCACATTCACATCAATTTGTTACAGTTTATAACACTGTTCACACATTATTCACTATGATCTTTAGAACACTGTTGAGTTTGTGTATATTTAAAAACATGTGTTGCAACTCATAATGACAAACAATATTTTGGCTTATGGTGGGTGTGATATATCAATTCCTATTGCAGTCACTTTATGCTATTCACTAACAAGTTGTTGGTCACCCCAAGGTTTTGGTCCAATGCTCACTTTGGAATGAAGTGTAAAGATTCAAATCTGCGGAATAAATATGCAATACTGCAATAGATGTACCGACGTGGAAATCAATTTACTGGTCAGCTGTAGGAATACATGTTGTAAGACTTCTTGTCTTGATCATTCTCATTGTAGTTTGGAAGATAGCATTCTTTTGTTGACTGTGACAACCAGCGTTAAACCTGTGAAGAGAAAGCAACATTTCATCTCTCCAAACCCCAGCATGGGTTAATGGCAGGATTTATCTTTAAGGCCAAGAATATAAACCCATGTTCTTTGCTTTTTGACCGAAGCCCTGATGGCTTCACTCCATTATTTCTTATCAAATCTGTTTCTCTTCTGTTCTACTTTATTTTTGGCATAGTCATGATTTGTAGGATTTGTTATATTTTGTAAACCCTTGGACCCTCACAGGTTTCACAATTTTTGGACAAATTTTCAAAGCAATGTTGTTTGATATTAGTACATGATGTTTTTTGTTCCCAGGTTTTAGCATAGTGGATGGAGACAGATCTCAGTGTCTCTGTTTTCAGTTTAGATGTAACACCTGATAAATGATAAATCTTTGTCTTGTCTCTTTAACAGATCCACTCACCAAACGGCCAAAGAAAGGGAGTTTCCTAAGAGGACGACATAGGAATAACAGTGTACTGGATAGCTTGAAGGACCTTGGTAAAGAAGGAAAAGGTAACTCACATTACCAAAGTGGATTTTTGTAAATCCAACTCAGTCGCAGAACATGCACAGGCACTGGCGGCGGAAGGGGGGGGCAGGGGGACCAGTGGCCTCCCACTTTTTGCAGGTCCTATAGCTCAGAAGGGCATAATGGATCAACCTATTAATGGCTGATGCCTGATGGTCTGACAATTGGCCCCCTCCTCCCACTTTGAAACTCATTCCACCGCCAGTGTGCACAGGAGCTTGGTTTGTGGTTGCTTTTAGTGTGGGGTAATTACATGCTAAAGTGGAAATTTGTTGTTACATTTTCCAGCTGTACTAGTTGTACGGGAACAAGTTGTTTAAAAGTGAAAGTGGGAATGAAACTGGGTGGCATCCCCTTTTTGCTTCCATTTTCATTTTTTAAAAACTTCCTTTCATTTATGAATCATAAATAATAATGAGGCTGGTAATAGATGACAAAGTCCTTTTCCGCCTAGAATTGCCCGTGGTTGTTCGCTGTTTGTATATAATGCTTTAAACTTTAAACTTCTCAAGATGAAGAACAAACATCCAGTATTAATGGTAAATCATGTGATCTTAATATGAAATAGGTGCTTGGCAGAGTTGTAAACTTGAGTCACTTGACTTGGAAACGAGTTGGACTGGAGTCGCTATTTTTGTGACTCATGACTTGACTTGTAACTATCAGTTTTTGACTTGTTAGTTGACTTGGACTTGCAAAAAATGACTTGCGACTTGACTTGGGCTTCGTTTGAGCCTTTTATTGAATTATTCATATCAGTTCATGATGTCATTCAGCCTGGAATTGAAAACAAAAATGGCGTCCTGATCTCGAAGGCCAAAAATTTCCACATAAAATGGCCTCGTTTAGGTGGTTGTAACATGTCTTTAAGACACGCTAATGAATTATTTTTATAACAACTGAAAGAGTTCCATATACAGGTACAGACAATATTTCTTTTCCTTTAAAATGTTATAACAGCCATCAGAAAGTGATAACATGTTCTAAAAGTGAAATTAAGCAAAGATACTTCCCAAACATTTTACTTAGAAAACACTTTTTTCAGACAAGTCTCATTGTTTATGCATACGGGCATCAAGTGTTGTCCATATATGGAATTCTGTCCATAACAACTACCCTGATTTTAGATACTTGTTGAGCATTCATCCTTTAAATTTCCAGTTTGGGGGAGACATGGGCCCAATTAAAGTGAGCGGAGACATCATTCATGATCACGACCGTTATTGTGTGCCGGCGATAATGTGCGACATGGCAAAAATTGAACACGGCTCAAACAGTTCGGTTATCTGCACGCATCACAAGTTCCTGGCTACTGCCTCAGACCATAGATTGACAACTGGCTGGCCAGTTATGGAGACAGAGCTTTTTCTAGCATTACACCTCACTTATGTACATGGAACTCACTCCCTGATCATTGAAGACAGGAACATGACATCAAACATTTTCAGCAGCATCTCAAAACATTCTGTTTCTCATTAGCTGTTTCATCGTTAACACAAAATTGAGTTTTGTTTTCCACCTTAGATTGGCGTGTCTGAATGTTTACAGAATAAGTGCGCCTTATAAGTGCTTTATTATTAGTATTATGGATAATGTTAATGCAAAGCATCTTAAAAGAAATGTGAAACATTATGTTGGCTGATGTTTCAGTTTGAAAACATCATTTGTGAATGTGATGCATATTGACAGGTTGAAGTTTATTTGCATAACTTATTTGCATAAGTGATATGAATAATGCATATCCTACCATTATTACCATAGTCTGTTGTTGTCCCTGGTTAAACAAAATATCCAAAACCTATCTGTGTGGTTTGGGTCTCGGATCGCGAAATAACTATGGAAGGTCTTGGAACCAAGACCAGGCTGTGGCTTGAAATCACACACAGCGCAACTTGACTTGTACTTGGACAAAAAGACTTGTGACTTGACTTGTGCTTGGACGTAATTGACTTGTGACTTGACTTGACTTGACCTGTGATCAAATGACTTGTGCTTGGACAAAAAGACTTGTGACTTGCTTGTGCTTGGATCTAATTGACTTGTGACTTGACTTGACCTGTGGTCAAATGACTTGTAACTGGACCAAATGACTTGGCTTAGATTTGCAAAAATTGACTTGCTACCACCTCTGGTGCTTGGTGGTGCCATGCCCTCTCTTGAAAGGAATTATTGTATTTTAACCTCATGAGGGATGGTATAGACAGTGCCCATGATATGCAGTCTCTCTGTTTCATGTCTCAGAGTCATCTATCCCATTAGTCTTTGGCATTCCATTAGAGAAGTGCATCAGCAGTGAAAAAGCTCAGAGACGTTATCACTCAACAAGACGGGAAAAAATTATAAAAGTGAAGTTGGTTTCGGTGGTTGGTACTCATGAAATATTCTGTTTCCGGACATTCCAGATGATGTAGCTAGCCCTGATTGTATGTGGGTTTTGTTTTCTACAATTTGTGTTTGCTTTTAGTTTGGGGTGATTACACGTTAAAAGTGGAAATTTGTTGTTACATTTTCCAGCTCATTATTAGTTATATGGGAACAAGTTGTTTCCAAGCAAAAGTGGAAATAAACCTTTTTATTTCAATTTTTATTTAAAAAAAAAACTTCTTTTCATTTATGAATCATGAATAATAGTGAGGTCGGTAATGGATGACAAAGTCCCACTTACGCCTGAAATTGCCCTTGGCTGTTCACTGTTTGCATATAGTGCTTTAAACTTCTCAAGATGAAGAACAAACATCCAGTATTAATGGTAAATCATGTGATCACAATGGTCATATGAATAGGAATTATTGTATTTTGATCACATAAGGGTGATGGTAGAGACAGTGGCCATGATATGCAGTCTCTCTGTTTCATGTCTTAGAGTCATCTACTCCGTTAGTCTTTGGCATCCCATTAGAGAAGTGCATCGGCAATGAAAAAGCTCTAAGACGTTATCACTCAACAAGACGGAAAGAGAGACGGGAGAGTCTAGACCTGGCGCAGTCACCGTTGCTGGCTAGGCAACAAGGAAAACAAGTCAAGGTACGGTTGCTACAGTGATAGACTGAGCTGTAGGTTGCGAGGCAATATCTTTATACCTTTTGTGGACACTCAATGGCATCATGTATCCATCCATCAATACAGGCAATAATGAAATTAATGCTTACAGTAGCAACATTTCGTTTAGCGTCCATTGTGTGTCCAGAAATCTGAACAGTAGTCCCACCCAGTTTCAGCTCAGTATATTGAGGAATACCTACTTGATTCTTTGCATTATGAAATAATTTTGGTGGTTTAGCAAGCAACCCTCCTCTGTTATAGGTTAAATCTGTGCATAATTTCAGTCAAGCTGCTCAAATCCAGTTGAGATGGTGTCAAGCATATTTTTTCGCCCTAAAGCTAAACTCTCCACCCTCCAGGTGAAAAGTAATGAATTTACAGCAGTGTCCATGCTCTAGAAATCAAAAGTAGTTTCTGAAAACCCAATCTTGTGATGATAGTAATTTTCTAGAGACACGAAAGTGCTTTGTTCTTCTGACTTTGCCACAGACAGCTCATACGTCCCTCAGCGATACCCGAAATTGTAAAAGACCACTAGGAATGACTGCTTTCTTGGGAGGGAGTCAATGTTTGCAGTAATCTGCAGTTCCCTGAAGCTGTGCATCGTTAGTCATTGAAGGACGAACAGCTACATCAGTGTAGCAGAAGTGACAAAGTTTTTCATCATACTTCTGTCAGCTTCAACATCAAGAGTAAACAGACATTTCATGGATATAAAAGATAACGACCCAAAAACCCTGGTTTTTTTTACAGAAGCGAAGGTAAAAGTTGTAGATATTCTTAACAGAACCTTTATCCAGACTCGTATGACGAGGGGGAACTTTAATAAATTTGAGTGCATGAGTTGATAGCATCTGAGCCCTCATTCTTCCAAATTTGAAAAAAGAACAATAGATGAAGTTGCATTACTCTTTAGTAGGATTTTGCAGATAGTAATTTGTAATGATCTCCTTCTTTATTTGTTTTGATGTGAATGCAACACCCCCAAGTAAAGAGCTTCACACAACTATGCCACATCCTGTCCTCTGCTCCATAAAACTAAACAAACTGGGACTTGTCCAGAGTCAACCTGAATAGTTTGTGTAGCTTACCCAGTGATTTCTTAGCAGGAATGATGACACACTGACCGATGCAGTGTACATTAGGACATTCCAAAGCCAGTCATATTTATAGCGAGGAGTCATGCCAGACTCCAGGAAACGTAAAAAGTAATCTCCAAATAAATACAATTCCTCATGACTTCCGCTGGCCAGTCCTCACTGTAAGGCCACTAAGTAATAAAAACATGTTTGTTGGGCTTGGCTAACCTGGAATTCAACTGTCAACTTTTAAGGCCAAGGCCTACCCACTCTTGCAATGTTTAAATGCTCAATTTTTACAGCAATAACCAGATAATCATTTTTTCTTGTATTTCTGGGTCTTTTCTTTCCACTGTCCACCATTCACGCTTGTCAGTCAACACACACATATGCATTACACCTTTCCTCTAGATTTTTCAAGACTGTATCTCGGCCATTTTATTCCACAGCCTCAAGAGATGGACATACAGAAACTATAAGTTTTTCTCCCCTGCAAAAAAAAGATTTGAATGATGAATGGGCAGAAAGTGTTGATATTGAACATCCAAGCCATTCAGAGAGCCATAAAACTTCAATTTATGAGGGAGATGCTCTTGACCTCAGGCAAACTTTGTGGGAGGAAAGACAAACATTCAGAGTGCCAATAAGCAAAGATGGTTGTGTGGTCTTGCCAAGGGAACAAAAGGCTTTGTTTGAAATCACAAATAATGCCAGCTTTGTCTGGAGTTCATGCTTATTGCTGGTGAAACAGTTACATGTTAATTTTATCTTGCAACATGAGGATTTGGTTTGACTACTGTAGTTGGCAAGGGGAATTTTTTTCCCTGATGTATTTATACTAATTGGATGGTCTTTCACAGGGACAGGTTTCTCCTTCATAGTACATACATTTTATGTTGTCCATTATGTTTACATGTTGCATCTGTGTGTGCACCAAACATGATGATGTACAAAAACTCAGGTTTTCACAAACAAACACGGCACTAAAAAGAAAATCATGTAAACATTTATGCCATGTCTCATCCAATTATCTGGTCATGGTTGCTTGGCGAGGCTCATCTTGCTCACGATTATTCACATGGTCAACTTGACATCAATCAACCACTTGTGTTACCCAGATGAACTGTGGTCCACCTTTTTATTAGAGTCACTCTAGACATAGTTGGGTTACCTACCACGACTTACGTGACAGAAGCACGTACAGTGTACATTTAGCGGACACAACTTCATGGTCTGTCTTACAATAATTTGGGCCTCTTACTAGTAAATGAACAACATTAATCATTCATTACAACACAGATCAACTTTAATTAAGAGCAAGGTTTATTGTAAGAGTCTCCATTTTCAGGATAATGGAATGCAAGTTCCGTTATATTCACATAGACATGATCAATTACATGCAAGCCAGAGCACGTTTTCCACATCAAGTCTTTATTCGGTGTACTATAATCATATTCACCATTAAGTTATCTGTTATTTTATATTCATGTGGCCCTTATATTCCCATTGTTTTTCAACATCCGAGATTCTAGACTTAAAAGTGTTTTTAATTCTGTCTGAATTGTTTATAAATTCCGGTTACTTTTTGTTTGTTGGGGAATTGGACAAGTTGACTGTAAAAGTGTAGTTGTCCTTTACCTCCGAGTCCAATGAAGTATTTTGCATAAAACTTTTTCAAAAAAATGATTAAACAATACATTTGGAGATAAATCACTCAATTAATGTCAACTTGTAGATACTCATGAATTCTCGATGGTCAAATTAATTTGGATTTCACTAACAATGTAATCATGGGAGGCTTGGAGCCTTGTATGCATAGAATGATGGGTGCACTGCACACAAAGTTCCTACATGTAAGTGCATTTTTCTGACAAGCAAAAATGAGTTGTATAAAAGCTTGAGAGTCAATTTCAAAGATTCATGAAGCAGAGCATTACTTAGTGTATATATAGTCAAGTTTACTTGTTAATACGAGGCCTTATAGCGTGTTACTGATTGTCAACTACTTTTTTGTTTGGTGTTTGTCAAGTTGCTAAACACTGCGGCTAGAAGTTTTGCTCAACAGTGGCGTAGCCATGAAATTTGGCCCATTTAGTGTCTTGATTACAATTTCTCTTGCCTCGAGATGCCTAGCTGTGTCTTGTAGACTCAGTATGGATTAATGTTGCACAAACGAGTGTATATAATTGCAGTCACTGGAAATGTTCCATTAGTCACTGTAATCATGCCTTGTCTCTCCAGCTGGTACTCCGCCTGTCATGATTAAGCTGGTTCACAGAATAATTCCAAACAGTCAAGATTTGACAAATTTCAGACAAGCCTATAATGAGCCATTTTCAAGTGAGAAAGATGATATTGAAGACAAATCTGTGGAAATGCCGTAAATGCCATGGCACTGTACTCACGTGCGCGTTCTTCGATTTCAGACGAGCATGCATTTGGCAAATCATGGCACCCTGTTGGACACATCGTGGTCACATTGGCTGGTAACTGGCACATGCCACGCACCACCTATCCATGAGATCTATTTGTGGTTGTCAAAGTACACTATACAGTCAGTGCCATGAAAATAATTCAAAGTGTTACAAGTAACTGAAAAAATGGATTAGGAAACCAATCCCCCAAACAACTGATGACATGTAAAGAGCAAGTAATGGATGGGTACTTCATTATTTATATATGGGCAAGGCCAAAGCATAGTTCATAGCATACTGCAGTGCATGGCTGGGCTGCTGTTTGAGAATAAGATCTCATGTAACCTTGACCCTGCCTGCTCATGGAGCGAAAATCTATCAAGAAATTTCCCATTCTTTCAGTCAAAGTAGTTGCAGGAAACTGCCCAAGTTAATTGGATGGCATGGGTTCATTTGGTGAACCCTATCAGGGGTTAAATTAAGCAGAGTGACAATGAATGGCTCCAGGACTGGACCATGCAGCCATGAGAGTCGGTAGCCTAACCCGTCTGTCTAACTAACATCTTAGCATATCTGCAGGGCACCAGTGCTGTTTGTGATTGATGTCCCTGAGACACTTGAACATGCGTGAGGAATTTTTGACGTCACGGAGCGAGACAGCAGACGTAGCATCTGACGTCATGTACAGGGGAAATGTGTTCAAGAAAACCGCAATTAATCATGAATCGGAAAGATACCTGACTGCCAGATCATTCATGCTTAGTTTCATTCAGTATTTCTCTTTTTTTTACTCTCCTACAATTTCCCTGAGCAGATTGGCTGTGACCTTCAGCTCACCTTGATTGAATTCAGATATCTTTATTACTTCCTGTCGTTTTCACAGGTTATATTTTCAATTTGTTTAAACACAATGGAACGTTGGTCAACATCGGTACAGTGTAAAATTGCAGGATTCATTCGCAACTAATTGGAGATATTTCAGTCTGACAGCAGACGAACAAAATAGTCACGAGGGAAGTACTTTAGATGCGAGGTTTTGTTATTGCAGTACGAATTAGCTTTATGTAATTTTAGCACCAATGAGTGACAAATATAATTTGTAAAAATGCCAGTTCATTGCCTTTGTTTGATCTGTGTACAGATAGCGTGAATTGTGACAGACTGGCTTCAGTGGCAATTTTGTGAATGTGTGCGTCATGTGCGCTTGAAAGAGGCACCACTGCAATTGTGATATAACTTCCTTGATTTCCCCAAAATGTTTAAAGGTTGAAAAAACAAAGTCTGTTGACATAAAACGCTGAAAATACCGATTCAATGTCCATGTTGAGTAGTCTAATATTAGACTCTTGTGATGCTTTTATCAAACTCAGAAGCAATTTGAAGTTTTTTGTTCAACATTTTCTTCAAGGTTTCAAGGCTATTTCTTGTTTTCTGAAAGGATTCCGCCCACACTTACAAAACATCTGATATGGGATATGTGATTGATGTTGCTCATTTTTTCACCTTTTCTTCATAAAGTGAGAGTCATGACAATGTTTTGAATGTTTAATCTCTGTTTAAGACACTTTTTGTGACATCGCCCATGTTCATGTTGCAGATGTTAGATGTTTGAAGCTTATAAATGCATTATGGTCAGCTTACATGTGTGCCAACAAAGCAGGGATCCAAGTTTTAACCATTTGTTTTTCCAACAGATGGCGTCTCGTCTTATTTATCGAATGTGATATTGTCCACATTGAGGGAATTTGTTAGAGAAAAACAAACATCATGTTCAGTTGTTTCCATTTGAATAGAATTGTTATTGTTTGCTATCCTAGGGTTCAGTTGAGGACATCCCAAGTTTAGCACAATCTTCCTCTGGCTCAACTTCCTCCACGTCTACCTCCCTCCTTGACGCCCTGTCTCTCTCCACAAGCACCGAGGTGGATGTCCAGCGCAGAGAGAGACGTAACAGCTTACTCCCTCAAGAACCCAAAGTACCTCAAGTGGTCCAGGCTTGCTTCGGTCATCTAGAAAAAAGAGCCCTGCATATTTTGGGCATTTTCAGAGTGGGTGGCTCCAAGAAACGAACTAGACAGGTAAGATTGTCTGAGGTACCAGACTGGACATTGATGCTGCAGTGTATGTTGGATGAGTGACCTCATGGACATATGACCTTAACCATATGCTGCCGGGGAGCCCGGTTTTGGGTACAGTCAAGGAGCCTGAAATCGGACAAAAGAGCTGGGCCTTGTAACAAAAGCCGGACTCAGAACAAAAGACCGAGCTGCTGGCAATTGCCTTCATTTTTTCAGTCGTCAATAGCGGTGGAAATCAGTATACGACTTGTTTGTGGCATTTAGCATTAGTGGATTACCACCGGGGACAAAAGCACTCCAGCTCTCCAGTGATGAGCGATACTATACTGCCGTGCGCTAATCTGGCCCCATTGAAAAGACGTCAGCTGCGCACTGTGCCGGTTTCAGGAACAAACGAAAATTACATAACACCGCACAATCTGGGCTCTTTTCACAAGGTGGCAGGCCTGGCTGAAATACTCGGGCATCAATAGATGTTGTCTGTCGTCTGTCAGATTAGAGTAGCCACCAGAGAGTCATTCGTGTGGGTAAAAAACATCTAGCAAATGAAGTTATGAATTTTTAAAGAATTTTGAAAACAGAAAAAAATGAAAAATCACCCGGCCCAGCAGAATCAAAGTGGATTAATGGGCCCGGCAGGAAGTGGTTAGGCCAGATCAGTAACTCATCTGAGTTTGAAACATTCACATTATAGAGGTCTTATCCAACATCTGGCTTGACCTAACTGATTACGACCATGGTTTGGACTGGACTGTTCCAAGTTATATATATGTGTAAAGATAATAAGTTTAAGCATACACATGTAAAAACAAGTATAAAACACCATAACTGTCCCCCTAGGTTTGGGTTGCCTTATAATTTTTGGGAGTTGAGGTTTTCTTTTCAGTGCTAAGGCGGGTGTTGGTTGTGTAGGCCTACATGTATGTAGGATGGAGTGTCATCCATGGATATCATTATGACCCACTTATTACCATAAGAACCTACAGCAGGCCATGTATCTGGGTCACGCTGTGTTCAAATTCAGTGCGGTTTTTTTTCTCTTGTTCCAGATTTTCACTTTTATCAAAGGTACAAAAAAAATCAGAAGCCAAAGATAAAAATACCAGATTCAGGCGCCATCACAACTACTTTCTCTCCTAGTAGACGCCTCTATCACATTAGTATCTGACAAATTACTTTCAGTTGAAGAATTCACATAAATGACAAGAAGCATGGCACAGTCTCAGTTTCCAACATATTCAGCACATCTTGTCCGTTTGAATTTGTCAAGCTTTAACACAAATTGACAGCAGACGGCAAGAAGTCTGCATGAATGTCCTTCTCATGGTGGGAAGCATGATTACTGTACAAAGTACTGGTACATAGATGAGAAAGAGACGTTTGACAATGCTTGATGGGACAGAACAAAGGTAAAATTTAAGAAAGATAGTTTTAATGAATTGTTGGCAAGTTTGATATCTTTGCAATTCCCTAATATTTTATTCAAATTGAATATTTTTGGTCAGTTTCTTATTTATAGTGTCATTTTGTGTATCTTTGACGCTTCTTTTGTCAGAGTTTTATTTGGAGTATCTTATCTGTGAGACAAAAATTTTTTCTACATTTCAGGTGTTGTACCTCGTTTGTATTGTTTCTGATTTAGGTATTTAGAACTCTGTAAAATCTTGATTTAGGAAATGACGCTCAACGTCATTTTAGGACGCTAAATGGTCAAGACAATTCTTTTGTCCTAAACTCCACATAAATCACAGTGCTGGTCCTTTGAGTTTATTCCACATTCTTGGCCCTCCAAACTGTTCACTGTTTCTTTTGATCAGCAGGGTCCTGTTTCTGGGCTCTTCGTAAGATGTCATGACAGCACCAATCTTGACTGGTCGTTCTTCCATGCTCTTAATGGTCACTGAGTAGCTAGCAGGGGGAACATTGGTGAAAATCTCACGCACAGCAAACTGATGTATCTTGTCATTTCCACTGACAAGTTTGGCACCTCCAAATAGGTCATTTAGCCAGACCAGGGCTTGTCCACAGTAATTACAAGTAACAAGGGCGATGGCAATTGTTGCGTTGAGATTCTTCCGATTTGGAGGAATGCTTATTTTGAAGGTGATGCGTTGGTTGGGTTCAGTGCTCAAGTACCAGTTGTCATTGTATGAGTAGCCAATCTCCCAACCTTCATTCATTGTGATTTCCAGACTGTGATTACTTTCAAATTGAGGCTTAGATATCGGCCAGCATTGAGGGTCCTTTAGTTGCACGTGAGAAAACTTAGCTGTGATGTTGTTAGAATGAGTTTTGGACTTGATAGTCTTGATAGGTAGAGAACCCAATCCATAGGTGTTCTGAACAAAGTCATCATGCAGTGCAATGAGATGCTTGATGTATCTTTTGTTATATTGTGTCTGATTTAGAAAGTTCTCTGTCACCTCCTCCAGGATGTTGCGGAAATAGTGAATGATGAACAGCGCCCCCTGGTGGTGGGCCCTTTTACTCAACAGGTTATCAGCAAAGATCAGGTCATCTGGGGTGAAGCCAGGTTTCCAGAGTTTGGTACAAATTGCATTGCACCAGCTAATGGAAGTCACATTGTAATGCTTAGCCAGATGACGACCGGCGAAATACTCAGAATTGACACACTCCCGTTGCCGAATGTTGGCTGTCGACAAGAAATTGAAATACATGAGGTATGGTTTGTTTGGGAGAGCTAGGATTCTACGAGTAATTTCTTCCTGTGGCCAAGCGGCATTTGTTAGTCCGTGCTTGAAGTATACATCACGGTTGACGTAATCCTCAGTAGCTAGTTCCCATATGATGATATCCATGTTCTCTACGTCTAAATGAGGTTGGAGACACCAGGCAAAATAGTCACTGTTTGTTGTGCCTATGGCGGCATTGTGAACTGTGACCTCGCTGTCAAGTATCTTCATCAACCAGTTTGCAACAATGTCGATGTAAAGACAAGACTTCTGCAGACAGACGTTATGATAAGACAGAGCACCCCCAATCACCCCAATTCTTAGGCTTCGATTTGTCTGCAGTACGTCAGCAAATAATGCCCTCAGGTGGTAACTGTCACCAACATGTGGAACCGACTTATACTGCAGCATTTCACCATTAATGTTAAAGTACACCGACTCGCGATAGAAATAGCGCTTGTAATCGTGGAGGTTGGACAGGACTCTCCTCATCTTCCCATAAGCTGGTAATGCCTTGTGGATGCCTTGAATATCATTCCATACCAGTGGCTGTATGCGTTTCTGCTCATCCTTGGCATAATTATTGTTGTCTCGGTCCTGGGGATGCACATATTTCTTCACAAAGTCAAACTTGCTGCGGATGAAATCTGTTGACCTCTGTCGAGATTCTTTATTCATGGCATGATAGTTGAAAAATATGATGACACCATTAAGCACTCCGATTAAGATCAGTGTGCACCGCTTCATGCTTACCCTCATTGTTTCTGTTTATCTCGTTGAGAAAATAAGTGAACCTTGGAGTCTAAAAGGGAGAAGTTTTGGATTTCATCCGTTTAATGTCAAGGTTTTTAACTTGATAAAAAAAACTTTTCCAATTCTCTGGTGACGACTTAAACAATATTCGCTGCTATTTATTCCATATGTAGTCCTCTTGAAGTGCTCAAGCATGATGATGTGGTTGTTAAAAGGCAACACTTGTGGTTCATCCCTCTTGTACAAGCAAAAATGTCACCTCAGTATGGTACTTGAGACAAAAATGGATGGCCGATGCTCGGAGTCTCAGGATGTAATACAGTCGTAATTCTCCTGATAATGCAAGGATCAGTATACCGTCATTTGCACACCACGCTGATGTGATTTTAGTGTGTTTGTCTCAGTGAAGATGGTCCTCTGAGAATTTCACCTGCCGTTCCTATAGACCTCTCTGCACTCTCAAGTACTTGTGAATGCACACATTCCATTCAGAGTTGCAGTTTGTTTCTGCTGTCACTTCTCATGTGGAGTTTTTCTCTTTGCTTCGTGGGGGACTTGGTGGGTGGCAAGCAAAACCAAACAAAAATCAATTATACAGATACGAGTTTGTCACCCGTAATTTTGTTTCTCTCAAAAGATTCGTTTGAAATTTCCAAAATCCTTCTTTGATGACGTGTGATACCGTATGCGTTAGTACCTTCAGCATTTAAAAATAATTCCCAATTGACCGTTAAAACAAAAGTAGCATTTTTCAAAATGCGTCTTTTCCTATGTTTTTGTCCTTTATTTGTTGCTCAGAATGCCATGAGGAAACGAGACCAAGTATTTACATGGCCAGTGAGGTACATCTCTAAATCATCCATTAGCCCTAAGTACAGCATCAATATTTAATCCTAATACATGCTACTGGATCAATATGCAAATATATTGATTGATTCTCGCTTTTGATAAGGAGCCAATTTAGTTGGATTGGGAGTGGTAATTCAGAGCACTGAAGCCACTGATGGTTGATGTGAGTCATGACAGGTTTGCAATCAACTTGTTTTTCACGAGGAGACAGCAATTGTATTTCTTGGCACTGAGGTCCTTTGGAATTTCATATTTTACCACTCACAAGTCACCGTGTTTCATGACGGTGATAGAATTTGCTTCTCTCTGAATTCCTAGCTTGATTTCCACCTTGTTTGGATAAGGACAGGTACCGATAGGGCTTTTTCTGACCGGGAAATAAAGGTGATCTCTTCTTCGCCTGAGGAGTTGTTATCGTACGGCCACACTTCACATGATATTTGATCGCTACACCGGATCGCTAGACCATAATTTATGAATTGCTAATCGTACTGTTTGCCTGGGTCTGTGAATTATTATACCTTGTTATAGGGTATCTGACCGCTCAAACACCAGTATTACTGATATGGTAAAAAAAAAAAGATGTTACCTTGAGATAAAAGAAGTCAAGGAGATCCTTCACTGTTGACAGAAGCAGCTGGGGCAGTTGTGGTATTGAAGTTTAATCATTATACTGAGCTTCCCCCCCATTATAAACAGAACGGGTGTGCACTTAGATAGCTATCCTTTCGGCTACTTTTTACAGACTATCAACCCACATGCACATTTAAGAAATTTGTTTTCTTTCCCTTTACAGAATGTGTAAACTGAAAGATTTAAAAATGAAAGATACTAAGGAAGTAAATGCATAAAATCTTAATGTTGCAAGTTGTTACTCATGCCTCTGAACTGTAATTACAAGTTTTGCAGATAGAATGAGTATTCCTAGTGGACCTGTTCACCGTAACTTGTTCAGTTTCAAATTTGACCGTTTTGATCATGTGATTCCTGTAAGGGTGCTTGTAGGATCTGAATGACCTCAACTGAATTTGGTGGGGACGGACTGGAGGAACAGGTGATCTGAGCAACCTGGTGTGAAGGGGAATTTGGGAAATAATCCATTAGATGGATGGATGGAGATGTAAGGAAGGAGTACAAGCAGGAGGGAGTAGGAGTATCCCGTGGTAGTACTGCTAAACACGGTTGTGTCACAAACAAAACAATCATTCGCAAAGACTAACTCAAAAGGGATTGTTTGAATCGGAGGTTTAATGAATAAGAATTCTTTATCACATCAGAATTCAGTTTATGTGTCTCAAACCTCATTCTAAAGAAAATTGCAAGAGTCACAATTGTATCCTAACACGGCAGGTGTTTTGGAACTTGCTCTAGTTTCGAGTAAAGCTTCCAATAGAACGAACCTATAATCTAAAGTCAATTTATGAATTGTTGGTCAGAAATACAAAGCTACCAAAAATATGGGGCAAGAAGAACACCTGTCAAATAAAATAGACCCAGATTTTTCAGGAAAGAATGGGAATGTTTCAAATAACTATGAAATGTCAAGTATAGAGTGACCTAGCAAATTCATACTAAAAGTTGCACATTGAAAATACAACTCATGAACGCCTCACAATCACAATTTATACAATGAAAGTATTAGCAATTACACTTTCCAACCCATACCTTCAGGTGTTCTGTGTGACGACTCAACGTCGATCCCGGATCAAGTTTCGAGCATGGAACTTGTCAGAGGTTGGCTGTAACAAATAAATTTATAAACTAACCATCCCCGACATAAGAAGCAATATACATATTCACACTACAACAACATTTTAACATTAAACAACAGCTATAATTAATTAGAATTAATGATTTTGGACTCACCAAAGCATCATAAAGAAAAGCCAGAAAATCCAGAGACGAGTTGCAACAGACGACAAGACGACCCATGGGGCATAACTATAACCCCCAACGACACGGAACATTCAGGAACAAAAACGAAATGACTTAAAGAAGGTCTTCATGCCATGGTGGTTGGTGCAGGAATGAACCCCACAACCGTGAGTTGGTATTATAAGGCAACACACCCTCTTGGGCTCAAGTATGCCATTACATAATTAAAAGGCATGGCCTAGCTCCAGGAATGTCATTCACTAAGAATCAGACCGGTATGCAAATTAGATGCCACACAAATCTAAATAAGTGACCAATTGACCTGACAGCTTAACTGAGTTGGTTGGTTACAGAGATGAGGGAGATGAAGATGGTGATGATTGATACTTGATACATGCTGTACTTGGCAGCAAACAGCTTTCTTTCACTCTGTGTTACTTGGTAGAGGAGCCAGCAGGTTGATGTACCTGTTGGAGTGCTTATAATGCCCAGCCCTTCATCCTACCCATTCTCACTTTGACTCCACTCTAGGATGCCAAAAACAACTGCACATGGCCATGTGAGTGAATAGAGTCCAGCAATCAGTTGATAAGTAGTCATTTTTTACCAGCAAGTGGCGTGACAACCCTCAACTTATCATTGATTGGATTGAGACTCCATATATGAGACTGTCGCATCTGAAGCTCTCTGCATTGTCCCTTTCTGATTGCAAGACAGAATTTCCCATGATAAATACTTAGACTCAACTAGAGAAGGTTACTCTTGATGTCACTCATACCTGCCAGTATCAATGTCTTGCCCCCAATGTCGTCTAGCTCTGGTTTATCAGATCAACTATCAGTTTTCTGGTGAATAAGTGTTTAGTCTGTCACCCTTCTTCATCCAATCAGTGCAATGTGTTACTCCTCTCACTTCGGAAATCTGCTTTCCACAATGACCAGAAGAGAGAGGAGTTTCAATGCCAGGTTGATGATAATGATGAATGTTGATTGAGTTTATCTTGTAATTACAGACATTAAGTATCCAAGTTGTAAGATTATCCTCTGGTTTTTTGGGGGGGAGGGGAGGTTTAGATTAGACTTTTGTTGGTTTTTGCTGTTGTGAAAATGCAAATTAGAGTAATGTGGTTTTTTTGTGTTTTGTTTCCTCTGCAGTTACGTGAGGACTTCGACGCTGGTAATGAGATAATTTTGAATGATTCTCACAATCCTCATGATGTGGGAGCACTATTGAAGGAGTTTTTCCGTGACCTTCCAGAACCTCTCTTGACCCGTGAACTTTACCCTGCTTTTGTAGCCTGCACAAGTGAGTCTTCATCTTGTGTTCTTGTCAGTACAATTTGTGTAACCAAATTGGAGGAGTGTATTTCAAGAAACAAATTTTTCCACTCTACTTGACTTAGACTTAGAGGCGACCTGTATGACTACGCCCCTTCCCCATACACAAGTACATCTTGTATTCATGTTTGAGGCAATTCCTCCTGATTTTTGTCCTCTTAAGTCATTCGTCCTGCAAGCGTAGGCATGAGTAAATGTGATTTTCATCATTTTTAGTTGACCTTTGTGTATGAAGTCAATAAAGACTATCTAGTAGAGTATTAATTTGTCATTTTTTTAATGTGTCCTCAGGATTAGAGAATTTTGAGCAGAGGTTGAGAGCACTACAGCTTTTAGTCTACCTGCTGCCTACAGCCAATAGAGACACCTTGAATGCTCTGCTAGGATTTCTAAATAGGGTCTCCAAGAATGCTGCCGATACTGTGGATGATGATGGAAATGAAGTGAGTCTGTGACAGGAAAAATTTGGAATATAATACCAAATGACATTCCATCTCTGAAATTGTGTTTGCTTGATGTAGTCATCAGTGCAACGAGTTTTTGTTCATCTATGAAAGCCAGAAATTTAACTTACTGTATCCATTGCCATTTTCTTGCCTCAGATACAGGGAAACAAGATGGACACTCATAACCTTGCCACCCTCTTTGGTCCCAACATTCTACGGAAGACTAAAGGGGGACAGGACAGGGATGCCCACGGAGGTCAAGAAGCCTCGGAACAGGTGGAGGAAAGTAGAGAGGTGATCAGTGTGGTACAGATCATGACTGAACACATGGAAGCCATCTTTCAGGTGGGTTGCAGTGGGTGAGCCCTGTGAGTTGGGAATGGATGGAGTGAGCTTAACTTGGCGTCATACATTCTGATTGAACTTAGCTGCCTGCCTGTAATTCCCTGGCCCAAGGGATAATTATGCACAAAGTGCATTAGAGGAGTAGATGAAAATTAGGAGATTGGGTCATATAGTTGGCACTTGTTCTTGATAACGGTTAAATTGCTTCTGCTGTTCATACTGTTGGTTGAATACTGTGTCCCAGTTATGAATATCATTTTCTCCTCTCAAAGGTACCGGCTGAGATTCAAGATAGCGTGTTGAAGATCACATATGAGACAGACCCTGAAGCTTTAGACTACCTCCTGACCAAGAGAGCAGTAGCACTAGGGTAAGAACTCAGTCAGACAATGGAGATTGTCAGCCAAAGGCACTTTGTGTCTTAAACCAATGCAGGACACCATTTATGGGCTTTCCTTATGAACAAGTGAGCCTCACCGGTGAAGTCATGGGCTGTATTCCTATCAAGTCATGTACTACATTCACCTGTAATTAAGATTGGGGCCTGCCCTGCCCTGCCCATCCACTGTTGAGGTCTAGAATTTAATTTAGGGACCAGTTTATTGTTACTCTCATTGGTGTGTTACCCTCATGTAGCTCTGGGTACAGTCCACTAATTCAAGCCCCATTGAAAACATTGTAAAATCAGCACTGTTCATGGCCCAATAACATACCTACCAACATCCCTGAGGTTTCTGAACCACTAATTTAATTCTTGTCTGGTCCCTAATCTTAACATTTCTTTTCAATTTTTGTGGGTTAACTGATTACATTTTTAGTTATTCTCACAAAACAAAATCACCCCCCAAAAAGTGATTATTCCGAAGTCTGATTGCAGCCATTTTTCAAGTGGCAACCCTCAACTTTCTCAGGCACTTAAGACCATTTTTCAACCATATTTTTAGCCATTCAGCTCTCAGATAAAAGCCCAGAGACTCAGGGAGTTGATCAAAGATTTACACAATCTCGCTACCTTGGGGGCCAAATGATCTCCTTTTTTCAAAAGATGCTGTAGGGACACTTTAATGCTAGTGAGCTGGCCCGACATCTCGCTTGAATTAGTAGACTGTATCTCTCATGCGCTAAGCTCTACATTGCATTGGCACTGAACACTGTCTGTTTGATCCTTGTCTGGATTACAGCAAGAGGTGTTAGGATCTAGACCACTTTGTGTTGCCCCACATTGGAAACTACCCAGGTGAAGAGATTCCACCCTCTGGAAGGAAGACACCAAATACATTGATAGATAATTGGTTTTAGTATGACTTGCACCTTTCAAGATGAGCTCTGAGAGTTGAAAGCGGATTTTAATTTTTTGCTGAACTATATATGACTCTAACTTTGTGTTGTAATCTGCAGCTGCGTTGATCCTGCTGAGATGGAGGCTACTTTCAATGAGGATATTGACTCGCCGCATTCCTCGTCACCTCCTTGTACTCCTGAGGAGATTCTCATGCCATTCCATGCTCTTCATGGTCATGAACATCGTCTCTTCAGTTCCCCGGATGACCTCTACGCCTGCCGCAACAAATCGGACTTCACCGACGAGAGCTTAGGTCATGTAACCAGAGAACAGATGCTGCAACAGTCTAAGCAGAAATCGTTGTCGCTGCCTCGTGCTGCACCGGTCATTGACAGTCGATTTCCCAGCAGTCCAAAGATTGCCAGGACAGGTTGTGAAGATCGCTCTGTGAGTGGTCAGCAGGAACGCAGTACTAAGACCAAGCGAGGGCGACACAGCAGCGAAAACCAGGATGAGAGCAATCAGTGGGGAGGGGAGTCCTCCCCTACGTCCACAATAACCCCACCCACGAGACTGGTGCGAGGAATCTCCAATGAGAAGCAGATATTCTCACCTCTATCTCCCCATTCCCCACGCCGTATATCAGGGGGTCCTGTCTCACCACTTGTTGGTCACCCCCCTGAAAGACAGTTCAGCTCACCTGCCAATATGGACAGCGGAACGCTATCACCAAACCTAGAGATATCCTACCAGTCTAAAAGTCCACGGACGGTACGCAAGCATGCTTCAGATCTCCTACCCTCACCATGGAAACTTGGTGATGATGCCTCAGATCAGGTATGGCTGCCAGTGGACAACAGACGAACACAGAGTGTGTCAGACTGTATCAAGCCAACTAGACCCTGTGTAATCTCGCCTAGTTTACAGCGGCGGGGTCCACCTAAATCCCCACAGCCAAGGATAGCCAAGGTACCCATTGCTGCTATGGAGGAAGATTTTGATATGGACTTACCCTTAGAGACAGCTAGCACCAGTCCAACTAGCCCAGAGAGGGATGACAAACAATGGCAAGGCAAGTGGAAACTCAAAGACGGGCAGGAGACATTAGTCTGAACAAGAAAAACTTTCTCGCAAAAAATTGACTTGTCGAACGGAATGAATTAACCGATTTTTTAAATGTGACACTTTTACATATTGTGTCGACTGATGAAGATATGAGACATTGGCCAAAACATGGCTGACACAGACAGGCAATATCACCGAAGGAATTTTCACTTATTTAATACTAACGCTGTTGTGTGCTGCCAGCATATAGCAACACTTTCATGGTCTCATTTCACAGATTCATTTAAATAACGAATTGAAGCATTCTGATCTAAAATTCATTGATTGGGTTTTCATGCCAAAAATGTAGCAAGTTACCAGGTCACATTTTAGTCAGCATTTCCAGTTTCTTTTGGTCAGTGTATATACCAGGTCATGACCAAGACTTAATACAGATAGGTGTATTTGGAATAACTAACTTGTGAAAGTCATGCTCTGTAAATCAGTTAAATTACACATGGAATCCAACTTAACTGTCCCAGAGAAAAAGGATGAAACCAATATTTTCCGTGAAATAATTTTGATTGTAAACAGCTTGAAAGCATTAGTCCTGCTTAGCGGCAGATACAATCTGCTTCAGACTTCCGCATTCTGCAGCTTCATTTGTTGCAAGGCCTATATCCCATAATGCACCAGCTCCTCAGAGAACTTTAAGTGTAATGTTTGTCCCAGTCTCTGAGTGTTGACACGTCTATTTCTTTGACTTGATGCAATTGGAAGTCAAAGATATACATGTATACGACAGTTTCAAGACACAATTTGTGAATGGATAAATACGAACCTGTTTCACGGGATTTCAAATACTCTCTTTTACCAAGAATCGTTCATTATCCAAATTTCCATTTTCAAAAAATCTGTTGCAAGATTTTCAGGAATTTTCACCCAGTCATGTTTGTTGGAGTTCATTTGATAGCTTTGGTTCTTCAAAATGTTGCCTTGTGATCAGAGAACCTTGGCTTTTTCATGTATAATACACGTATCTGTATGTTGTGATGTGTAAACAAAGTGATGTTGTGAAAGCATTACATTTCAGCACTGAACAGTTTTTCAGCAGTATTAAGCTTTACTGACAATTTAGCATTTTAAATGGGAGTAAGATGACTCCTAGCATTTTCGTAGGAAGTGTTTGGAGTAAGCATACATGTACATGCATGTCCAGCAGCTGATGTCACAGTTTCAGACGAGCTTGAAATATTTTCTGGAAAGAGTTTAGCTTAGCAAAATATGAAGTTTGGAAAACCAGCCTTGGGCTACTGTACCTGTCATACGGTGATGTTTATGATTGCTGGCTATGAACTTGCTAAGCAGAGTTTGGGTTAGCAAACTTATCTTGAACTGCACAGGAATTAAGTAACAGGCATTGTTACCTGTATTTGCTAAGCAAATATTTTTCCTTACCAAGCTTGTTTGTTGTGCTTGGATTCTTGCATATACTGAATCCTTTATGAAACTGCTGTTAGAGAGGTCTGGATGTACATGTATGTCAATGTGTATTAATCGCTTCCAGAAAGTTACGTATACCAATGCAATGAAACAACAGGTAGTTGGAGAGGTGACATCTCTTGCATTAATGCAAAAAAACAAAACAAAAAAAACAGGGTTCTGACATTTTGCAAGAAATGAATTTGGAGCAAGTTTAGGTTTGTAGAAGGATGTGAGCATTCATACTGGATGAGCAAGAATCTCAGGAGACTAACTTGAGAATCAAACTTATCAATTCAGTAGTAACCATTGAACTTCAGTTTTGAAATGTGGCTTAGAAAAAATGACCACTTCACTGGAATGGCTATGGTCCGAATGATTACCTTAACTAATATTGACTTTAACCCATTGAGGTGATTCAGTAATGCAAGTTTTTGTGTGTTTCTGCATTGATGTGGCTATTTGTCAAGGGTTAATCATTCGTTGAATTCATCTTAAAACAACAAAATCAAAACCTTTGAAACGCGAACTTAATATACTCACTGACAGTGACTGGCTGTGTTGGCCGTGACACTAACTTTGTGACATTATGTCAACAAGTAACGCTTCTTATTGCCTGTATATATTGGTAAATTGAGTCATCGTTGGTTACATTATTACAATTCTGTTTATTATCTTTGTATAAATTATTAAAAAATGTATAAAATAGATCTATATATATATCTTAAACAGAACAGTAACTAAGTATTATTGTTCTTGAGAACCATTGTCAATTATAATTGTTATTGTGGTTGTAGAATATACCGTACATATCAACATGTATTGATGTAAAGAAACTCTAGATTTAATCAACAATCAAATTTTCTTTAATGAATCATTTTAAAGTATTTGTATCATATGGTTGGCTGTTGTATACATGTGTACATCATGCAGCTTTACAAAATGGAATTTGGCCAAATAATAAGAGTATAAGTTAATAAAGGAAAACTCTATAAGAACGAGCATATGAGATAATTTTTAACCCATTAAGTGACAATAAGACTTGCTTGAAATCAGTATCACTCTCCCGACAGACAAAAGGTAAACTTTTACAATCAAACTGTTTTAGATTACTGTTTTCCAGTCTTTCCAAAAGCAGGATCCAGCATTGTATCAAGTTGTTTATCAACAGAAATTGAAAAACATCTCTCAAACCACGTGAAAATTCAGAGTCACGTAATTATCTGAGGTAGCAGGTGTTTATTTGAGATGGATGTGTGACATACACGTCAATGATGTTATTACTAGTGACATAATAGATTGGCAAATTCCTCCCGAATGAACTCAGCTTTGGAGAGATTGTTTGCATAGTATGATGGAAACATTTCAAACAGCATTTGATGAGCACCAGGTCTTTTTAGGTTTCTTGAATTTATGAACACAATTCATCCTGTTTTCTGTGATTCACTGACAGATAAATTTTTATCTTGATACAACATCAGAGCAGGAATGAGTGGAGATGCACATAGGCACTAGAGTTTGCTTGGAATACTTGTGAGGATCAGACGTGGAAACTTTCAACAACCTTGGCTTTATGAAGTCTGCAGTAACATTGAAATGTAGGTCAGTGACTTGTCACATTACGCAGGAGGCATTGGATTTTGGTTTGAGGCATCACCACTAACCTGTGCTGGGTACAATTACAAGACCTATGAAACTCAACACATTGCCTCATCCAATTGTACATTATCTTTAGTTAGCAGAATATCGACATCCAGTTTCCTGTAAACAAATTCTGTCTGGATAGCATAGTCCTGTATCTGACATCACTATGCTCGTGTAGGGTGTTTGATTCTCACAGATTTGGAATGCCAGGCAAAGTCCCAGATAGCTCCATGATGTACACAGTCTTAAGGTAGTGCTGTATTGCAGTTGTGCAGTAACTGTCAAGTAGCCCAAACTCTGTAGGGAATTTCAGGTTCCAATCAATGTTCTTATTGTGTTTCAATAGCACATCATGCCTGGTTGTCTTACTGTAAACTACACATTCAGGTGGATTTAGATTGGATGGGAAGAAGAGGATTATGGGAAGGATAGCTGAGGTCTGAGAATGAATGCCCAACAGAGACTCTCACATTTCCCACCTCAACCACTTTAAGAAACTGGAAATTACTGAAAAACCCACAAAGACTTCTATTGAATCACCCTGATCTATGAATTATAAAAACGAAATTAAAGTGGAATTTGTTCCCTGTGCCAGTCCCATCATATTCCCTGGAGAAAATGTTGAATACCTCTTTTTTCTTTCATTCTCTAAATCCATCCTGGAGGTTTAATCTTTTACAATAATTGTGTTTCACACAATTAGGGAAAGTCAACAGTACTTTTATGTGAATGTCATAGCAGTGGAATATCACATTTTTAGCCAAAAAAATTGTTGAATTGTGTGCTGGAATATGATATGTTTGCCGGTCAAACACTCAAAATGCAGATGAAAGGAGCTAAGTAGTCATCATATGTACATACAAAGGCAAGACAATCAGTAAATTTTGTAGACTATAATGGAGAATGTTCACACAGATTGTGACTTCTGCTTGGTGAAATGATATGGATTGTCGTGCTCTACTTTTCTTTCTATTCAAGTCACTTAAAACGAGACATGAGAGGTGCATATAAGGTTTTCTGGCTTGAAAATTAGTCTTTCAGCTCTTGGTGAAAAACCATGTAAGATTGGCATCAGTGACATAAATATTTACATAGTTGTAAAATGTGCTTCTCATTGAGCCAGCAGTGATCTCATGTAAACTTGACCTTTGACCTTAAATTGAGGCTCATTACTGCCAGGTAACTGGTAGGAATAATTCTAACATGAGAATACTTGATTAAAATATCAGGGGTTAAAATTTCAGAGTATTTACAGAGTAGTTGATAGTTATTAAATTGAAATGATTTTTTTTAATTTTTAGTTGTGTAAAACCAAACCAAATAGATGAATGTTAAGATTCCAAGTAACACTCAACTGGTATTAATTGTGGCAATTGAGAAAAAGCCTCGTCTAACAAAGAGAACTATGGTCCATTTCAAGCTGCAAGTAAACGTTCGAAAGCCTTCAGAAAGATGACATCTTTTTACTTTTATTTCTACAAGGAAATCTGTGTGAGTATTTTATCAAAAATAAGAGCAAAGAAGAATATGCATCAAAACATTTAATACCCAGAAATGAAAGCCCTGAGTTGCTTTTTAGTTTCCCCTTTTTCAGGCTTTTTTGGAGAGGAGAGGCCATGTCTGAATGTAACAGTAAAAGGTCAATGAAATTTAGAACATTCATTTATTAAATTTCTTAGCCCTTCATTCCCTTGTATCCACATCAAACATCACTTCCTCATGATTTTCTTTAAATCAGTACTTAATTGTTGGCTTAAACCAACTCACATGCAGTTGTAAGTGTCAAAACCACAATTCGTCACCCCATTAATATAGAAGTCATTTCAACTGATATTGCTGAAATTCACAAGCATTTCTTGATACATATGCGGTTAATTTTTTTTCACAGTAATTTACCTCGTGATTAGTTTGTTGATTTACATGCCCGATTGATTACCTCCTGAGTGAAGATATGGAAATATATATAATTCAGCTCGCAAAAATTGTGCTTTGTGTCGATTTCTTTTATGGTTATTTGAATTATCCTGATGAAAGGACCTTTCCAAAGAAAACAATTATCTGGCCAGGCTTTTTCTTCTTCTTTTTATCACCTTAAAAATGAGTTCTTTAACAAAATAGATTCCTCTTTAAAGTCAGACCGACTGAACTCATTTGCGGCAGGAAAATAACTATCTTGACGGTGCTTACAAAAAGCAAAAGAACTTCTGGTGATTCCCATTCGAGGGCGCTATTTTGGCAAAACGTCCAAGTTTTTTGGACAAGCACTTGTGTGAGGGCGCCCTTCAAGAATAAGTGTCGCGTCGGTAAAAAGAGGAAAATTTATGGGAGCGCCCTTTGAAACTAACGGTCAAATTTGAAACAGCTTCTTGAGGGCGCCCTTCGAAACGTCATCCAGTCAGACATCGATTCCGTGACTGAAGAGGGCGTCCTTTAAGATTAAGGGCGCTTTTTATGCAAAGTTTGAGGGCGCCCTTTAAAACGTTTTATTAAATAGCGCCACCAATTGTTAAAAATCTGAGAGACTAAGATGGCGCCACCCGTAGTTTATAAAAGATTTTCAGTTTTTCATCAATTTTTACCGACATAGGATATAACTGTCCTCCAGGAGAAATTATTGCTTATGAAATGCACTCAACAGACTCTACTTCAGCAGTTGTGTACATAGTCGATTGGGAGTCAAGGTAAAAAAGGCAAGGTAAAAGTCGGAAACTAGTAACTACAGTAAAATCTCGATGGTTCAGTTCGGGCGGCCTGTTCTTGACACGGGTTTCTTGTTCTCGCGCTCGAACGGCAGGAACACGACTCAAGAACATTGTTCTCGGAACAGGATCACACACCACCTCCTCGTCAGGGTTTTACAGGAACACACGGAAAAACTCGTGAGATTTTGATTTTTGAACAGCGGCAAAAAGTAGAGAGATGGCTTCCAAAGCTATAGACCACGTAGACAATGGGAAGTTTTGCAAAATTAACATTAATTATTTTCCGAAACACAGAAATGAATGTTCCTGTTTATATAGAAAAGAATTCAGCCCATCCAAACCTTAACTCTCGAATAACGAGCATAGACGCCGCCATGTTGCATGTTGCTTGTAATAACCGGTTGTTTGTTCCCGGTGTTCGAGCGGCCGACCCACAAACAACAAATCGAGCTGTTCGTGAACATACGGGAACAAGCTGCCCGAACTCAGCTGATGAGTCGAAGTTCGAGTTATCGAAAGTTACACGCTTCAGTGCACATGCAACCTTACTGGCTTATGGCAGTTGGCCTACAACGGGCTTCAACTTATCGAGATTTTACTGTAGTAGGCCTAGGCCTAAAGTTTTCATGGGTTAATTTATACTGGACGTGATGGAGGTAGGAAGAGAGGGGTCCAGATAACTCGACGGTCCGTGCGTAAAAGGGAGAGACAAGTCGTCCGGTGGGACTCTGTGCGCTCAGCCTACTGAGGCCACGTTGTAAAATACTATACATGATGTATGCCTTAATGATGGGATGGAATTTCATGTAGTAGATACATGTATATTAACAAGCCTTATTTCTGAGGTATTTAAAAAATGGTGGCTGTACTAAGTCAATCTTTCCGCAATCAATCAATCATACGTACATGTATGTGCCCGTATGCATTACAGTCGTTTTCCTAGTTCTGGATCGCTTGAAATAAAAACCTACCTCCTTGGTGTTGTCCTTCATCAGTTCTACATTCTCAGACAGAATGCTGGTCAATTCTTACGCTGACCAACTCGTACACCGACCAACTCTTACGCCGACCAACTCTTACGCCGACCAACTCGTACGCCGACCAACTCGTACGCCGACCAACTCTTACGCCGACCAACTCTTACGCCGACCAACTCGTACGCCGACCAACTCGTACGCCGACCAACTCATATGCCGACCAACTCGTGCGCCGACCAACTCGTACGCCGACCAACTCTTACGCCAACCAATTCGTACATCGTCGGAGCATTAACCTCGTACAAGCTTTTGCTGCCGTGTTTTAACCAAATTTACCTTTAGATGTAAATCAATTAAATGTAAATTACCAGATAAGCTGATTGTTCATTACTTTTTTCTTTTTAGGTAGAGACTGGTAATTTTTAGATTTTGCCTAGATTCCTTAAAGATTGGTATTAAGTCACTGTAAAAAAATGTCCATAAATTTACGGTGTCCGTAATGGACATTTCCCGTAAAATTATGGAATTGTCCCGTAATTTTTCGGGAACAATTCTGAAATTTTACAATTGAAACAGAACCTCTCTAGAGCTTTGCAGCGCGTACTTACTCAAATCTTCATTCACACTGTTTGGGGGTGTGGGTGAAAGTTGGATCCCTGTTATCAGTCAAGGTAGTGACAGGAATTATTCAGGATGTTTCTAATAACATTAGTTATACTAGGTGTACGAGTTGGTCGGCGTACGAGTTGGTCGGTGTATGAGTTGGGTGGCGTATGAGTTGACCTGCTTTGCTCAGACAGGGTCTAGTTTAAAAGTGAAATGTAAACTTGAACAAAACTTGCTCTCGGAAAATTTGGCCAGATTTCTGATTTGCACTTTGACATTTTGGAATAGTAGTGGGAAAAAAATGGCAAATAGTCTAGGGCGAGATATAAAACTGTGAGTGATCCCAAATCCTTTTATTCACACTCAACAGTCATTTAAACTCTTGCATCAAATTTCTGTTTAATTAAAATGACTTTCAAAGTTGCGTTTTATTAAAACTGGCCGAAAACTGAACGCAGCTTGTTTCCTAGTTTTGGATCACGCATTAAGTGCATGCGTGCAATATACACTTTGCGAACTCATCTACCTACATGTTGCAGAGATGTACGTGATGTAATGAGTTCGTCAACTGTGCGGCACGAAGTACTATCGTTAATCATAGCCGACTACGGAGTACTTGCAGTGGTTTGGACTAGGAAGTTTTTCAGCCATCCCAAACTCATTCATCCTCCATTCATTGACCCTTGCATCCCCATGTTAAATCCAATAGTTACCTTTGCCCGTTTGCTACTTTACCCGTTTGCAACTGCACCCATTTCATTTTGCATCTTGGACTGTACCACAGCCACTTCGACATCATAGCTAACTATTTCAGGGGGAGGGGGTAACTTTTGAGTGGCGGGGTATTCTGCAATTACTCCATAAGTTTGATTTGCTTAATTGACTGGAATCCTGCCACTGTGTAATTTTAACATGTTTTTATGGGGTACGGTTGAGTAATATATACAGTAAAGGAGTTGGGGATTGTAAATTTGGGGACCCTGTTCCTGTAATAAAAGCCAAGAAGAGCTACATTTTAACTTTCGAATCCACCTTAGTAGATGACTGTGACATTGTGCTCAATAACTGAAGGGTTGATGTTGTCAAAAAAGGGCAGGGTTTTGAGTTTTGAGGGAAATTATGAGGGGAAAGTGTGAATGTTTTAACACATGGCATGCATGGTGGATTCTAGCCCCACATTTAGGGGGGTAGGGGCTCTCTTTTACAATCTGTCTCTTAACTGTCGTGTGATCCGACAGTTAAGAACAGATGGTAAAAGAGAGCCACTACAGCCCCATGTGTGGGGCTAGGTGGATTTAAATTTGCTTGGCTAGTTTATCATTAAGAAAGTCATATTTTCTCACAATTTACAACTTGAAATTTCCCAAAAATAGGGTCAGTGCAATAAAGAGAGTGTTGCCTTTGTTTTATGGGGACTTACCAGTTTTGCAAGATTAAAATGACAAAAAACCCAGGGGTCCCCAAGTATACAGTCCCGGAGGAGTCCCTCTGGTGCCCCATACATTTAGTCGAGCACTCTTTTTCAGATGACGTCATTGCTATATTATACATGTACTTTTACATTTACATCTGGGAACCAGACAAACTAGGTGGTCTTATGTCCTGTGTACATGTACAAGCTGATAATGCTTTTAAACAGTAAAAAGTACAGGCCCAGTCTATTTAGTGTTGCAACGGCCAGCATTATGTGAGCGTGTTGTCATGATGGACATCACATGTTATACGTGCATCATTTCCAGAAAAAAAGGTGAGGGAAGAAAAACAAAAGCTGTGTCGCCGCACCACTTTTGGAGCTACATTTAGCTCTTGACCAGAAACCGGAAACTTTTTGGGGGAGGCCTTAACGTTAGGTGCCTAAATACTTCACGTAGATGCAATCTTTGACATTTTTCTCCTTCCCAGATTTCAGTACTTCCAAAAGCCACAACTCTGTTTGCCTTTCAGCCTGATGACCTTTTATGAGTTCATATCACAATGGGATGTTGAAAGTTATGAAAATGATCACTCAGTGCCATGAAATCAAGATTCTATCTTTCGTCTCTGAAAATGGTCAATCCAGTATACAGGACATTGGACCATGCAAGTTCATTGCGGCAAGGCAAGAACATGTGCTTATCAAGATGGCTCCTTTGAAAGTTTGAGTTGATGATTGTGTGTGATTAAACGTGATTATTATTGATTGTGTCTCTTCTAACTAATTTCCCACATTACCGTCTGACATGTATGAACCTGATGTGATGGCAGAGACTGCTACAAATATGCAAGGGGGTTGGCTAGCAACCTGATGCGTGGGTAGTGTCATACATACAATGTGCGCAGTGTGTTTGTCACAAGGTCAAAGAGAATGACAGGAGGGGGACTAAAAGCTCTGAGTTTTTCAGAAAGTAGTCTCTCACATGTTCTTAAAATCCTAAGTCAAGAGTTTCAGAGAGATATTGAACAGTTCATATGGCTTTTTCAGGCAGGATTTGATTCAGAAAGTGGAATTTTTAGTGCAGTAATAAAATGTACCCTGATCAGCATTGATTTGATCTTACAGGGGCTGCATTCAAAACCCATTGTGTAATGAACTCATAAAAAGTTGTAGGGCTGTAAGGCATACCAGATTGTGCCTTACAGTTTGGAAGTAAGAGTCCAGTATGTATTTTCAGCATCTCTGCAATGCAATGTCCGGCCTTCATTGAGATGATGATGAAAAGAGTGGTAGCAGTATACAAAATTCTTTCCCCATTGCACATGGAACAGTACAAGGCTACTAATATTAAACAAGAATGACTATCCGTGACAACAGAGTCCATACAGGGATGGCATGGGTGGTTGTGCCTCTTACCACTGTGGTCCTAGGTTCACGTCCCAACCTGGGTTACACGTACATGTATGTGCGAATGGAGTCCGTAGTTCGTTAGACCTCTCCTGTGCCATGAGGGTTTTTCTCCAGGTCCTACATTCTTCCTTCCTCCACAAAAACCAACATTTAGGCCTCCTGTCAAAGTTGACAAATGTACGACTTTTCAGTTGTAGCTGCTGACTTAACAGACCAAGACCAAATCCTGAAAATGTTTGGCTGTTCTGCATGTTTAGTATAGTGATTATTTGATACAGTGATTGTCAGTTGATGCACCTGTTCCCAGTTTGAGCCTCTTCTGATGAGTTATGGCCTACCTCATAGATATTTCCACTCTAGGATTTTTGGGCCAATATTATAAAAACAGTTGAGTAAAAAAGGAATATTCTTACACATGAAACCAAACCCCTAAATTCGTGTATTTTTCTATCAGTGTTCATTTCCTTCCATATTCATCTTTCAGGCAGTTCTCAACCATGGACATTTTATCGCAAAATGAAATTTAGTTTCCCATGAGTTCCCCGTGAGTGAGTCTAGTCATCACTTAAAAATCACATGTTACTGTGACATTCACTGGTTCCCACTGTAAAATTAGAACCACAATAGGTGGGCTCAGAACTGCGGATATTAAATGTTTAGGCTGTAGATCTAGATAAATATCAGTACCCGAGCAAAATGGTTTGGACGTAGATGGAAATGAAGCAGCTGCATGCAGATAATTTCTGTGTTACTGGATGTTATCAAAAGATAACTGTGAAAAGAGTAGTTATGGGTGCACAGCATTGCTTTTTTTTTGCATCTCTGCTCATTTATCAATCTCAATACCTCTGAATTCTTCAAGGACTGTGAGGGGTCATCTATTTCCTACCCATAACATTGCTTTAGAAGTATTCTCCTTTCAAGTTCTTCTTAAATTTGAGAGGAAATGATGAATGAAATTTCAGTTTATATGTGGGACAAATGTAAATAAATTGGTCCAGACCAAAATTGGTCAGCTGTAGATCAGAAAAATGTCCACTCTGAGTCTGCCCCATGTGGCCTTCAAAGGTCATCATCAGAGGTCAGAGCTTGAAGAAAGGACCACCACACTAATCTTGTGGCATGACATGACTCTCCATAAACTGATATCTCTTGATTGTTTCCAGCAGAACTGAAGAGGCATCCACTGAGCTGCTTTTTCACCATTGAGTGTTCGACTGTGACCAAATATTACATCCTGTTTGCCAACCAGCCAGTCAGTCAACTTGAGGTAGTCCAATCACACAAGCCATAATCAAGTATTTTCCTTCCAGCCTGTGCAGCTTTTTGCCTGTTGTCAGGGCTATGGCTGTGTTCCGTGTCCTTTTATCTTTACAGCTCATTTCCTCTTTTGTGCATTGAAAGTGTGTGACCAGCAACTTTTGAAAATGACAATCAGTTGAAGAATCATTTAAGGCTAGAATGCAGTAATGATAAATAATAATGTGTGGAGGCTTTGCACGGTAGCCATCTTGCAGGGCAATTCTTTTGTATCACAGAGAAACCTCCTTTGTGTATGCCCCAAGGAACAAAAGCACTGGCCTGCAAGATGGCAGCCATGCTAACTCTCTCTGTTTGGATAAAATTGAACAAAAGATTCGCTGCACATAAATTGTGAAAAGTGATGATCATAAATGGACATGAAATTGGACTGAATGTAGCAGAAATAAATAAGTGTCCAAAATGTTAAGAAAAACCTTCCCTTGAGTCGATTACTGTCATTCTCAATATATTCAATGGCAAACTGGAACATATGCAGTCTTTCATTTCATAAGGCTCAGGTAGTTTCAGTGCTTGTGTAACTGAAATATTTGTAGAAAGAAATGACCAAAAGATGAGGCAGTGGTGGAGTGAAGTTTGTGATATATTTTTTTTTTCCAAATCCATGTTGTTCATCAATAATAACTGAACAGCTTTGTGATTGCCATGGTTCTGGTGCATGTACAAGCATACCTATGTTTAGCAGTTCTTTGGTTAAACTGCGATGGGACTTTGGAGTATTCAAGTAACATTTTTGCTTTTCTCAGTAATTGGACTGGTTCCCATTTTTCTACTGCCTGGAATCAACGCAGCAGACTCGAGGTATACTCAGTGTATTCCAATATTTATCCTCAGGCAATCTTGAATTCTCAATTCTGATTGGTCGATCCATGGCGGCAAACAGTGTGAAATATAACTGTATTACATTGTTCATATCAAACCTGTGCTGCGTAATGCTCTGTTCTAACACCATGCAACGCACCATTTTTATGCTAAAAGCAAAACGTACAACTGCAAAGCTTCATGTGAATTCAGAGATGGCACATTGCGCTCATAGGCCCTTATAACATCTTTAGTGGGCGTCAAGTTTGCTTGACAATAAATTTGTTATCACGCTTGCACTCTTGTGATAACTTATATAAAATGTGAGTTTGACAGTCATAAATTACCTTAAAGAATGGGATCCATGAGATGAATTTTTACCTTTTATTGGTATTTTTTTTTTATTGGTTGAGGTAATTCTGTAATTTGAAGTAATTTTGTAGATCACATAATCTCACACAAAGTTTTATTATGGTCATCAGAAAGTGTTTCTCATTGTGGATAACGTTTTTGGAAACTGCTAGCTCCAAGATTTGGTGATGTAAAGTAACTATTTCACTATTCCTAAAATGAGTTTAAGAGTGTAAGTGATATATATGTGAACAGAATAAAAACGTGATGCTTACTTCTTTCTCTATATTTGGGCTCAGAAAGGTTTTCTTAAAGGGGCTTGTTTGTATTGAAAGGTCTTTATTTGCTAACCATTTTGTGTTTTTTCATTCAGGGTTAACATGCTCGTGAAATTGATCAAACTACATCAAATTAAATCTTCATTTTTGAGTATGGGTCCTATAAAGGGGAAACATCTCTCTCGGAACTCACTTCTCTTTACACCCAAGAAGTAAAACTTACCTGAAAGAAACCAGAAGACAAAATGTGTGTTTCATTTTGTACTCTTTGTTTTTTTCTTAAAGATCAAGTAAGGAAGCTGATGAAAAACACACAATCGTGACAAGTGACGGTAAAAATTAACCTATCAACATTGTCAAAACAGGCATTTTCCTGAAATCATTCAGCACAGCAATATCATCAGCTAACGATTTTTTATTGCTTGCTTTTTCCCCGAGCAAATGCTCAAATGGTGCACGTTCAAATCATCAACGTGCCTTATACTTTATATTTTCTACTTCAAGAAAATATCCTTTTCGAAAAAATCATCCACTTTTGTAACTTCACCGCACAGTCTTTTTACTTTTTAGTTTCCTCTAAAAGAATATGAACTGCTGCCATCTTTTCCATTCTACGGAAGCGTACAAGGACCACTTGCAAAAAGTTTGAGATACTATCTCCCCGCGGAGAGTTAGCTAAAACTCAACTCACTGCATATTAAAACTCAGTCTGGATACCAGACCCAGTGATTCCGACTTCTCTTCTCTTCAAAGGTCCTGTATCACATCATGCATTTTATACAAGATCTCTTGCGATCCAAAATATAACGAGAAAGCATCTAAATTAACAAAAATCCAAATTAATAAGCAACCACGAATAAAAGCAACTTTTGAAAACTTCTTTAAGACAATCTTGAAAAAATATGCTTTACTTTTTCAAAAATATGTTTGAAGCACTATGAGGCTTTCACAGAATACCGTCTAAAAGATCGAATACTTTTTGTACGCGGCTGTGGATGCGTTCTCAATTGGGATGCATTCTCAATTCGGATGCTTTCTCAGATCTGATAATTTTTCAATGAAGATGATTTCTTAATTCGGATAAAGTGATATTTCTGTAAATACTTAAGACGTTAGGTTGCAAAATATGTCTAAATTTCGATAAAAATGTTTACATTGTAAAGTTTTTGTTTTATTTTGAAAGAATTTCGAACTTTAAATATTCAGTCAGTCCTAGATATTACGTTGCGTATATCAAATTTCATTCGCTCTTTAAAAATTCACTCGATTTGGCATCTAAAATAAGAAATGAGATTCTTAAAATTTTGCACAGTTTTTGAAAAATATACACTAAACTTCTACAATACAAGCTGTTTATAATTTCAAAAAATCAATCAATATATCAAAAACATTTTCCATTTTTTTGCCCTAATTTCGCTTTGTAGTGGATGGCGTACTCCGACCGGTGTACCACGGACAGTTCACAAAATTCTTGGTACAGACGGGAGGACCGGAAATGCCCGAATATTAACGATACCATCCGAATGGTCTTTTTCCTCTCCCCTTTCATTCGGCCACCAATCATTGTAACAATTTTTACAGTTTTGAGGAGCATTAAAGAAAACGTGTTGTTAGGTTTGGAATGGTTCGACTATTCCCTGAAATCTGGGGGAGTGTTGGTCACGTGGACGTTGGGTGATACAGGACCCTTGATAAAAGGAGTAATCGGAATGATTGGGTCTGGTATCCAGACTGAGTCTCAATATGCAACGAGTTTTGAACTAGTTATAGCTAACTCGCAGCGGGGAGTATCTCGAAAAAATCTTTTTTGCAGGTGGCCCTTATACGCCTCCGTACCATTCCAATTGTATTCTGATAATATTAATTGGAGCGTTGTCGCTATTCTCAAACTGCTTTTCGCTGGTATACTGCTAGACACGGATGTAATTCGCGCGAAAAGGGCCATACACCCGCTGATATGGCCGTTTCTGTACACGGTTGGTTGTGTATAGAACATCGCGAAGTACAAAATTGGCGTTTCCAAAGCTGTGCGCATTGTGCACAACCTATAAGCATGCACTGTGGAACTGACCAGACCATGTCACTGTTTCCCACGCGCAATTCTCACGTCACGTGGAAGAAACTAACCACAGGTATGTAAGTATGCATGGCGTGAGCGACACTGAAATGTATAGTCATGTCAGTGTTTGCCGTTGATCGCGCAATGTGCACACAAATATGACTGCCCGAGGGAGAAAGAATATCGCCATTTTCAGGATTCGCCTGACGGCGCGAATTGTGCAGAGTACAATGGAGAACTGCTGAGGAAAGAATTCAGCATTCTGGTGGTCGAAATTGTGGCGCGTGGACTGGATGGTTTTGTTTAAAAGGATGGACTCTTTCGGCACGACTGCCTGCTTGCAATTCTGAAAGGAACGCTCCGATTGGGTCTATTCTGCACTGGAGTAGTTATCAATTTTCAAAATGGTGATGGGCCTCGTGACTGTTTGAGAGGTGATTATCTCTGGAGAGAAAATATTTTCAAAAGTCATCGGTGAAGCCGCTGAAAAGTGACAGGAAAATGAATGATGAGGAAGTGATCTCTGATTTGATATATACCTCGAACACCTGAGAAACTAGTGAGTATTTTTCCTAATTTGTTTCCGAGTGGAAGTATTTATCACTGTTGTCTATTAATTATGGCACGGTACGGTCCTTGACCTCGATGGTGCTGACCATTGATTGCACTTTTATTTTGCTCGGTTCATTTTATTCTTTGTAATTTACTGATGACGGAGTTTTACTTAAAACTGGGGACAGAAATACATTAATTTCTTCAATGCTGAGAAATGATATATCCTTACTCCCTTTTTATAACGAATGCTTATGAAATGAAGGTTTCTATTCAGACTATTCAATGGTACTTGATTAATAGAATGACTTATTCACTTTTGCACGGTGCTGGCATGAAGTCAAACTGAATAATCATTGCGGCGATGTCCAGTCAAGAAACTGAGAATTCAATGACAAGTGATCAACAATCCACCAGTCAGATGACAAGCGTTTATGCAGTTATGGGTGGTGGGGAGTGGTCATGAAATCTGTTTTACTGTTACATGAATTTCTTGAATGAAATGCTTACTTGGACATTACAGACGTTAACAAAAATCCTAGGTTCCCAACCTGGATTTATCACTGTCTTGGCAAATTTTCCAGTTACAACTGCGAGGCAGCTGCCACTAATGCCACTAGCGGGCGGTATACGCCCTAAGCTGAAATGCACCCTTACCTGCGAGAGAAAGACAGATGGTACTAAATGTTTACATTCCAGACTAATAAAATTCGTTGAAATATGGAACGTCGCCTTGGTGACCGCTTTGCGGAACATCTGGTCTCACTGTTGCGCAGTACTTTTGCGCACCGCCACATTCCCTCAGTGACGTAAGCGTCTGCATTCTGCGGAAAGCGTCATCCGATGTACAGCGTAAGGAACTGGAGCGCAGCATCCAGGGGGAATGAACGTGGATTTTTCCGCATTCATTCAGAACTGAATCTGCTTGCCCTGAAGAAGGTACTCAGTTACCGAAAGCTCGGCAATTACAAATTTCAGAAAACTGATGTTATATCTAGTCTTGTCAATAATAAAATTCGTTGCGCGGACTCAGCGTGCTCCACGCGCGAGCCCGTGAGTGAATGTGAACCCAATTGATCTTGATTATTTAGACTGGACAGGACATCGCGCATTGTTTGTGCACAAAATGCGCGGCCGAACAATGGCGGTGCTTCAGGAGGGTAATGCGATGCTGTATGCTGTGCATTTCTGGTCAACATAACCTTTTTCTCATGGGATGATTGCTAAGCCCTCGGCCTCCCTCCAGAAAACAAGCCAAACATGAACAGAAAGTGCAAGAATATCATTTCCGGAAATAACTGACCATTTTCTAACTCACTCGAAAGCGATAATGTTAACTTGTTTTTTGTGTGTTTGTTTTTAATTCATTTGTTACACCTATTGTCTACGGTCACGCTTTAGCAATATTTTCACTTTGGGTCGGTTCAATCGTTATTTGTTCAGTGTGTAAAACTTTGAGAATTCCACCAGGACATGCAATAGGTTTTGTCGGTATATATGATGTCCAAACTGTCCATGTGTTTTTCCGTGTGGTTTCGATGAGCCAACACTGAAAAATCATCAATAAAATGATGTTAATTTTACACACTCTCAGGAAAAATTGTACGAAAAAAATTCATTCACATATTGAGTAATTTTTATTGAAACCGACATGCGGCATACGGAAGTGTGAGAATCTTTTCTGTCAGCACAAAGTCAGCGCAGCTTTAAATGAGCGACCAAACTAACTTCCTGCCGTTTTTAAAACAGACACTTAGGTCTATTAATCAGCTTAACAAAAAGTTGAGTTCACAACCTGACTTAAAGATTTACACTTAACAACTACATGTACTTTCCGGCATAAAAAGGTAAATTTTAACAACGAACGAATAATTTTGTTATCTGGACGAAGTTTCTTTCATTGCGTAGAAGGCTCTGAATTCCCTTGCTTGTAACTTCATTCATCAGAAACGTCAGCACTCTGCTTCTCACTTTGGTTTCATCTCTGCCCCGAAGAAGAATTCTGTCACTCATAGCACATCGTCTGTCACACGATTTGGGTTCAGTGCGTCTTTAGATCCGACAAACACAGTCTTGGAGATTTTTTCCAGGGAAATCTGGGGATAATAAACGACAAATTAGTCATTCAGTTTTGAAACCACTTTTGCCAATAAGTAACATTTCAGACGGTCCCAACTTCGACATAGTGAAGTTTCATACAAGCCTACAAAGCCTGACAGACCAGATAGACTGTCATAAAATTCTTACTAGGCTTATATTGGCTTAAAGTTAAGCATTATAAAGTACAACTTGAAAAACTTTCTGAAACTAAAACAGTGGGACTCACATTTCCTTCTGTCCCTTCTTCCAAGCTTGACGTTGATCTCCGGTAATTCACTGCTGCGTACACCTCAGCCGTTATTCTTTCCAAATTTATCCATTCCAAGTGCAGAATTCAGTTTTTCTTCGAAATCTGACGATTGAAACAATAAAATCTCAACCGCTTTTTGAAAAACTCCATTTGGAAGTGCGCGCAACGAAATTCTGAACGCTTGAAAATACGCATACACGGGACGCGTTTTGGACGCAATGTCCTACGCATCATCAATGGTGTGAACCATGCATGGTCCATTTAATTTCAAAGCACGCCCTCTGTTGTTCCTACTCGATGCGGACACAATGAAACTGCGTGATCTTCAGTATTTTTCATGAAATGAAAAGGAACAGACTAGAAGTGGGAAGTGACAGTGACACACAGGCGGTTAAGTGCTCTTAATCACCATGGATACAGTAGCAAGAGAATTCCCCCTAAAGACTTTCAGGGTAGACAGAGTTCGTGGTCGTCGATTAGATAAGTCTTTGATTTAACAGCTGGCAAATGAAATTATTCTGTGAATTTTCTTTACATTAATGTTTGTCTCTGTGGCGAGGCTTACCTTAACTTAAGTAGGCGGCCTGGCTAGGCCTACATGTACTTGCAATTGTTTGTCTTGAAAAATAATTTTGGCCTTGCGACCCACACTGCGAGGTAAATTTGGAAATTGTTGCCATTTTCGGCTTTTGAAGGGGTTAGGATAAGTGTCCTGAGTGCAAGTAAAGATACATTGAAAAACAGCCTGGGTTTTGATTGGCCCGCATGACTTGACAGCGTGTGTTTCCTGTCAGCAATTTTGTTTCTTTTAAATGAGGGCAGCTCCCAATTCCACGCACAACCAGTCAGTCTGAATATATAAGAGTGGATTTTCAGTTATTTGCATGCCTTGTTTCAATCTCCATGGACCACGGTTACAGCTCTCCTTTTGAGACCTCTACCGATGCTGCCATGTTTGTCTTGTTTCCCGTAGGTACATCGGCAATAGCAATACAATTTCACATATTGACAACAGGGAACAGACTATTTTTCCTTCCAGCCTAGCCTCAGATCGCTTACATTGCTTTAAAGGGTAGAAAAGCAAGATGGCTGCCACATGATAGAGGCCCGTGGGGCTTTGTTTCCTCAGTTCTGATAAACAGTTCCCTTTCAGTATGAGCAAAGTTAGGTTGCGTTGTATTTCATTTCTTATTTCAGACATGGGCTTACCTTTTTTCTTATATTTTGAAAAGCTCACTTAACCACTGTGGGGCTGGGCTGATCCAGGTTTGTCAAGAGGTAGGCTTTAGCTGACATTTGTCTTTTATTTTTCTAGTTTTTGGCGGGTAGAGCAGGGTTTTGATCTGCCAACTCCCCATGGATCTTATTGCCTTGTACTACGCTAAAATCAGTGAAGCAGTGTTTATTTAATTTTATGCATCCATTCGTGTAAGTACTTTATGGTTGCTGGGATGGCGCACACCCTTTCATATTAGGTTTTGAGAAGTGTGTGATGTAAATCAAAATTGCAACAAAAAAAAAATTGCCGTGGAATAAGTGTCAGGAGTGATGTGTGTTGCAAAGTGTCAATGGAAAATGTATGTTAAAGTGGCGACTTCAAGCTCTATGTTACCATTCATCTTAAGTTCATGCATTTTGTCTTGGGGGTATCCTCAGTGCACAAATGCTAATGGAGTTCACAGTTTCTGTTTATGACTTGCTGAGTGAGTGAGGCCATTTAACTTTCTACTTTTAACCTTTGGACTCACATTTTGCACTCCACAGATTTCACCTCCGAGCTTTCTCATCCATAATTTGTCACATCCACTGATCCATGATTCACACTCTTGAAATTTATCTGAATGGAATGAGCCTGCCTTGTAAAGGTGATATATGCAAGAAAGGTACCGGTTGCTTACCCAGATTGAAAACAGGTAAGAGATTAATTGCTATTTTTTTTCAACATTTTGCTCAATCAATTCCTTGTTTTTTGGTTTGTACTACCTATCAATTCAGACAGACAGAGAAACACATTAATTTTATACTGAACTTGACATTTTCAATTAAATTGATGTCTTCGCAACACACCTGAACATTTGCACAGCTTGAGTATATCAGACTAGACAGTGCAACCACTTTCATTTTTTTTCATTCAGTACCCTTGGGACTAAATTCTGCCGCCCTCCTTTATAATATATTATGCTATTAACATTCTATTATTGTAGTGGCCTAGTTTTCTACATCCCATTTCATGTTTGTTTGGCTGAGCAGAAAAAATGGAGACAGGTACTTCCACTGTGCTGTTTTATGCAAAGGAGTCATAACGATGTGTTATTATCCCCAAATGGTTTCCTTCTTGCCAACAATTTGCTACTCCAACTCCATCCATAGTTGTTGGCATTCACTACTGCTGTACATGCACTTCAGCAAATACAAAAATCCATTAGCAGCCAAGTGGTGTAAAGTAAAAAATCCCATTAAGGTGTCGGAGCTTGATTAAGTGAGCTGTGGCAGGTTGATAATCTGATTACTGTGAAAGATGGATGGTACAGGAATTCACAAATGGAAATATGAGAAGTAGCCAGAGACTGGTTTAGTATAATGAGCTAAATTGGTGTATCCTGTCGACTTCATCAAATCAGCTTGATTTGCTTGGCAAAGCAAATTGAGAATTGATTTGCCTAATGATAACGAGCTGCTAGGCGCGTAAAACCCATAGCACCTGATGAATCTGTGCTATTCATACAATAAACACAAGTCAATATTGACATTGATGAAATCCTTTATATACCTGTTATTATACAGAGAGGTCCATGACTGTCCCCGTTTAAAATGCACCTTGGTGCTTTAATCAGTGTTTTTCCCAGTATTTATTTTGTTTATTGAAAAGGTATTACAATGTTAATTTGCATGTATATTACATTTTCGATTTTCCATTATTATTCATGAGAAAAATGTCATGTTTCTTCCCAAACAAAATCTCAATGTTGCCTTAATTTGTGTTTAAAATTGGCAAGAATGTAATATTGCAGTCCTAAATTTTCTTTTATTTAGTGATTTCTTGTTGGGTAAATGCTTTCCAACAAGCAAACAAATCTGCAGCGAGCAAACGTTGGGTTCAAAATTTTAACAGAAACAATAAATTAGACAATATCTCCCCTGATTAACATCTGGGCGACAGCGCCCTCAGTTGTCTGTAATAAAGCATAGATAATTTTGGATATTTTCAGAAAAGTGCACTTTGCAGTACAAGTTAAATACATGTACATGTAGTCTTCACACGCTAAACCAACAGGATACGTCTTTTTCCGGTTTCCTGACCGACCCTAGTTTTCAAGTTCGGCGCGACCCTGATGGAAATGTGGCAACCAGTCTACACGCCCTAGTCGAAATAGTGTCGTTACACTACACCGGCTGTACACACCCAACAGCTGTTCGTCGAAAAAACATTAATGTTGCAAGAAAATTTCTGCAAGTTAATTCTTGGTCTCTTGTCTATGAATGTTGTTTCTGTGATCACGAGTTTTATTTGAGGTTGTTTTGCTCGTATTTGAAGCGAGCGTGTTCCACAAAATTTCCTGCCGCGGCAAGAGGTTAACGCCTGCCCATCTGGATGCATCACGCACGCTTACCACACGATACAGTGACATTGTTGGTCAGTTTGCCTTCGTAATTACCCGACTAGCGTTGAACTTAGTTTATCCATAATTCGTAAGAAATGTCCACTGTGGACATTTTTTTATCGATTAAGGCAAGTTTTTACCACTTTTCGTGGTAATTTTGTCCCCGTTCATGCCATTCAATCAGCACAAAAATTGACCAAAAAATTCCGACCTACCTACCCTACATTTGAGAGGCATTTAGGCCTAAGCAGAAGCAGAACTATTTTTTCGGCCTTATATTCTTTTAGAATATAAAGTGCATAAATATGTGTCGAGGAAAAATTCCTCGGTGGGACTATTTCAAGTATGGTTTTAACTTGATTATATCTAGCTGGAAGAAGTTCAGTTTCCTGGCAAGAATTTCTGAATATTTTATTGTCATTTGTGTAAACATAAATTGAAATTCAGTGTGGTGTTACGAGCATTAAAATTAATTCACGTATAACAATTAAGAATACTTAGAGACGATAAGATAAGTCAAATACGGTTACAGTCACAAAACATTAAAATTAATATAATCATTGTAACACTGAAATTACGCTTGATCACTTTATAAACGAACGGCACTTGGATAAAAACTGTTCAAAGTTCGATTCGAGTCATCTCGGATTGATTATACCATTTTTCTATTTTCACCAGCTCGACTGAATCATTCGAAGAGTGGAATTTGTCCCAAATAATTGATTTCAGCAGGACACGTACCTCATAATGTAATGTGGGTAACTTTAACTTGGGACCGATTATTGTGCTGGTGGATTTATACACCATTGACTTACACCACGGAATTCTTCTTGTTCCCCAACCAGATAGGGATTGAGAATATTTCACAACCAGTAAAAACATTGGATCAATTCCTTCTTCATTTTTCCAACTTGTACTGTGCGAGTTGGGACTGATTGTTATCAATGCAATCATTAAAATGACAAGTGTAAAAGCTAATAAGGGATGCCTGCACAAATTTCAAAGGGGGAATCTGCATTGAAAGTGAATGGAGAATGTTTTTGGCTGCCTTTGCTTGAGCGTGACTGTGCAACCATCTACCTTGTTCCAAGAACGAACACATGAAATGTCTCCATGCTTGACACCTTGTGTCTTGAATCAATTCTAACGTGGTATTGGCAACCTTCATTCGATCGTCCATGATGCGTTGACACTCGCTCTCGGCCACCCCTCGGTGCTCAGACTAATTTTCCAACGCTGTTACTATTGCTTGTGTTCTATTACTATAATTATCATAATTTGAAAAATCAGCAAAGATCCAGCTTCAAGCAGTAAGCCTACAGCCTGCTATTTTGGTTCATTGGTAACCTGTATTACTTTCTGTGCTATACACATATACATATGTACAGGCAGAAAACTGACCCGAATGACCATCTTGAAGCTCCTCAAATCTTATCCCGACAAAGAATGTACATTATCTCTACAGTGAAATAACCAGACAAATACAAAAAATAACCTAAACAATAAAATGTTGACATTCGACTACTGTATTCTTAATACGTCTTACAACATACGTTTGTAAGCAGTGCTGTTGCATTCCGAATCTTTGCAAAACATGAAACACACTCAGAAGGTGATAATTTTTAAATATAAGATTAACTACTTTACTTCGTATTGTTTAATTAACCAGTAACCGGTTATAACTCGTAACTAGTGAAAGTCAAGGTTGTTTTTCGCTTTCATTGTTCCCTTTCTTTTAATGGTTGAACATGATAGTGCTCAGTAATCATGTCGAATCAAAATTTGGCAGCAAGATTCCAAGTTAGCGTGCGCAGGCTAGGGTAAACATACGTATTATAAAGAATTATTACTTTGCCTTATCCATATATATTAAGGTTATTGTTTGTTACTATTATCCCTCAGAGTACTCGATCGACCGACCGATCGATCGATCGATCGATCAAGTAAGTAAGTATAGGATATTGTTTACAACTACAAGTGAGCCAAACTACTGAAGTCTAGTAGGCCTACACAGTGTGAACAAAGGTGTAAATCTGCGCGTACGTGAGTAGACTGAACTAAAGGCAATCTGGTTCGTAAGTGTGACGTCACTTCAGTTTAAACCACGCCCACTGCACATGCATTGCACATAGATCATTGCTCTCCATTATGACATAGATACATGCATTCATCGCCGTTTCCACCAAACCTGTTTACATGGAACCATTGAAGTTAACGCACAACTTCAGCGATCGTCCAATGGGAGCCTGCAAATTGTGGCACCTTTGTGACGAAGTCACTTACGAACCGGATGAACGTTAAGTGAACTGTATATAGTGATACAGAAATGAATGAATACCTTAGCTTTGAACACTCCAGAAAATTATTGAACAAGAGTACAAAGCGTTCAAGTCCACGCTGTGAAAATGGAAAAGCTACAGTTTTCCAAAGTTGCCTGGTGAAATCCACATTTTCTAGCATCGATGCTTTTCAAGATATTGCAACTTTGCGAGAGTGATTATTTTTCTGCAGGGTAGAAAATGTTCCGCAGTGAATGCATTGAATGACATTTTGTTTCCAACAAGGGTAAAGTATCAATTTAACATCTCTTCTATAAAAATGATGGCATGACTATGTTCGTTTGTTTGAGGTATAGACAAAGTGCTTGAACGTGTAACCTTGCTTCAGAAAGTTAATACGACTGAACTATACATTATATTAAGCAAAAGTCACGGCCTAGTTGACATGGCGACAGTTGAAGGCGCATGTTATCCACGGCTTGTGTCAAGACATCTTTTCAATTTGACGAACAAAGCATTCATCTCCATCGGTAAACTACAATGCACAGCATTTATATCACATATTCAGTGTGAACTGGGGCAAATTTCATAGAGCTTTTAAGCACAAAATTTGCTTAAGCGTGAGAAAACCTTACTTGATAAATCAGGTAACCAGCCAAAACTCGCACGAGAAAACCTTACTTGATAAATCAGGTAACCAGCCAAAACTCGCACGAGAAAACCTTGTTTGATAAATCAGGTAACCAGCCAAAACTCGCACGAGAAAACCTTGCTTGGTAAATCAGGTAACCAGCCAAAACTCGCACGAGAAAACCTTACTTGATAAATCAGGTAACCAGCCAAAACTCGCACGAGAAAACCTTGTTTGATAAATCAGGTAACCAGCCAAAACTCGCACGAGAAAACCTTGCTTGAAAAATCAGGTAACCAGCCAAAACTCGCACGAGAAAACCTTACTTGATAAATCAGGTAACCAGCCAAAACTCGCACGAGAAAACCTTGTTTGATAAATCAGGTAACCAGCCAAAACTCGCACGAGAAAACCTTGCTTGATAAATCAGGTAACCAGCCAAAACTCGCACGAGAAAACCTTGTTTGATAAATCAGGTAACCAGCCAAAACTCGCACGAGAAAACCTTGTTTGATAAATCAGGTAACCAGCCAAAACTCGCACGAGAAAACCTTGCTTGATAAATCAGGTAACCAGCCAAAACTCGCACGAGAAAACCTTGTTTGATAAATCAGGTAACCAGCTAGAACTCCATGGGATGTATATTGTTTGGGGATTGTATTTAGCTTTGGTATTCAGATACAGTTTGAGCTGGTAACCTTTGTTTATTAAGTAAAGTTTTTCCCCCTTAAGCAAATTTTGTGCTTCAGCAGCAGCTGTGTAAAATTGGCCCCAGCTGGACATTTTGCGAGAGGATGCAGTATACCGTGAGTCGAGCTATATGGATGACGTGATCGCCGATGACATCACATGTATGAAGAGGGGAGAAGCAAAGACATGGGGGGGGCGTATCAACCTTTTAAAGTGGGATGAGCTTCAATGTCCTGTATAACAAATTTGTGACACCATAGCACACGTTTAACCGAATTTTACCCTTCACTAGTTCATTTCAGTAAAAGATAAAACAATTTGACAAAATAACGTTTGCAAATGTTTAACTGAGAAAGTATCGTGTCATGTGCAATATGTGCCGTCGAATACGGTATCGACATCTTTGCTTTTGTAATAGCTGATTAAGTTGAACATTAATTTGAAAGTACAACCACAAGCCCTTATATCGGGCAAGTCCGTAGGTTAGATGGCCTATTTAGGGCCAAATAATCTTATCGTGACTAAGATCCTTAGTCAGTTCCTGTAGCTCCTGTACAGTCAGATTCGTCTCCGGCATTTCAGTTCTCGCATTAACTTGCTGACTCCTTCCCGAAAAGTTTTGTTCGTCAGTCCGTAAATAAGTGGATTGCATGCGCTATTAAAGATGCACATCCATTGGGCAAATGCAATTGCTTCGAATGAATTGGGTGTACATTGCACAGCTTGGATGATATTTACGATGACATAAGGAGTCCAACAAACTATGAAAGTCCCCACCAGTAGGCTGACAGTCAGCGTGCACTTGTTGCTTCTCATGGTTTTTTTAAAATTTGCCCGATTTTTGCAAGACCTTGATGTGGCATGAATCGTGCTGATTGTACTGTCGTCATGGTAACTGTCATCCAAGACACCAGTCGCTATACACGCAGGGATGTTACTGGCAATATTGGAGACTGGTGCACGGTTACGGAGAGTCACCTGATTTTTAATGACGTCGATCTTACGAGCTTTACGCGCAACTTTCACAATGTTGTAATAAGAGAATGTAATCATCGCCCAGGAGGGGAGTAACACGCCCACTATCATGGCCACCAAATACATTGGTTCCTCCTCCCATTGGATATTACACAGGGCATTATAGGGTTGCAACCCTACACCTTTCCAAATACCAACCACTGGAAAAAGGGATGCGATAGCGGAATACAGCCAAACAATTACGCATGCATTTAAAGATCGATAGAGCGTGAACTTGTTGATGTGCTGGAAGGGGTGGACCGTGTAATGGTACCGTTCATAACTAACCAATCCAAGCGATATGACGGAAACTGAACACAGTAAGCATATGCAGAAACCCACAAATTGGCAGTAAAATCCATCTGGACCGCCTGGCCAGTGGCAAGAAATAGCGTAATACAATGAAGGAGGTTGACTGATGACACCCAGTAGGAGGTCGCTGAGAGCAAGGTTCATGAGAAAGCAGAATGCGGCATCTTGAAGAGCTTTGGTCCGATACACGATGACAAGTGCTAATGTGTTTCCGCATATAATCAGAACCGTGTTGATACTGTTGAAAAACGCCTGTATATACCTGGAGGTTGCGTCGTCGTAACACGTCAAGTTACCGTACATATTTGTGCACATTTTCTGCTTCGATTCAAAGTGAGATAAAGTCAACGCCGAGGTCCTAAGGTTTAAGCAGAGACATGTTGTAAGTGTAGCATTGGACAAGTAAATAGCAACCGAAAGATTATGGTGTCCGACGTCTCGCGTACATTATCCCCTAATGGTATTGTTTGGCGTTGGCCTTGTATTTTGCCGTAGCAATATGCGTTTGAACCAAAGTGTTTTCCTTGAGCTAGCGTTGGGCCGTTGTTACCCAGTAACTGGGTATGACGCAAACATCGTTGAACTCAAAGAAGAACAAACTCTTCGGCGTGTTTGGTAAATGACTTTTGCCTTTTCTTAAGTTTGATGAATTTTTGCCGTTGTCCTTGGTCTCTCAAGATCTTAATGGAAGTACGAACTGTGACTGATAAACGTCAATGATGTCTCAAGCGTTTTTTGAAAGAAACGTTGATGAAGAACTACAAATCAAGTCATCTGTCTGTCTGCCATGAATTCATGAAGGAGCTGTCAAATTTCATTCACACACAGACGGATCGGAAAGGCTTCCTCCCTCGAGAGAGTGGTTCTTTTATATCATGTATACAGTGTGAAATTCAATCTGCTGTAAACAGATCAACTTCGACAGTCATCATGGAAAAAGACCGTCTGATTTTTGAAATCAATCCTAGGCCTTGCCGGCTGAGCACATAACGAAAATGAGAACAATCTCGTTTCTCATTTCTAAGTGTCAAGAGTATACAGACGGCACGCTGCCGAAGCACACCAGGGACCGGGAGAGTAGAAGCTAAGGGAGTCGGTGATGGTGTGTTGCTAGCTGGTTCGTCGGTGTAGTGATATCGGAGAAGGGAAAATTATTACTGCATCATCCTGCAACTCAGTAGCATCCATCTCCGACGGAAATTACACCTGCTTGCGTCGTCCTGCATGAGACACATGAAATACAACCAATTCAATCATTGAGGTAAAAAGGGGATTTATAACATCGGCTCATCATGCAATTAATTGAAATTAAGAATTGTGTTTTGCCAGGTTCCAGGAACCCAACAAGTATATGCGCTACGGAATACGGAAGTGGAAGACTTAGTAAAGCATTTTCCCACTGTGCGATTCACCCGAGAACTACCTTGGAGTGCGTCAAACGCAATTAAACAGCGGTTGTTCTTGAAACACTCCTGAGACATTGTATTTCTCTCTTTGTAAAAGCAGTTTTTTTCCTTCCTTAGTTAGTTTTAAAATTTGAGACAAAGGATTTGGGTAATACAAATTAAGACACTAGATCGGATGTCGCCCCACTTTCGGTCGGGTATTCAGTTATTGGGATTTGTCACAGTCCTGATTCAAATGAAATATCAGTAGGTAAATAAAACAGTGCGCGAAGACTAGCCGAGTAATTCTGGCGATTGAAATAACAATAATAAACAATAAATAAAAATCTTTCCCGGATGTGTAAATGCGAAATTCTTTCTCTACGTTGCCATCAGCGTTTCTTTTCGTTGGATTATTGTCTGGACAAACAAACACATTAAATTAACAGTGCAGTGACGTAAAGGAAAACCATTTTACTTATTTACCAAGTCGAGCAATCATGACAGTCATTCCTGTGCACCTGTCCTCCTTATAATATGCTGTCCAATATTAAACCACTCGAATTGGACGAATGTTTGATGTAGATATACCAAGAAGTGCATGTTTATTCCATGTTATTGACTATATGGACTGAGTGCGGTTATTGCAACGTGCTCCCAGACCTGCCTGTAGTAATTATGAAGAGCAGCAATGCCCTCTTTTTCAAAGTTGGAAACTTCAAAATGAAATTTCCGTCAAGCAGTGAAAATATGTTTTTGACAGGAAAATGAGGTTGAAGTCAAACCTTTTTGATTCAGAATTAAATCAAATTGAGTGTGCGACTTAGTGACGTGTAAAAAATTCCCTTCGCCAAATTGCAAAAAAAAAAAAAGAAAAACAGATCAGAGTAATTGCCAAAGACGCCGAGAACAATGAGAATTACTAAAGAAGTGGGGTAGAATGAATTCAAGAGAATGGGAGTCGCTCCAAGAGTCTAAAGGAACACCCAGCACAATAAGCAGAAAAATTTTTCCAGGCGTATGAAATCTTTCTATGGAATAAATTTTGTGTTTTCATTCTGTAGTCATGAAAGTAGAATATCAGCAATGTTAATTGGTGCTGATGTTTGCCTGATACTGATCGGTTCACTCTCACCTTTAGTAAGACTGGAAAAATCCAACACCCTCTACTGAAGACAAACATGTTCAGGGATTCTTTTCTCCCATTGACCATCAGTGGGTTTAACATTTTCCCAGATACAGATGTAAACTGTAATTTTAAATGCAGTTTTTGTCCGTCTGTTAATGGTATCTATTTTATTATGACTAGGACGACACTTCTCATGTTTGACGAGTAAATAAAACTGGCGAAATAAAAGCTGATAAAATTTACTCTCTGGGCTTCAACGTTTGCAGTTCTAACTATGAACGCAAGCACAAACAATCTGAAATGGATGGTATAACAGAGATACTTACAACTCGTTGACTTCAGGCTCTGTCACATTTTTGCGTATATCAAGTCCTTATGAGGTCCTCATTAAAATTTTTCAATACGCAACCGTACGCTCCAAATTTCGAAGTTTTTCGAGGACTCTGACTTATGGGTTACGCACATCTAGGGTAAAAGTAACGAATTCAGCGCCTCCATCGCGTATGAGGTGAGTAGGAAATGCGTATGCAGTGCGCTACACTATTTTTCTTGCAGCAAATAGCTGCGTATGCAGTGCGCATGCCGATCGTATTCCGGACGCATCTGACTCATGTCGACCGCACGTCTGACGCACTTCCGACGAATGCAGAGCGTCTTCCGAGCGTATTCTCGCCGCAGGTTCACGATGCCATGTTGGATGACAGCAATCATGTGGTCTCGCCGGTTCTAGCCAGGATTTGCCATCTTTAGGAGGTCTGTTCAGCCTGAAGTCTAGAGGAGCCATGATATTTATACCAAAATCTCGAGTGTACCTTGGATGTACGGCAAGTACGCCATCTGTACGCCGTCTGTGCGTTTCTCATTACAAATAAGTTACAAATAAGTACAATGCGCTGCACGATGGACGAACGGTACAGATTCGTGCAACTTACGTCGGCATTCGCTATGAGTTCGTTCAGCGTGCGTTGTATCTGCACTGCAAGTACGCTATGTATGCGTCCAATATATGCGGCTCATACGCTGACGGGGTGTGTGCCAGGAGGTCAGCGTATAATTGCGTATGAACTGCTTAAGCCCACACACACATAGCGTACTCGTACCGTGTTCGACTGATGCAGGACCGATGCACTGCGTATTTATAACTTATGACCTACGTAACAGCTTACCCAGCGTAGTTTTGTGAATGCCCGAAGCTTTAAGGCGTACTGGGCAGTACTGTGCGCATGCCTGCGTACACAAAACGTAGGCAATACGATTGAGATGCATTTGAGGTGCGTATTGTGCGTACGACTGCGTATGAAAAAAACGCCGATGTGCAACTCATAAAGACTTAGGATACGCAGAAGTGTTACAGGGCCCTGCCATTAGATACCAAGGGAGATTCGAAACGATTGTAGTTATTAGCAAGCATCCACCGCAGCATTGTCAAAATATTTTGCAGCGCTGTATCAAGACAGCTGATTTTAACCGTTAAAGCTTTTGAGGTGTTCTCCAAAATTCCTGCAATGCCAAGAGAGGCTGTTTTTCTATCTGTTTAACTACTGGAAGCTTTTTAATCAAAACGTCTGTAATGTATTAACTTACACCCTTCAGTAGCCTTCATGCGATGATCAATAACCAGTGTTTGACGATGGGACGACAAAACACGCAAGCAGTCTGTGATAATGTACAAGGTTTACAAAGCACTTCAGATGCATACAGTCATTTATCAGTGAATTATGAAAAGAAAGTTGGATTTCTTCTCTAAATAAAGCATTTTACGCCATAAGGAAAACGCTCAGGGAGATCAGTCGGTTTTCACTGTTTTTTTTACTTTATGATAGGTTTCGGTAAACCCTAATTAGAATCTTTAATATTTGTATACCAGAAAATGCATCTTTTGTTCAAAACTATAACGGTCGATAGCATGGCAATGGACACATTTCAGACAAGTTTCTTGATTTACAACAAATTCTTTGAGCTGGGACACTTATGCTAGAATGATAAACGGGTATGTGCTCTCAAAATCAAGTGTACGTGATTCTCCCGAGAAATGAGATTTTTAAAAGTCTAAGTGATGAAGTCCTAACAAGTATGGTCTTAATTTCAATTGTTTACGTTCCCTCCATAAGGCAAGTCATATTTATGACCAAGACCATTCATATTTTTTGAAGCAATTAGTTGATTTCCCCTCGCTATAGGCAGGGATATTAAAGGATCAATGTAATGATTTTTCTTAGAACACTTTTTATGAACGCTGAACTCTTCTGCGATGTATGAAAACTGTCTGATTTATGTTTGGGACTAAGTGAACTGTAAAGTGCACTTTTTCAATTATTTAAAACAATAAGTTTTTCCAGACGAGTGAGGGCGCTGTTAGTGTGATGTAAATCCAGGGATACACTGTTTAGTATGCAATTTTTCGTGTTCTAATTTTGAACCCAAATTTTGCTTTTCAAAAACATTTCTGTGAAAAGGTTGCTTGCTGGCTTTGTGCCATCTACGTTTACAAAAATTGCCAAAGGAAATTGAAATCTTCGATAGCGAAGTAAAAGAAAATTCTCCTATCTTTTGGTGCATAATTAATGCAACATTGAGGTTCAATGCCTCTGATTACATCACAGTTTTGCTTATGAATATGCAAAGCTAAAGTAGCATAAAACATAAAAGACCCAGAATACAGATTAAAAATGTTAAACAAATAGAAAAAAATCAGGATAACTGAACCACAATGCTGGTGCAATTTCAAAGTTTTTAGTACAATATTATTATTACATGATCCCTTTTAGTATCTCTCGGCTTTCTCAAATGAACCAAAACAGCCTCGTATGTAGGAGTTTCAAATGTTTGGTATGCAGATTGAAGATCTGTTTTATACTTTACACTTTCACATTATATCTAGACAATAAATTCATCATGTTTTTCATTCACCGGTTTTTGCTAGGACAGCTATTGCGATGTTTGTGTGGAATTTAATACTCAACACAATCACAAAGTGAGATGTTTGTCATTAACCCTTGCCTTCTGATATCGCTGAGGTCGAGCAAAACACTTGCCTGGTTTGATAATTTGACAAGTGAGGCATGACTCGAATATTCCCTTTTCAATCTAGCACCATGAAATGGCATTGAGTTTTGAGACACCTTGTCAGTCAATAGTATTTCCAATTGTTCGCCTCGACTTTGTAGTGTGTAGTGCAGGAATTGACAGCCCCCCAAATAAAAGCAGCCTGAACCGACCGCACTCACAAGGAATAGGAAAAGAAATAAGATACAAGTGGCCGGAAGCTCATACTTCAGTGTGAATTTCATGACACTGTCGAAAAAAAACCTTCATTGCAGCTATCCGTGTTTGAACAACGCTCAAGCGTGTCAAAAGGGGTTTCAGGCTATGACTTTTGAATGTTGGTGGCCTTTGAATCAGGTTTTTGTATGCAATGAATCACTGACGTCTACTGGTGAGTGGGACGGCTCTCAAACTGTACAAACTGCACGTATGACATTTTTGCTTTAGATTATTATTAATCAGTCCCTTTTTTCTCAACCCCCTTTTTTTCTGGTTTTTAATCAACCGTTACATTCCTAACCATCCACTAACTCTTTTGTGCCATGCAACAAAGAGAAAATGAACAAGAAGTGAGATGAGGGATGCTGAAAACAATCTTAAAAGTCAATGGAGTCCCGTCTTGCTATCTGCGTGTTCGACATGCAAGATGTGCTCGCGTGGTGACGTATTACTTGACATCGCCTTTCCATGAGATATACCTACACGCAAGTAAATTACATAGCTCGTGTAATCGGATCTGCCAGGAAATTGACAATGATTCAAGATATTTTGCGGTGTCAGGATCGAATTGGATTCTAAATAAGTCGACTTCTTTTCAGCATTTGATATTTAGTATAAGGCCCCAAAAAGCTGCATTTCACTCAGCCTAAAAATCAAACTATGACGGCAGTGAACACCAATTACGAAAGATTAAATATATTCAAGTTAATGGGAATCAAATGTTCCTATGAGGTAAGATATTGTCACCCAGTGTCTTCATAATATTACTGTCATCAATGTATTTGCACGTGTGAACTCAATGATGCTTCTATACACACGAGTGTGGGTGATTGATATGCCTCACGTTCATTACCGTATGTTTGTTTAGAAAACCACAGTACACAGCATGTATCTGTAGAAAGGTTTGATGGGGCATGCACTATTGCGGTAAACACGATATTACATACCAGTATTTTTTATGATACTTGGCAATTTTTAATAGAAGATTCCAAAGTTGTTTTTGACAGTGTGAAATTGGCTTCTTAATGCTTTGCTTGCGTGAGAACGACAAACGAACATTCGTGACTTCTCACGGAAGTATTCCCACCCATTATAACCTTTCGCTTTCAAATTAATTGAAGGCAGTTTTGGAATTAGTTTTTCGGCCGCAGAGACACCTAAAGCACAGATTTGTATTATTCGTGCTTATGATAATGAGCTGCAGTTTTTTGTTCGATGCAGATTTTGTAGACATTATTGCAGAAATACGTAGTCCACTAAAAAAATTGTTGAGTAGAATCACACGCTCTGTTATAATCGGACCAGCGGTACAATCAGTAACAACCTCAATACTCAAGCAAATGAAATATTTCCAAATCAACCGTGGAGCGGAAGGGTACAATGCAGAAATGTAAAGCAAAAGTGGGCCAATAATTGGCGAAAATTCAAGACAGCAGATGGATTACAAATGTCAAACTGAGGCGTTAAAATACACGATAAAAGTATTAAATCTTATAAAAATTATTCCAGATTAGTATTTTGTCTTACTGGTGTTGTTGTATACTAATTTCCTAATTCAGCATTTTTGCAGAATCGGGACGAACAATTTGTTTTGCATCGAGCAAACAAAACCGCCCTATTGTTTTCGAAGCTAAATAAATTTATGGAACTTAATAAATTCAGATTCCTGCTTTTCATATCACAAAAATAAAATGATTTAATTAAAATGGCTGATGTACACATACCTTGCAACTCCACATTTGTTTATGTCCAGTCAGTTAGGCACGATGACGTACTTCTTCTGCAGTGCATTTTTTTTCTACCAAAATGATTTCAGTTCAGGCTTTTGACGCTTGTGTTGGTTTGAGTGGAGATTCGAAGTCCAATAACGGGCAACATAATTTGGTGTTGTCGGGTTGCTTGTCTTGGCAAACTGTTGTAGGCGACTGGCGTCTCTCATTTCTCCGGTGTTGACTGTATACCACGCAAAGTGTGTCGCTCAAATGTGTATTTACCATCACAAAGATGAAAAAGATATCCACAACCAAGAAAATTGAGGTGATGATGAGAGCCAATGGTGTGAGGTGTTTTAGAACTGTCCCAGGCTGAACATTAAGGTTTCCAGCTTGACAAGTCGGTCGGATGGCATCGTGGCTTTCTGTTGAAATCGAGCACCCGCTGAGTTCGGGATGCTAGTTTGCTCTTTGAGTTTGCAGTTATGACTTACAGGGAATGATTAATATCGCCGTAAGAGGGCGTCTGACTCTATAAATAATGAAATATCCAAAGAGTATCGCAAATGAGCGTTTTCTCGACAGCTTTATACATTGTGTTGACGGTCTTCCACGAGTATTTTATGGTGTTTGTTGTTGAACTTATGACATCTTCCACGAGTATTTTATGGTCTTTGTTGTTGAACTTATGACATTCTTACACGAGTGTGTTTTATTTAATCAGACAGGAAAGTCAGCGATGACACATCTATCGGAGACATCTGATGCGATTCTGAAACAATATCAGAATGGTACAGGTTCCAATCACGATATTCATAACCTGAGTAGCTTGCCTAGTGATACTCGTCTGGGAATGAATTTGAGAGACATTAAGGATTGTTTGCTGATGGTTCAATAACGATGCATTTATTCCACAAATACGCAACTTACTGATGAGAAAATGCCCGTAAAATTATGGGATGGCTATTCATGTTATAACAACTTTTACGCTGTTTTTACCTGTTTGAATCCTGGAAGTAAACAGTCTGTAAATGAACGAGAAATAAGCACTGCTGGTGATAGGTCAAGAACACTTCCTGAAAAGATGAACTCATTTTATTCTTTAATTGAAAAAAAGGTTCACGAGCTCGAAGTGCATATTGGAAATTCAAATCAGATTGCAATTTCTTTGTTTGACTCGTCCTTTAAAATTTAAATGAATAATCTGATATCATTATCTCAAATCATGGTTCATAATATACAGTTGTACTTGCCAGGAAACAGAGGATACGTTGTCTAACCAAAAGAAACAAAATTAATTACTATATATACAGTTATGTTGACGTTTTAAAATCTATCTCCTACATACAGTTTACATTGTTTAACGTGACTTGCTTGTTAGGGTGCAGACATTGAAATTATATGTATTCTGCATCAGCTATGAGTTTCACTGTTTGTTCAGTCAGCAATATAAGTTGTTAAGACACAGTTCTCAATTGAAGGATAAAAATAAAAGTACATATTTGTTTAATCTTAATAGTTTCGTCCAAAGAAAGACCTGCGTATGTCAGATAAACGATCCATATTAGTTGGACCAGTAATTTCAGAACAAGACAACATCACTGTTAAGTTGAGTAACGCAACACTGTCGTGGTATCAAGTTCGTTCATATAGAATAAAACTGTCTATGAAAAGAGATTTCCTTTTTCACCTTTTCTGAAATTTTTCTCACACAAATCCGATTCGACGCGAAAAATTACTCCTTCCTGGATCGGAATCTCCGTATAATTGAGACGAGAGTGAAATCTGCCCATTCCAGGACTGTAATCAAGCTCATTCCGCAGAGCAGACCCATGTACCCTCCTATGTTACCTGCATAGTGACACAAAAAAACAAAAAAACAGTCCATTAACAATGTCATCCGTCTAAACAATTGAAACAAATGACAGCTATTCGCCTTATGAGCCCCGAGCTGGACCAAAGAGGGCGCGGTTTTCTTAGCATAGGAGGCTGCTGTGGTCAAAAGTAAACTGTGCTGGTTCACGAATGGCTATGAAATGCACACGTTACGGCGGTCGCATCGCTACCAACAAAATGAACGCTCCGGACCAACATGTCTCTGTTCAACCGATGAGGGGGTGCTTTTGCTCAAAGTAGATTGAAGTGGCTATGAATTATTTCTTACTTTGCAATGATGATGTGCTGTATGCTTCTTTTTGCTCAATTTTTAGGTACATCAGCTCTTCAAAGAAGATATACACATCCAGGTAGTTCTTCCTAGTACGACATAAAAAGGTAAGATTTAGAGGGGAGTGACATTGAAATTAATTTTTAAAATTGATTTCAAATTTAACTTAGAACACAGGATCACTTGATCGTCGGGTTAACATGATTTATTTTGAAGAAAGCTTCATTGCCTACCTGACATATTCCTCCGTTAAGTTCATGTGTGCTTCAACAAATTCAGTCACGTGACCGGCTGGCCAGTAGCCCAGAGAAATGCGACTCTCATATGTTTTGGTTTCACAGGACACCGGACAGGAACATTCTACATTCTGTCTCAGAAACTCAGCTGAAGTGATATGAACAGACAGAACAGTTTGTCAGGGTTGTAGGCCACTGTAAATAATCGTCATCTGTGAACCGTCATTTTTCAAGTTGAATAATAAAACTGCATCAGGGTTATTCCAGAAAGTAGGGTCCATTTTATCGTGCCCCTGTCACATCTGACATATGATTTGGTGAGAACACTTGCTCTAATTTCTAAGAGCGACAAATTAATTCAAATTACCTACCACACGAGTAGTAATGGTTCGAAATCAATTCCTTTGATATTTCCCTGTCAAATAACAAAAGTCAGATGTAACAGGGACACAAAAGTGTCACACTTTTGAACCCCTAATTTCTGGAATTACCCATTAAGGAAAACATTTCAGATGTGTATAGACAAATCTGTTTAAACTCTTGTGGATTAAGCCATAAAACAAAGTCGTTTTATGCCACTGGACAATGACCAGACCTTCTTGTGGGTACACACACTTAAACTGCTCCTGTGGGTTGCAGATCGGTGCTGGACCTAGGCAGAGAAAGAAAAAAAAACCAGAAATTTAACCACATGGCAAGATCAAACAGGAAAAAGGTTAGATATCAATTGGAATGAAGATAAACTTAAGGCTTTACCTCAGTAGAAGGCTTATAACATCATAAGCCTCATATCCTAAGACATCATTGTTGTTTCTCTTTTAGTACAGTAAAAGCTCAGTATTGGGGGGGGTCAGTGAGCACACTTTGACCTTTGGCCTAGAAAAGGGAAGAGGTCATTAATATGCATAAATATAATAATAATATGATATGAATAAGAATGAGGTGAAGGTTAAAAAATTCTTGCACAGATTGACCTTTGGTAAGGGATAGGCATAAGGTCAGAAAGTCTGGCACAGGTTGACCCCTTGTGTATGGGATAAAATAGAAATAAACACGGGGTAAAACTTTTTGGCACAATTTGACCTTGCTTATGATAAAAAATAGTAAATGGGTCGAAGGTGTGACGTCATGGAAAAATACCGACGGGCCTACAGGAGGTCCAAAAGTAATTAGGAAGTGGGAAGCGATAATCCCTAAACAAAAGGACCGTAAGTGCCGCCGGGTTGTGAGTGATAATTCCGAAACAAAGGGCTGTACACAGTGGGTGAGCTGTGTCGGCGGACTATTTTGTTAATGATTACATTGTGTACGTTTTGGAAGTGAGCGTTGGTCGACTTACCCTTTGGACACTAAAGGAGAGAGGGTGCCCACGTGCTAACGGTCTTGCGTTTAGCTTACTATGGCTGCCAAGATTTGATCGATACGGCAAGGAGACTACTCCTTTGAACTAGAGTGTTTTATGTCGGTTACCCTGTACATGTATACGGTTTGGGCTCTGGCAGAATTTTTCAAATTCTTTGAACGGATGTTTTACGGCGGTTTAATACCCTGTACATGTATACGTTTAACAAATTCAGTCAGAGTGCAGCGTTACTGTTCTTTATTGTGAGACCTAAATGTAAAATGCAGCATTATATAAAATTAAGAATTCTTGGGGGCAGCATGACGTCACTTGGGGATTTTTAACACGTAGCAAAGGGGTAAATTTATTCGCCGTGCTGTGGAATATTGTGTAGAAGTTCCGGCCAATATCCGATCTGAGAATTATTATTCGATAGTCATAACGATAAGTATTACACAAAACAAATTCGGTGGACTTCACATATTGGTTTCTGGTAGGTTGGTACTGGTACCGTTTTATTTCTCGTTGTTCATCATTGATTTTCTACGATAATTATCTTAGTAATTTTAAGAATTATTACAAGGTGATTACCGGAAGTTTGTTAACTTTCAAATCAGAGGCATTACATGTACCATGTACATGTGCCAAAATTTTTTACCCCGTGTCTTATTCCTATTTTATGGGGTCAACCTGTGCCAGAATGTTTCACCCTACACCTCATTCCTATTCATATCATATCATATTATTATTATACTTATACATATTAATGACCTTTTCCCTTTTCTAGGTCAAAGGTCAAAGTGTGCTCAACTGACCCCCCCCCCACCACTAAGCTCTTGGCTCTTTCATTTCCTGCCTAGTATACACTAGTAGGAAGAGAGACGAGACGCGTTTACCGCAGCCCCGACGTTCCTTTCAATAAGAATGTAGAAGACACATCCGACACACGAATGAGCAAATAGCCTCAACGCCTGTGGTCTGATTGGCTGGATTCAGCCAGATGTGAATTAAGCTGGCCAGATGTCAGCCTTAATCAGCATCAAGCTTTTGCGCGTTGAACAGGAAAAATGGTTTGTAAATTACATTTGCCGGCAGTAAAAAACCAAACCAATGTTGGAGTTGTCTCACCTGGCCATCTGTAATCACGACATCCACATTTGTCTACAACGTATTCAACCTTGCACTCAAAGCGGCAGGAGGGTACCGTGTATGTGTCAGAATACCTGAGCGTTGAATTGGTACAGTTCGACTCATAAGGCTTTGGAAGACTTTCCACCTATGAACGATCAAAACAAACTCATTACCCTTTAGTTTTCAATAAAATGTGCACAAAATCACACCTGATTAATAACCCCCTTCGTTCTTAGTGGTTGTTTTGTAAATAGTATCACAATACCAGACTACCAGACGGGGATATCTGTCATTATTATTCGGCAAGAGGTCGCGCGATCGAGGAGAAGTCGAGCAAAATAGTAGTAAAGCTCCTCTTCCAGATATTCTTCAACTTGTATTAGTGAATCATGATTTGCTTTCTCTTTGGGGATAGAAAGTAGTAATACTGCAAGTTTAGTTACCTACACAGAAAGGCATGGGATTCATTGATAACCAACACCACTCTTTCCTTGTTACTTTCTGTCACTCTCGTAGTGTACTGTATTGTGTTCAAATTATAATTGTCCATACTCACAAGAGTCTGTCTGACAGAAATTGATGACTCGAACCCGGGAGAAACGGAGAAGCCGAGCTCCTTGACAAGGGGTGCTACGCCTTGAGGATGCAGCAACATCTACGAGAAATAGGGACGTTGATCGAGAGTCTTACATCACCAACAGATTACTTGAGCTTTCGATGTACAATGTCTGTGAGAGAGTTTTTACCAACACGTTAACTTACCCTGAAGCCGGCTGCTGTGTTTTCACTAAACATGTATTCTTCAGTGTCAGCATACAGTCGAAGGAACAACCCATTGCGAGTTCCCGCACTGTTGACTTGCAAAATCTCCGATCCATTTTTAGGGTCATTGAAAGTGAAGCAAATGCCATGATCAGTGAATCGCCGTGTGAAATTCTGAACCGTGCATGTCTCACTACTTCTCCACACACATTCACTGAGCATAGTTTCCAGTTGATGAGACATGGCTGCGAACAAGTCTTCGTATTGGTCCCGAGTAAGACCTGTTATTTCGAAGTCAGAGATGTTGAGGTCGGTGGGTGCTTCCGGATCAAGTCCGTACAGCTTATTGATAAAGTCCACCTGATCATCGGGTATAACAGAGCGGCGGAATTGGTTGAAGTTACAGATAGTCACAGCCGGGAAAGTCATGCTGTCCACGTAATTGATGGAGATCGCACTGGTTACTGGATACTTGAAAAATTCAATCACTGTTTGTGTGATGCCAGTCACAAGCCAGGATGATACGCCAATCACAATCAACGACCAAAACAATCTGAATAGAAATTGGATTCACTTGAGATCAAAATGAAAGGTATGAAACAAAGATGGAAGCACTCGCGAAAGGGTGTGATGCAGGGCTTTCATTTCCGGGATAAGGATTTCTCCCACAGTCTTGGTGGTCTTTTTCTTAGAAACCAACTTATAAACCGACAGAGAACTTCAGATAATAATTGATTTGCTAAAGCAGTTTCAATGATTTCTTCTCTCTTTCAAGCTATTTGCCGAGCAATGACATTGCTCCAACCTTGCATCTTTGTCAATTTACTTTACAAACGTGTCTCTTAGCGACTGATTGAAAGTGTTGTTGACAGTGAGCCCTTAAAAGCCTTGGCGTGGCTTGGTAATGAAATTGAGCTAACACGGGACAATAATTAGCGAGACAGGAAGGCATATCCCGTGCATAGTTAGTCTTGTGACTGACTTCGGTGCGCCTTGTATTGAATGGACTTTTATTCTGGCGATTGACATGACCAATTCCAGAAAACTAAATTTGTCCACAAACTTCACGGCGAGCAAAACAAGACTGGTAAACTTTCCTTTCAGAATTCACGGGGGGGGGGAAACTGAGAGACAAACCCTGACTGGATACGAAAGTAGACAAAAAGTAGTAAATTGTATCCAGCAGTTTCATGCGAGCAAATTTCCATGAAGCTGCGGAAAATTAAGTCACTGAACGTTTACAATTAAAATATTTCATAAATTTAAAGAAATCGTGGATTTAAAATACTTCTTTTCATTTAATGAGAAGATTAACACATTGCAATGTTCAATCTAACCCCCCCCCACACACACACAAACAAACAAAAACAAACTAGGTCTATAGTTCTATATTCCTGTTTGTGACTAACCTTCTGATTCCGTTGTGTTTGCTGTTTGTCACGTTGCTGATTCCATGAAAAGTTGTACTATTTGCGAATTCCCGAAATCGGTCCGCAAATGAGCGTCTGTCAACGTCAGCGGAGCAAGTTTGACTTCGACAGTTGTTTCCTTTTGTCTCCTTGTCCTCCATGTTAATAATGGTAGATCGGACGGTGAAATCAGGACTGCCAATGGAGAAAATAGACTCCTGGTCGCCCAAGAGATTTGGAGTTTTGGTGCCTTCCGTCCATGCATACATTTTGCCTGCAATACAGAATAACGATCCTATATGAATGTACGCAATACTCAGAGTTAAGGATTGTATCTGAGGCGAAATTGAGAACCTGTCTCGGTAGCCAGCACTTCTGGATATGATTGCACTGAGCTGTTGCCCTTCCAATACGACTTAGCTCACGCCTTCTACAAACAAGCAGCTTTTATTTAATAAGCAACAGGTAATTGCTGCTGACCCCGAGATGGCTGATTGATTGGGTAACTGGATGACAGTGACAGAAGAAGCAAAGAAACACTTGTTGAATGGCATGGCTCTTTAGCGAATCTTGTTAAATAGCGTGATTATATTTAGATCACCAAAGAGCAATGCGTGACTTGGTTTCTTTCTTAAAGTCATCATAATATTGGAAACTCAACTCAGGCTACATACTGTTACTGTATCTGTGATTTTATTTCAACTGAGATTAAGCTTCTATTGTTCGACGACACGGAGGAGGGTCGTTTGAACCCCCGAACCCCCCCCCCCAGCCTACGGGCCTGTGACTGCGGCTCCAAGTAATTCATGTGCTTACGGTAGCCGCTGTCTAGTGGCTGCAGCCATTTCCCATATATAGACATGTGTAATCCTGTCAGCCGCAGTCAGTTGAGATACTTTGAACCCTTACTCTCCATTAGGACATCCGTTCTGTGTACCACGTCCTCACGTATGGAGGTCACAAATTAATTGGAGTCTGTGTGTTCTAGCTATAGCTATTCGCTTATCCATACATTTTTAATTGTCCTCTGAGAAATATCGTAAAGTCAATCGATACTCACCTTAAAGCTCGCACTTCTTTCCGCTGAGATCTTCTTTTTAATCAATTCTGATTTAAATTACTTTTTTAGAGTATGTTTTTGTGGGGTGGATAATAAACGATCAATTCCGCAGCTAAAGTGTTCAAAAATTGAATAAAGGGAGAAACCTTGCTTCTCATAAACAAAGATTGTATAAATCTTGAAGGACAAGGAACCACCTCTTAAAAAGCACGTTCCGTGGTGTAAATATTAATTAAAATGGAATTGAAAGTTACCCTTGAAAAACTCGATATGAAATGATTTTGTACAGCATATATTCTACAGCGATAGACAATCTAGCTCAGTAAGCATAATGTAATGACTTTAAAATGCACTCTATCACTGTTTGTACGGGTTTCATTTAAATCTTCATGAGTTATTTATCTCAAACTCTAAATTGTTGTACGTTTAATTTCAAAAGAAAAGCTTTTTTCAAGGAGTCGTTATATTTTAATCGGTTTGAAGATTGTGGGTTTAGATCCTTCTTGCTTTGAATTTACGAAGCAGAGAGATTACAATGAAGTCAGCCCATTCCACCACAGTGATCAAGCTCATGCCGCATAATAGTCCCATGTTTCCTCCAACGCCGCCTGCGACAAGAATACACAACAGAAGCTGAGACTGATAAGATTCTGTCGGAAGAATGTCATCAACTGACACGAATTTGAACTTGAAATTACATTTGTCCTCTTCACCAGTGGTTCTAGCTGACTGTTCTAATGCTGTGAATATTTTATTTCCCATTTGTTTTGTTCAGTTTTTGTTGAATCAAAACAGGATGACTGCAGGGAAAAAAATAAGACCCTGCGCAGCCAGGTTAATGCCAATATTAAACATGCTAAAAAGGAGTACTTCCATCAAGCCATCAAATCAAGTAAAAATGACAGTGGGTGAGTACGGAAGCATCTCAAACAACTTATTCCTAGCAAAAGTAAAACATGAGCCAGAAGTGGTATTCGCAAAATGGCAAAGATGTTTCTAAGCCTGAAGTTATTGCCAATGTGCTTAATGATTATTTTGCAAGCATTGGACCCAAATTTGCCTCAAAAATACCTGCTTGCACTTACTCATCCCGCAAATGTTGTGGCAGTATTACAGTCCCAATTGGAGACTTCCATTTTGAACCTGTTGGTCAGGATTTTGTTTGGAAGCAGCTTCAGGGTCTTGCACCTACTATAAAGCCACAAGACATGACAATTGTCCTGCTGAGCTTATCAAAATAGCTGCCCCTGTCATTGCTGGTCCATTGACGCATCTTATTAACCTTTCACTGAATACTGGCGTATTTCCACAAAACTGGAAGAATGCAAGAGTCAACCCAATACATAAAGGAGGTGACATTAAGGAACTAACCAACTTCAGACCCATATCGGTTCTTCCAATTTTCTCAAAAATCCTCGAGAGAGCAGTCTTCGACCAGTGGTATGATTATATGAACTCGAACCAGCTGCTTAATATAAACCAATCAGGATTCCGACCATTACATTCAACCTCTACGGCCCTGATTAACATCACTGATGAGCGGCTCAGAAGCTTTGATCATGGTGATATGGTTGGCGAACTTGGTGTAACACGTGATCATGCTTGATCATAAAAGGCATTTGACACCGTTGATCTAGATATATTTATACGGAAACTAAAGCATTACAGTGTTGACGGCAATGGGATTAACTGGTTTCGAAGTTACTTATAAACGGCCGTTCTCATTATACCACAACGGGATGAGCTCGAGCTTTCACGCAGTAACTTGTGGAATACCATAGGGATCCATTGTCGGTCCACTTATGTTCATCATTTACATCAATGACCTCCCACTGCATGTAGCTCATTGTAAGGTCAGTATGTAGGCCTATGCTGACGACACTGCTTTGTACTATGACAGCAACGAGTCAGATCTTATAGACAAAATCAACGAAGATATGACTCGTGTAGTGGAATGGCTCAATAAAAATAAATTGAGTCTTAGGCCTAGGCCCTAATGTTGAATGAACTGAATTCATCTTGCTGGGTACAAAGTCAAAGCTGTGCAATGATGACACGATGACACCGTCACCGTTTACGTCAGCGGGACCCCGCTTTAAACGTGTGCGCAGTTGTAAACGCCTTGGAGTTACTGTGGACACAAACCTAACTCGGCGTGACCATGTTGATCATGCACGAAAGGAGGTTCTGGCGGAAATGCATGTCACAAAGAAAGGTAAAAACTTAATCCCCCAGACAACTACTGTACAACTACTGTACAACTACTGTACAACTACTCTACAACTACTGTACAACTACTGTACAACTACTGTACAACTACTGTACAACTACTGTACAACTACTGTACAACTACTGTACAACTACTGTACAACCTCACACTTTGATTACTGTGATGCTGTATGGGGAAATTGCGATACAACACTTCAAACAAAACTGCAAAAATTACAAAACAAAAGCGCCTGTATGATAACCAATGCACAATGGAGTGTCCCTAGCACTCGAAGAAAGAAGACGTAATCACGGGGCAATTATGATGTTTAAAATTGGAAATAATCTTGTTCCAATGTACCTAAAAACAAATTTAAAAATACAACCACTGGCTATGACCTCAGACGAAGCAGTCAATCACGTCATCTAAACACGTCTCCAACAATCATTTAGCCTTATTGTGAGCTCAAGCGCCGCGTTGTTTTCGTTTCCAAAGTTATAATGAATACAGGATTTCAATCGCAATGTGTGTTCACTCTAACAAAATGAACTGATTGGTCCTAGCAGTTTTCCTTTACCAAAGGCAATACGTATTTTGTATCTCTAAAGTTAATTTTTTTAGGGTATAAGACGGATTCGTGATGTGAGCAAACTTACTCTGGAGAGCTGCAAAGTCATACGCACTCTTCTGCTCTATTTGCAAATACACAAGTTCTTCGAAGAAAATATACACGTCGAGATAGTTCTTCCTAAATAATAAAAGAAAATTGGAATCGCTTTAAAATAATGAAAATGATTTGCTTATTTACTGATACCCTGAGCCTTGGACTAAAATTAGCCACGGGCAAACTTGTATGTCGCTCCCAACTACCAGCCCTGCGCGCATGCGTGTGGCTCTTTACTGTTGGGGAAAAATAAGTGTTCTGATTGACTCGACCGGGGTTTCAACCATCACTTAGGTAGACTTTCGTTACCCAATTACCATCAAGGCTGTATTGTAATGCAGGATGTAGCCTTCATGTACGAGCTATATATCTCCCAATTTAACCCTGCTTGTGGTCCGAAATGTGTATGTTAATGTCACCTCTGTCTTCTCCAATTATGCTTGCTGTCTCATCTTTCCTATGTACAGTACCACCTAGAATAACAAATAGAAACCTTGCAGTCTGTGGTTTGCTTTCCAACGCAAAGAGCGCACCACGTTACCTGATGTACTCCTCACTGGTAGAGTTAAGCGGCAGATTTTCACTAACGTAGCTGGATGGCCAATAACCGAAAGAAACTCGACTGTCGTATGTTTTCAATTCACACGATACAGGACAATGACAGTCGCGGTACTTCTCCTGTTTCTGATACTCGGCTTGTATATAGAAAATAAAAATGGCGAGAAAAAACATAAATTTATAGAGATTTTACCTTAACTTTATATCATATAAGTAAAGTAGGTATGAGAATCCTTAATCGTTTACACAAGTGCCTTAAAAAGATAGGTACCTTTGTACTTGTCGATGCAGTTAAAATGCTGTTCAGGCGGGCAAAGCGGTGCCGAACCTGGAAGTTGGAATGAAATTAATATATTCAAATTCAATTTCTCGGTGTTATTATTGATGAAGGTCTTAACTGGAAACTGCACTACCAGCAGATCCAAATGTCAGTTTCACGTATTCTAGGAATTTTGCGCAAGTTGAAATACATATTACCAACAAAAGTACTACTTTCTATTTATAATGCCTTAACTCTGCCCCATCTTCAGTATGGACTGTTAGTTTGGAGAAACTCCCAGTTGAACGCTATGAATAAATTAGTAATATTACAAAAAAAAAAAAACTGGCTACGGATTATGACAAAATCTGGTCCTAGAGACCATACCGAACCGCTATTTCAGAAGCTGAACACCCTATCAATTTTCAACTTCTACAAATATCAACTAGGTATTCTAATGTTTAAATTTTAAAACAATTTTCTGCCCCCTGAAACCAACTCATTGTTTCTGAGGAATACTGAAGTCCACTCATATACTACTAGGTCAGCAGCCAAGCTTCACATTGCAAAGGCAAAACCTACAATATTTCTTAACTCTTAAAAGAGTTCGACATCAAGGCCTTTTGCTCTGGAATAAAATCACCCCCAGTACCATACTTTAGAAGTATACATGGTTTTAAAAAGTACTTGAAGAATATCCCCCTTTCCAGTGTAATATAGTTTATTTACCCTGTATTGTACATGCATTTAGTGTATGTATATGACATTGCTACCGTGCATTTATAACCTTGATAATGAAACAGTCATGTCTAGAATTGTATCATTCCTAAGATGTTATGACAAAGAAAATCTTGCTGAATTCTAACGTTCAGCTGTACCTTCTGTCATCTTACTCTCGTTACTCCATCTTTTGTTTTTAGTAATTCTAGCCTCATGTGGATTTTATTATAACAAACAAGGAACCAGGCCATGAATAAGCGTTTCGCTTTCTGTCTGGTATCCGCCATTCATCATCTTTTATCTCAGTCTGTAATAACTTTGCTTCTTTATGTTCGAATTATGATGTGTGGAAAGAAACTAAACCAAACCAATGTCCAAAGTGCACAGAAATATTGAAACATTGCGATATCAATTCAATAATCTATTGATGCGATTTAAGCAAACTCATGAAACCGAGAATTGGAATGCTCCCATTGAGTTCCTTGCCTTGTTCAGGGGTTAATCTCTGCATAAGATATTCATTTCAAATGACAAAATGAAGGCTTGTGACATACCTGTCCATCTGTAGTCACGGCAACCGCATCGTTCCACCACATACTGCACCTTGCATTCGTACTTACAGGTGGGTACCGAGTAGGTCGTTGAATTCTTCGATTTAGACGAAGTGCAGTTCGACTCAAAAGGCCAAGGCAGACTCTTGAACTGAGAATGAAAAACATTGTAATGATCAGTACAGAGATTACAAAATCTTAATTAATTGTGACCCTGTATTTGTTATAATCGGTTTAGGGTTTAAAACAACTCGACGAAAAGGATACTGTTTGTTCTTAAAGTCCACGATACACTTTGCTTGAACTCTATTAACTTAATTTTTCTTTCAACACACCACATTCTGTCTGATAGAAATGGAGGACTCAAAACCAGGAGATACGGAGATGCCGAGTTCTTTCACAAGTGGCATCAGTCCTTGAGGATGGAGCAATATCTGTGAAGAATACAAAGGAAAAGGGTAAGTTTAAGGATTATGCTTCTGTCCCTTCATGACAACATGAGCAATTTTGATAGCTGCTAAATCGAAAGGGAGACAAAATCTTTCAGACTGTCATTGGATATGAGCAGGTTGACTTACCCTGAAGCCAGCGGCTGAGTTTTCACCAAACGTATACTCATCAGTTTCAGCAAACAGTCGTAGGAACAACCCATCTAGCCTTCCAGCATTACTGACTTCAAGTCTGTGCGAGGCATCTTTAGGGTCATTAAATGTGAAGCAGACACCGTGATCAGTGAATCGACGGGTGAAATTCTGACCCGTGCATGGCTGAGTACCTCTCCACTTGCATTTCACTAGCATCCTATCCAGATGGTGGGAGATGTTAGCCAAGTGGTCCTCAGAGAAATCATAGTTAGTAATTTCATTGAAAGGCCCAAAGTCAATGGATTCAGGCGGATTGGGTCCGTAGACTTCATTCATCACCATTACCTGACCCGGAGTGAGTGCGGAACGCCGGAACTGGTTAAAATTACATAGAGTAACGGCTGGGAAAGTTAGGGTATCCATGTAATGGATGGAGATGGCACTAGTCATGGGGTAGTTGAAGTAAGTAATGAATGCCTCTACGATGCTGTAAACAAGCCAGATGGACATGACCAACACTAGCAGAAGCCACAACAATCTAGACAAAGTAAAATAATTAAAACATAGATTATAATAACACCAGTGTATGGTGAATTTCAGATTTTGTACCATTCGGGTGAGAAATGTGAAAGATTGTTGAATGAACGACTGAAACTCATGTTAAATTTTGTTCGCTACTATTCTATATAAATGTATAATACAACGTAAAACGCTATCAGGTGCTGAAATTTCAAAACATTTCATGGCTAATTTAAATGTGAAAAATTACAACATATTATTTACATAGCTATATTGAATCCCGGGACATTTTCTTGAAGAGAGATAAATTCATGCGAAAAGTTGAACTTCTGTGGACAGAGTGAGAGGCAAAATTTGAAGGGCTTCACAGCTGGTTGTGTTTACCCTACATAAACAGACCGATTTATGTTAAAACTCCTCGTGTGTCCGGCAGAAAGGCATCCAGACAATTTCCCTCCACCCAATTCACAGTGCAACAGATGGCTTAATTGCATCCTTTTGTTCATCAGACGTTGCGATCGAGGAGATAGGCAATATGGAACTTAATTGACTTCATCACACCCTCCTATGGCTACGCCGTTGTAACACAATTCCCTTGACCTGACTGCCTTGTCCATGATATATTGCCCATCACGCACCAAGGCCTATACCCCTTAATATCCTTCACAACGCAATTTATTATTTAGGCTTAATTTACATCGTTGGCATTCATAATTTTTACATACGTCAACAAAAAACTAAGGTTTCATTAGTGTATCAGAAATTCTAATAAGTACATGCTCAATGCTTGGAGAAAACAGACATTTAGTATTGGTTTTATGAGGTTTACATTTATTATAATTATGAAAATACACCATAAAATGGACAACCTTCTTCCACAACAGTGATTAGAAATGTTAACTGCTTCCCTTTTGTAGTTGACTTTTGCTCCAGACGTTGGCAAATAATTTTCTTGGCGCGAACAAAAATCTGGTTATTGTTACTAGAGTAACACTGCCGGACATAATCATATTGACCATACTGGCTGGTGGCCACCGGTTAACACATGACTCCCTTTGCGCTTCCTCTGTCTTCGGTCTTCTTCATTGTGGAAAAATGACATTGGGCAACACGACAAAATCTGCTGTTCAACATTTGTGACTTGTTGATTTGGTGTTTTTAGATTTTTGTCAAAATAACATGAATATTTTGCGCTTATGAACTATTAGAAGCAACATTTTCCCCTGGCAAATCACGCGTTTTCCAATGAAGAGATAAAAATGACTGAAATGGGTAAGTGAAGATGACGTTGCAAGTTGCCATTTTAAACAGTGTCATGCACGTAGCGTACATAATTTAGTATAGCGAAATCTGGGGGTGATGTTGTAAATGCTAAAAAAATGGGGTGCTGCTGAATTCCGGATTGTATTTGTGACATAAAAATCAGCGCATCCATAGCATCTCAGCAATGGCGTTATCCTAGCAAGCTACTGCCAAAAAATCTGGGTACACTACTTTTTAATGAATTTTTCTAATTCATTTTTCTGCACTTTAAAGAAAAAGAACCATTTGCAAAGGTTTAATCGAATAGTTTTGACGAGAACTGTTTCGACGGTAATCCAGTATATTATTTCATTTTGGCTAGACCGAACTGTAACCCCGATAAAAACTACAGTCTTAAATCCAACACTTGTATAGGTTTGGTCTGTGACCACTCTTTGAAAGTGTTGAATCCAACATTGAAAATATTAATTCCAATATACTTGTAGTGTACTCAGCAAATAAAATGTTCATTCAACACTTTCCAGAGTGTTAACGTTCAATGTGTTGAATCAACATTGAAAACATTGAATCCACTGCATGAGTGTTGGACTTAACACTTCAGGTAAATTTCTTTTTTTGTGTGGAATTCGCATAACCTTCACTCCTGAAATGATCTCACCTAACCCTATGTCCGATTTACTTTTACATCGAACAAAGGTGGGGTGCGTGGGGCGTGATTTTGTCACCCAACATATCTGGATAGGGTGATGATTACCTGCAGATGGTTGTGGGTCCAATAACAAAACCAGCCATTTAATCACCCAAGTTGGGACTGGTATAAGCATCCAAATACGCGATGATATATAGAGAACTCAGGGTCAGGGTTGGCACCATAATTTTAAAATTCTTTTTAAATCATACCTTATTTCTGTAATTTTCTAGATCGGAGCGGGTAACTGGAAACACGGCTGATGTATGTTTGGCCTAACGGAACAGTCAAGCAGTCAATATTTTCGTGGACACTTGAAGGTTAAGTGATGAGGCGAAAATAACGACCTTGGATTGCGACTGTCCCTTCCTCTCCCCTAGACCCGTCTTCATGATGTTGAGATCTCGTTGATACCTGCCCAAATATGTCATTTGTTTCCACAACAGATCGCAAAACAGCATTTGAATTATGATTGTCCTTACCTTCTCTGCTTCTTGTAATTCAAGTTAATCACATAGCTGATTCCGTGCAGGGTCGTACTGTTACCAAAATCCTGGAACCGCTCAGCGAACGTACGAGTGGCGTCATCATCTTGAGTGTGCCGATTTCTGTCATTCTTTATGATGTTCAACTCGTCAAGGTTGTCTTTGCCCATGACCCGTCTTTCGTTGAAGCCATTTCTAGGCGTAGTTTCAATTATCACCCTTGGGTCCATTATGATCTTGGTAAAGTTCACCGAGTTTTTGTAGTTTGGAGGCAGGTACAGGCTTTCACCAACTAAGTGTTAAAGAAGCAGCAGTGAAAATGATTGCTCTAAAGGTTGTTGTCAGAGGAGCACAGGCTTGTGGTGTGATGTGTCGGTCAGAGATATAATGATGTTGGTAATTAGTGTTTAGCTCGTTATCGGTTCTGTAGTTAAAGAGCATTGTTAGTCCCTTAGAGATCAACTCCTGTCCGTCATCCAGGCTACCCTCTCGAGGCTGCGAAAATGCAGAGCTATGAACTTTATGGTTCAGATCTTTGCTGCCCATTGGGGTGGGGCCTGGGCATTACCGTGTTTTCTTTAATTCGAATAAAATAAAAAGTTATGTAAATTTCAACCATAAATTATGCTCTTCGCTTGAACGAGAGAGGGCGATGTTGACATTAGTAGCATGCAGCTACTTCCTTTTGGAGCGACCAATGACTGGCATACAAATGTATGTACGTCACGCGCCATTCATGTACACATTGGGTCGTATGAATAAAAACCTGCAAATGCTATGAAGTTCAAGCAAACAGCAAAAGCATTTACTAAGAAGTAAAAGCATTGAGATGCTTGAATTTGTTGGAATAAAATGTTTCTTTGACTATTCAGCATCTAGTATAAATATTAGCAAATGCTTTATGCTTGTTGCTGACTGCACAGCCGAATGGTTTTGCACAAGAGGGCTTCCGTTGTCTGCACGTACTGACAAACACAGTGCAGCACGGTGCTGTATCTTGAGACCTCAGCATGGCAGATAAGCACGATGGCAGTAATTTTGATCGCAAAAACCTTGATGAAGAAAATTTGGTTTCTTCAGATTCCCTCCTAAAGGCATACAACTTTTCCTTTCGAATGACATTTGTGGAGGCTGCCATTTTGAGCATTAGTAAATGCTTCTCGTTTTCCAGCTTGCCCTGACCCGGTCTTGTGAAAATTGTCAATTGAAAAAAGTAAATATTCCAATTCTGTAGAAATGACTCATTTATATTCATACAAATTGAAGCAACTGCTTATTGTCAAGCACAAGCTTAAAGATTAAAAAGAAAAGACTTTGACCTTTCAGCAATTTCACTAATTAAGTCAAAGCATTTTCATTATTATTAATACAAACACGAGTAAATGCTTCAAAAATGGCAGTAAGAGCAGATGCTACTTCTTATTCATACGACCCATTGATTGCTTTACACAACATGTTCTTGGCTCAAACAAGTACACAGCAGCGTGCTTCACTAGCTCTCAGAATTTCCCCTTGGGAAATATCTGCTTGTTTTTTGACATCCCGTTTGACTTATTCAGCACTTTACTGAACGAAAGAGGGCGCTCTTTGGAACTAAAATCCAACTGTATAATAATAATACAACTGACACGATCTTATGACACCAGGTAAATAGCGTAACAGCCATAGTCTCTGTGGAAACGGTCGGAGTTCAGAGTATCAATTCTTTTATCAGTATCAAAGGTGATGCTTTTCTCAGATTTCATTTTGTGACAGTTATTGGAAGCTGTTCTGTTTTTCAGTAACTTCGGATACGCTCCGAATACCTGGCTTGTTGAAGTGGGACAGTTAGTTAAGATTTTCTACAACAAAACGATGATCCATGATGTATAAAGTAAAATCGGAACGGAATAATGAATCAATCGTTAGTTTTGTTGCAACCAACATCAAAGCAAGCATGTTGTGACGAACCAAACAAAACAGGAAACCACGGCCAACTAATCGGATTAGTTTTGTTATTTGAGAGAGTATATGCATGTATACTGTTGCCGTAAAAACCAATCTGTGTAATTGTTGTGTAAAAAGGGTACAAGGCAATTATGCAGTAAAGTGTAACAACTGAGTTTGGAGAATGGTACACAAAACAGTTCCAGCCACACGATGGAATATGCCCTCTGACGTCATAGACGTACTTCGCCCAATCAGAATGATCCGTATCTGAGAACGTAAACTCAACAGAACGTGCCGCCTCTTCAAAGATACAACGTGGTTAAGTAATTCCATTGGAATGAACTTACGGTAAGCCTGCGCTCTTAAAGTTGTCGTGGTGAGAATTGGGTGACAAACGAATCGGTGTATTCAAATGGTATCAGGTTCTCATGTACAATTTGTCCATGAGAGAAATTAGCCAATAATGCGATTTGTCTTCATATTATTTGCAATACTTATGACCGGCATCATTATATCTGAATTATGACCATGAAACTTACTTAATCAGCCGGCCCACTTTTAAATATAAAAACCCTTTGAAACGATATGAAAAACATATGCGACGAATAAAATCGGATGAGGGATTATGTCATCACGTGATAATACCTAGTAGTGGTAGTAGCATCATGTGACTTCGTACGATGTATGCTTGATATCACGTTGTGTGGAGTGCGACGCAGATTTAATCGCTCGAGTTTTATCTCACCTATTTCGTACAGTCCTTCATTTTCAACCAGTCAAGGTGATAGGGTCTCGCATATTGGATACCTGTCTTTCTCAGGAGCCGTGAAGACTAGCTGATGGAGTTCCGCCATTGGACAGGCCGAAAGTGATAGCAAACACGGAGGACCTCACTCGAGAAAACAGCTTTCCGCTTAGCAAACACTGATGCTTGGACATTGCTGCCATTATTGCCTCGTGGTTGCCGTTTTGGGAGAAGCGGACTGTTTAATTGGTCGTTGTAATTACATCTTGCTTTTAAGGAACACGTGTTAGATTCCCAGCCAAGAGTGTATCAAATAGGAAGTTGGCCTCTGCGTGTGTGCTGGGAGGAGAAGATAAAGATCCTACATGTAATTCACTTCACCGCAAGAATCTTGATTATCTCGGTGGCGACAGCGGTTTGGCCGGGCCTTCATGGTCAGTCCTCTGAAAGTTGAGATAATCGAATGTATTACTATTGGTTGAAACCTTTGCTGGACAAAAAGTGCGCCCAGAGTATGTTTGTAGTCACTGGGTATAGCAACCAATAAATCCGACTTGTGTCTAAGTCGGGCAGGATTCGAATCTGCACGTTTCGTTCCTACTGGATGTTGTTTCTTTCGTCATGGATGTGTGGACTGTCGAAAAGAGTCTTAACAGAATTGATGAATCTACGTCTGCTGACTCCATAAAAATGAAAGGATGGAGAAAAGACGAAGGGGGTGTGAATGGTGATGGTCGTAAACGATCTGTGCACACGCAGACGGAGAGCGATCGTAGAAATGCAGACAACTGCCGACAGATTTTCAACCGACGCAAATGGAGTGAATTTGGTACTGTGACCACTCTGCATGGGATGCGGTACATTACTCAGCCTAACCACAGCTTCACTAGAAAGTAAGAGAATCATTTTATTTACAGTCTTAGGCAGATTTCTTTCTGGAAACCACTTTTATTATACAGTGTCTTGTGAGTCAAATCAATCTCGTGAATTTGGGGAGCAAAACTGACGATTGCTCGTTGACTAGTTTCCGATCATTTAAAGGGTTTATGTCAGAGAAGAAAAGCGATGATGGGAAAACAAGTACATTGTGCTTGTATTTGCCTCCGGTATGAATTACACCATGGCAACTGACAAGATCATGCCAATCACCGAAGCTTGAACTTTTCCTGTCGTTCTTCATTCAATTTCTTACCATATCCGTCAGCTTGCTGTGGTGCTTCACGATGCAAGGCTGTCCCTAGTTACCCTACAAGATGTTAACAAAATTCCACTTGCACCTAGAGTTTGTTTGAAGATCATGAGTCTGTGATAGTTATATTATGGAAATATCATTCTTTCATGAACAAAACCGTTTGACTCAACGGCTGTCAAAGATTACTCAGTTTTGCGAAAGAAGAACGAATAAGCTATCAGTCTACATATTACTGGCAGTGGAAAATACAGAATCTGCATGCTAGCTTGGTGTTGACATTTTTCCACATGGGGAAAAGGTTCTTGACTTGTTTTGAAGTGGTTGAAGCACTCTGAAGTGTCTGAAATTGCCTGTCGATGTTGCATGAGGAGTTTGTCAACACATGGAAAGTGAATGACGGATCGTATCTCTAGGGAGAACAGACTAGCAGGCATCGGTGAACCAAGCTCATATTGATTTGCTTATTGGCTGAAAGATGAATGTAAAAAAAGGAAAAGAGATTAGCTGGAAAAATCCAAGTCTGTCTAACCAAGTCTAATCTTTGATTAATTTTTTTCCCAACTTTTTCAACAAATAGCTGCTGTTAATATTCAACTTTTGGCATTCGAACTCGTTCAACAGCTGGTGTGGCCGTAGGGATACGCATTAATCATACATCGCTATCCATCGCTTTAATGTCCATTTTTTTACTCGAGAATTCTTCTTTGAAAATCCAAACAAAATTGATCCTGACGAAAATATTTTGTTTCGTGTCATTAGCAACATGTCTGTTCCCGGTATGTTTGTCATGAAACATGTTTTTACGTTTTGGGGAATGCTCTGTTGATTTTAACGTCCTCTTGGACACATGGTGCAGACCACAGTTTGTCAGCAATGGATTCTGGCCTGCTGTTAATTCAAAGTCGAAATTTCCAGACAGAAATCGATTGTGTGTCAGGTGGTCTCCATCCCACTTTACGTGCACTGAAAATTAAAACGAATTTCTCAGCATCAAGATGAGCATTGTGAAATGATTGTGTTGAAAGCTGACTTTCATCGACTTTATATAAAATAATTATTTTCTACTATTCCTTTTATTAATGAGCACTTATATCATATGAATTCAGTGTGTTTCTGTCGTATAACCTGTTTGCCTAATCAATAAAACGTGTCAGATGAAGAAAAAGCAATGCAAATCGGACAATTTGATTTGAGCAGAATGATCGAACCAGCTGAGAAAACAGACCGGTGGATAGGCCATGATGTCGAACTGAGAACGACGTCAAATAGGCCGAATGCCACGATATGAAACTGGCATGCGTGCTGGAAAGATCTGAGTTCATGTCGTATGTGTCACTTCATAAGACATTGCTGTACTCCTTCAAACCTTTTTCTGTATATTATGTAATGCATATAGAGGGCAGACATTGTTTATCACAGATTTGCTTGTTGAAATGTATAGGCTGAGTAAATTGGCTGATCACTTACAGTAGACTGAATATGCTTGAAGATGTAATTTGATGAGTGCGATGAAAAAGAAGATGCTTAGAAGGAAGGCTGATTTGAGGATTGCGAACAAGTTCTGCAGCTACAGTCAAAATTGCAATCACCCAACTTGTTTATTACCTCTATTTTTATTTTTTTTAAAGGGGGTGGCTTTTTGGAGTACGGGGATAGGACTGGACGTTGTCTCCCTTGGATGTACAAATCTTGTCCAATTCACGATGGTGTAATTAAAAAATCAACATTTTAACATCGTAATGCCCATTCGCCGCTGTTCTCAACCAAAAATGACGGTCAGCTTCCAACATCGAAACAGAATGTAATCCCACAGATGAAATTTATATTCTAAAAAGGGGCAACTGTGATTTGGCGTGACGTTATCGCTTAACTCGATGATTATCTGAATTACGTTTGCATCAATTCCACACAGTGCACAAGACAGACCACGTGATGGATTGCCCATTATCGTTCTCAAACAGAATCGGGCGGAATAAGAGCGCGTAAATAGGGAAGGAGTTTGTGCTATCATTGGCTGCATTTATCTCCAACTTTAAATCAAATCTAAGAGCATTTGACACAGGGGAGGTAGGCATCCAAACAAAATCCAGAGTGCCAATTATTGCCGGTATTCTTTGCACAGAACCGCTCTGTCTTCGCACGCAGTCTGTCGAACACAATAGTGACATTTTTGTATTTGCCTCGCACCAAATTGGATCAAGATATTGCGGTTGAGCGCAGATGTAATCTGCATTCTTTCTACCGAAAATCCCCATGAACGTCCTGGGGGAGGTACCTTGTTTCCCAGTAGTGAGCAACTTTATTGAGTTGAAGTATTTTTCCTATTCTTTGTCCGTCTATGAGAAGTAATTGAGTATACCAGTGACTTCCCATAGTAAAGGGTGCAGTCCACGAAGCGAGAATTCTTGGCCAGCTCATAAACAATTAAAAGTACCCTCACAGATTTTTTGGTGTTTTTTTTTAGGAAAATTGTTTGGCTCCCAAATTGATGAGATTGTGTATTACAATCTTCGCCAGTATCAACTTCCCGGCTCTTTTGGCTTTAATATGAGAGCAGAATGGTTTACAAAATACGGTTGACAAATGGTCCTAAGTACCTGAGAAAGTGGAGGGTTGAGACTTGAAAAATGGCTGCAATCAGACTTCGGAAAAATCAGTTCTTTTCGGGGGGATTTGGTTTGTGGGTTTGTGGGAATTATTAAAAATGTGATCGGTTAACCCACAAATACATTGAAAAGAAATGGGAAGATCAGAGACCAAACAATAATAGAATTTGTGTTTCAGAAACCTGAGGGATGTTGGTACGCAAGTTATTGGGCCCTGAACAGTGCTTACATTGTTTTCAATGGGGTTTGAATCAGTGGACTATACCCATAGCCATGTGATCTGCAGCCCTTCAGAGAACGGACGCAGGAGCCAGTTCTGGATATCAGCCACTTTGGAAGGAGATCCGTGTTCCGGAAACCCGAATGAAAAATCAAATTTTGTGACAAGTTACCCCCATTAATTGCATCAATCCGTCCATTTCACCATCATTATACGAGATAACTCTGCATTCTTTACAGTTTGCGTTTCCAAGTCACAAATCAGTACGTGTCCGGTTTCGCAACTGTGACGTTTTCTCGATTTCTCAAGAGAGATCGTATCTCTTGTTGTTGAAGACATGTCAACTTTAATTTGAAAGAAAATCATCGTACATGGCGCCCTCTTCGGCACTGTTATAAGACAGTGATTCAGATAACAATCGACTTGGCACGAACCAACAATCCAAACAAGATTGGAATATCAGGCACTGATTTGTATCACTTTCGCAAGCCTAGTAATTGGATTCTGAAAAATGCCAATATTTTCCTTTGCAAACTCATCGCGTGGTCTACCGTGAAAACAGACTTATCTGATTCTTGAGGTTACACTTCATTTTCTCCTAACTCTTCCCTGATTCATCAATTTCCCCGACTAAAACTGTTCGCCATGAAATCGTTTTCTGTGTGCATTTATTTGCGAGTTATTACAGCATGCATTGCCTTTGCATATGTGACCCACTCTGCAAAAAAGGCCTCTGTATGTTACAAACCATTCCGTACACCTGTCAGAGATCCATTCTAAATTTGATTGTATCTCGGGAATAGAATGTGTGACAGATGTCAAAAATACACAAATTTAATCCTTGTTAAAATGCCTCTCTATTAATGGGCATCACTTAAAATCAATTTGTCGCACATAAGCCCAAGGGCCATTTTTTAAAATATTTTTTTCCTGCACTTGTGTTGAAGAGACGTAGGCCTACGCCTTTACGTTTGTCCTAAGAATATTTGAAATATGGTTATAATATGAATTTCTCTTGAACGATCAATTTGGCCGACGTGAGTCGCCAAGTTTTATCAAGATTACTTCAACTGCGACCTAACGCTAGGTGGCGTATTCTTGCCACGACACGCCTGCACACAATTGAAAAACTATACCGGTGACAATTTTGTTCCCAATGCAAAATTTTCCAGCTAAATTGGCCAATTTTGTTCCGCCAACGAATTGGACAAAAGGTTTTCTCCTAGACTTCGGCAAGGGTCAAAGAGAACGTGTGTTGCTTCCCGATGGATCCATAATTCTTGGATATTTTGAGGATGATGGAATGAAAACAAATCTGTGGTGGACAGTGCAGAATGTGAGTCAGAAACTACATGAAATACAATAAGAATATAGAGTTCCAGTACATTTTGTTTGAAGATGAAAATCATGAAGTGTTATAGACACAATCACAGCCCAAACTGGCACTCAGCTCTTAGCCGTAAGTACAATAAATATTTACATATCCACCTCCTTACACTACATGCTATTATAAAACTCAAACCTTAAGGCGTATCTTAAGAGCATTCTTGTCCAAGTCCTTTGTGAATAGACCTTGTGCTTAGTTCGTTTTCACGCACATGTCTCTTGATAACCATCAACAAATGTGAGCCTAAGCATCGGATCAGAATGACAGTCAACACTATTAATCCAGCGAAACTTCCCAGAGCGCCATCACAGTTTAGACATAAGCAGAGCTGTTGTGTAACTAAAACAGCATGATGTTGTTTCTGCACAGGGTGATTTGGGCCATCATCCTACTGTCTTTTATGGGAGTTCTCATCTTTGTTGTCATTGACAACACAGTTCGTTACTTTAATTACAACGTGACCAGCATCGTGACGGTGAAATACGTCAATGACCTTACCTTCCCCGCGGTTACAATTTGTAACTACAATCTGCTGAGGAAATCCTACTCCGAGCAGGCCTTTGATGAGGATCTGTTGGAAGCGTTCAAGATTATCTCTCCCGGAGGAGGACAAAACTCCGTCAACTTCACAGCCTTGAAAGACTGGAACATCACGGAGGATTTGATTAAAGGGGCACACCAGAAGGAGGATATGATCATCGAATGTACCTGGCGATCGACTAGGAACTGTACAGCGGACAATTTCACCCAGGTTCTGACTGACTTTGGGGTGTGTTACACCTTTAATAACCCTAAGGATCCAAACGACGCATTGACGGTTCAGCAAACAGGTTATGATAGTGGTCTTTATCTACGATTGAACCTGGAGCAGTATGATTACTTCTACGGATCTAGTAAGGGTGCCGGATTCAAGGTAAAAGTCCATATCCCCACACCCGCTACCGGTCTAGCATATTTTATAAATATTCACTGTTTTCTAAATGGCACAGTTGTCTTTGCTAAGCATTATGCTACCAGGTCTCAGACAACGCAAACAAGAACATCTGAGATAATACGTTTTAGACATAGGCATTACTTTTGTTAGTACCGCGGTGAAATATGGTATGGATATCCCATTCACAAATTATACTGTATTTATGTCAAGTTGAAGTTGTCTTGGAATTCTTTTGCTTTCAATTTCAGATCATGCTTCATAAACAAGGAGAGTTTCCTTTCGTCAAGCAGCTTGGCTTTGCTGTCTCCCCTGGATTTGAAACCCTGGTCACTCTGAAATTTACCCAGGTAGGGCCTATAACTTTAGCTGATATTCCAGTGATTTCATTATGTCACTGGTTTATGCCTGTTCGATACTCTGTGTTTTCTCTGCATCATATACACAAATAGAAAAGAAATGACACACGTCATTTTCGTAATGACAGGTTACAAAATCTTAATCCTCATAAATCACCACGCCACAAAATGGTCTAAAATGTGTGAGTAAACGAAAAGGTGAAGTGACATGTTGGCTGGAAGACAAGCAACACTATTATAAAATCCATGATGGGCAAACATATAACCACAGAGTTCCTGTACCCGACGGTTCCCATCATAAGTACGATTCACCGCAGGTTGATCATGATATTTCAATAGCAAGTAGTAAAGACTGCGAAAGTCGTGACTATTCATAATTAAATATTTTGACACTTTTCCTCGCTGCAAGAAACCCTGCATTGAAGTTGCTGAGTTATAGTGCATGCTAACTCCATTGTATTCCCGTCAACAATTTTATTTATGAATTGCAAATGCTTGTCCAAAATGTATTAAAGTACTATAAATACATGTGAGGGCAAATGTTAACTTTTGTTGGCTCTTTTTTTCCCGTCGAAACTACTTTTTTTTTACTTTCTTCTTTGTAGTTGGTGAATTTAGAGACTCCGTATGTCTCAGAGTGTGTTGTTGCAGAGGATATCCAAGGCTTCAAGTACACGGTAGAAACCTGCCAGGCATTGTGTAAGACCAAGTATATTTTGGAGGGTTGTGGTTGCAGGACGACTGACCTACCAGCTGGACCAGGTTAGGCCTTGAATCTCTACAAGTCCTCCTCAGAATTACAATCATTTCTCATTTTCCCCGTTTTTTTGAATGACCCAATCTGATATGGAAGAGGAAGTTTTCACGATATTGGCATTAATTCTCAATTTAAGTGATTCTTTTTGTCATTTCAGACATATCGAAAGTAAGGTTTTGCAGCTATGGTGAGATAGTACAATGTGTTCAACCGGCAATGCGTAAGTGTGAGTTCTGTTTCAATAATTCCCGAGTGCTTTACCCGTAGATATGATTCATAGCCTTTTCCTACCCCTGTTTTTCCTGATTTTGCCTTTCCTGATTTTGCCTTTCCTGTGCAAGACCAGTACCGGTACCCTCACGTCTAACCCTGAAATTATATTTTCGGCAAAAAGGCAAGGAAAGTGTTACCCTTCACCATATTTCTGAACAATTTTGACATCCTAAGTGTGGTTGCGTTGTTTTTAAGATTTTGTTTCAAGTTTTTGTGACCAGCGCATTTCACCAGATTTTAATTGGATGGAAACATGGATACGAAATCAACATTTCAATAAGTAGCTTCATGCAAGCCATAAATTCATAGATACCAGTAAGCCTAATGAATCTTCTGATTGAGACGTTAACACCTGCAGTAGGCCAGCGCCTCTCCCTCGCTTGGTATAGTAATTCTTTTGGTATTAATGTGCGGTTGCATTTTTACAAGTCCGACAAATTATTTAGTGACTATGGCAACTTGGAGCAGCGCGCGAGAAAGTGATTGTTACTTTGGCTCATTAGCATTTCCGTACAGCACCTGTCCAAACAAACTTTCATAATCGAGCTCCATTTACCGACAGTTAGCAACAAAATGCTCTTTTGCTGAATTAGGTGTGATTTTTTTTTCTTGGAACATACATCAGTTATTATCACGCAGCGTCTGCGGTACCGAGGAGACAGTCCCCTGCTTGTGCTGAACGGCGCCCTCTCAGTTGGGAAGTTATTAAACAGAGTCGTGCAATTTTAGAATAATGCTCATGAGCTGTCAACATGCGACTCATATACTGCATTTTCAGTTTGGTTGTTTTTGTGTGTGTGTTTGTGTTAGGCAACTTGACTGCTTTGAAAAAATGCAATATGTCTATAAGAAATGAACTCAGTCATGTTGCTTTGTGTATTTTTGAAGATAGTATCGGAATCAGAAAACAGTGTGGAACATTAGTCTTGTCTATTGATCATTCTGGAAAGAGAAGCACAAAGCCCGACCAGAGATTGAACCAATCATACAGATTGTTTGTTGTGACTTGGTATTCCAGGGGCCTTCATGGCTGACCTCGATGCTCGATGTAACTGCAGCGTACCGTGTTTTCGCGAAGTCTTTACACCCAGAATCTCGGAGGTTTTCTGGCCAGCTGAACACATCACTAAGGCGTTACAGGATGCCTTCAACAGTAGCGAAAGCTTCCTCAGGTATGGTGTTTTCCAGATGTCGGACTTGGCTCTCTTGAGGATCACTTGATTGAATTGGGTCAGACTTTGGTGTTACTAGAGGGCTTGCATGGCTGCCATCTTGCAGGCCAATGCTTTTGATCCACAGGGTATGCAAAAAGGAGGTTTCCCTTTGGAACAAAAGAACAGCCTTGTTAGATGGCTACCATGCAAAGCCACTGTTAGGTCAAATTCAAATGATGGCCTAGTACCGGTAGTGACGGGGTCGCTGTTCAACAGTGTTGGATGTCGGTCTTTGTTTTATTGTTTTATGGACTTCATTTTGAAATCTATCACGGAACTTTCAAGCTTGTTCTGTTCTGAGACCAAAACATGGACGGACATGATAAAGCATACCCTTAAATACCACTTGTAAGGGATGAATCGTGCTACTTGAAAATTCTTAACTACACATTCTAAGGAGTCAAGTTCGATCGACTAAGATGCACTCAAGCAATGCATTCATACAAAGAGACACATAAGCTGAAACCAATTATGGTTATCACTCAGTATGCAAAAGAATTTATATTTGCTGTAATGATTGTTGTTGGTTTAAGTTGGCACATTTCATTCTTTAAACTGAGCAGCCAAATTAAAGTTGGTGCATTTTGCTTCATATCATGTGTACGGTTGAAATTGCATGTAATACATTGCATGCCCATTTGCTGGTCATAATCCTTCATGCGGCCGTGTTTCTCTGTATATCTGGTAGAGTTAGATTCAAAGCATTGCTTCAGTGTTAATGCCAGTAATTCGTTTATGGAAAGCACGATACCCGAGGAATCCTTAGTTCTTGTTCAAGGTCTTCATGTACATGCCAGATTTCCATCTTGAGTACTTGCTCCGTCCGGTTTTTATTTCATATCCAGCTAAGACCGCTAGAAAACAGTAAGTGCTGCTTTTATTTGTTTATGCGACGGGGTGACAACGTTTTCATTAATCTGGTACAAGAGGGCGCATGAAAAATGCTTTACCAAGTTGCTTAGGCCTATTGCTAATATTTTTAGAAAGATTCGGCGAAGATCGAAACGTCAGGCCGTCCTTATTTTGTGACTAATATTATTCGAAAGTTTTTTTTAACATCCTTGCATGAATGGAGTTTCGAAAACTATCTTGTTTGTATCTGTTTTTATGGATTCTCGGTTCTTACATGACCAACAAAAGGTGTGCTTTGGAAGTAGCATTGCGTTTACAGTGCATGAAAATTAGCTGCAGTTGAAGCTCAAGTTGTAGAGAGGACGAAACATGTACGAAAATTTGTGGCATTTTCTTCACGTGGAATTTAAGTCATTCTCGCTTTACCTTTTCATTATAAACTGGAAGGTATGTTTTAATACCGTGGATGAAATATGCTAAGAATGAAGCCATGACGCCAACGTATAATAAGAACAAGTTTTGTTTCTGTGCTTATGTGTTTTCCTGACAGGAAAAATATAATCGATATGGTGATATTTTTCGAGGAACTGAACTACGAGGAAATCCGACAAATTGCCGCGTATACATTCACTGATTTGTTGAGTAAGTTCACTCCATGATTAGCTTGTTTTTTTCTGTGTGAATAATATTTATGTTAACCATACTGCTCAAGCACAATACACTTCACGATATCAAATCACCAATAATCTAAATGTACGCTCGAACGCCGCCCATGAATTAGATTTATCATGGGTCCCATTCACTGTACAACGGTACAATAATATTGCATTTCTTTATTTCGAACGCACCAAGTTGTTTTTGATTTGATTGTTATTTGTCTATGTTTTGTTTGTATTTTGTTGTCTTGTCTACCTGTCCTCCTCCCAGCCCTTTCTGGGACCACACCTTCCCCACGCTGTTCTGACTTGTCTGTATTACTTTGACTTGCAGGTGATATTGGTGGCTACATGGGTCTGATGGTGGGCGCAAGCTTGATCACTTTCCTGGAGTTCATTGACTTCTTGGTCTTAGGAGCCATCGAATACTGCCAAAAACACAACATGTTTAAACGACGGGGAAAAATAAATATCAGTCAAAGTCACCTTCATCGTTGAACCAGACACAAAAGTGGTAAATAAGAGATATGTATTGGGTTGATATTGGGGAAGTACCTCAGTTGTAGTCTTGTAGTTTCGATCCCTCTTTCTACGAATATTACTGTTTACCGCCCCCCCCCCGCCTAGACGGAGGTAGCCTTGTACAATCTTGTCATTTATAAGGATGGGTGTTGATTCGCAGGCTTCCCGACATGCCCAATGTAAGCTGTGAGACGGATGTAAGAGATTTACAATCTAGTTATTCTTCCCACCTGCTGTGTGTTGGTGGGAAGGGATAACCCGAGGTAGTACCCCTTTCTGTCATTTATACATGATGTCATTGTCAAGTAGCTAATACAGAATTTGTAAACATGACTTGTATCTGTGGATTTTATTGCAACGCTACCGTGGTTTGAATCGATTATATTAGATTTATTAGGGTCTCAAATGTAAGGTAACACAACAATATTAAAATGTTCATTTAAACGCTCCTATAACCACTAATTTGAGTGGTATGTTGCTATAGGTAATTTGCCTGCGCAAGTTGAATAAATTGAAACGAGGGAAAGTGCATGTACGGCTAACAACAATGATTTCCTTTTATTTTGGATAGACAGAGAATCAAAATAAAGCATAAATATGAAAGACGATAATGACCGAGGTACAAGTTTTTTTCATTCAGTTGAGACCTCCGTAAAGCAAACTTGTACAAAAGGATGATAACTGATGATAATCATATGTAGCAAATGACCTTTCCTGTGATTTCAAATAAATGTAAATTAGGTTTAATATATTCTCATATTTAAATATTGCGTTAGTCAGTAATTACGACTGAATTGGACATTCTCATTTCCGGTCTGACAACCATTCCATTAAATCCAAGGTTAACTCTCATCGAAGTGAAAGTTTATTTTGTTGCGATTAATGCCCGTTCTCGATACACTTAATGATGTTCCTGACCTCATTCTGTTGTTATAGGTTTACCTTGAGCATATCTCCCTGAAAGTTTCTCTCCAAATTTTCCCTTAACCTTTGCAGTTAAGTCTCAATACTCCAACAGGTGAAGGACTGAAGACTGCTCAGGCTAATGATCTACGTGAGTTTCTTTCTCGGAAGCCGGGATCTAAGTAGTAATTCTTCATCATCTTAAAGCTAGTGATAATATGAAGTAGCTGTAAATCTCGCAATAGTTGGAGGTTGTCAAACGGGTTGTTTCTCCTCATAGTTGCCAACAATCAGTCCGGTTTCAATTATTAGTTAATATATGCATGTTTACAAATTTTATCCATAATGCAAGTATATACATGTATTTTGTCATCGAGATGATCTTGGTTTTGCTTGATGAATTTTAAGTTGACCTGATATTCGTAATGCTTAGAAACTTTTATCCGCAATACACGTATTGTTTCATTAATGGCCTTGGGCTTGCTTTCCGGCAGCGAGAAGCGCGTTGTGAGTTAATAGTTTTTATTTTCAGCGCAGCGAATGTCTAAACCCAGTAAAGTTTAGTTGAATCGGCTGAAGTTGCTCTCATTTGCCAGTTAAATTTGAATAAAATCTGTAATACTGAGTTCTTTAAATTCACGTGAACAAAACAACTTGAATTTTCCATACTAAAATCACTGTTGCTATACCTCGTGATTCAGGGCAAGCTTTTGCATAGTTGCAAAAGAGATGCCTTGCAACAATACATTGTTCTCAATGGATAAGAACGGCAAGAAGTTACCAGTCCATCCCAGAGATGGAGGTCGCTATGCAAAAGCTTGCCACGAATCAGTGTGTTTAGTCTGGGGAATTCAGATTGTTACGCTTCTGTGCATTCAGAAAACAGAGTGTACCAGTTATTATTCAAATTTAACTCGCAAGTGGCTTATTCGGGTTTGGCGCGGCGGGACTCAGTATAATATCATCCAGGTGTTGCAAATCCTTTCACCCTCTAGATGCATATTCATATGCGTCAAAGATCACGTGATTATGTTATGCACGCCTTACTGCACTGAAGGCTTTCATACCCTGGGCTAATCAAGCTCATATCGCAGGAGGCTCAACCATCAAGCTCAGCTGCTGCACGGTGAAGCAAGAGCTCCAGAAACCCCGAGTTCTCGACTGATATAGTCAACCCTTGGTAAGTTTAGGGACCACTCATAAAAGACCAGGGAGGTATATAGTAGGAAAAGAAGACCATCCTATCTTTAAAAGTGCGTTGGTGACCATATCGGTTCAGAGGTTTCCGTGTTTAATGTAACGGCCACCAACTGCCCAAAACTCCGTTTATGCTGGACCTAAGCATCAGAGTAACTGGAGTGATTATTTTGCCTTTCCTTCTTTAATTTTGGGGGGGGGGACCATAGGCCTCGAGCGAGGGGCCCTTCTCCGTCCCCATGCATATACGCCAAATTTATGGTCGGTATGAATCACAGTGGTTGACATAGTCGATAAGTATTGTCCCTCCACCTTCAATCGTTTCTCCGACTGACACCACCTCCTTCCACTATTCTCCATTGTACGGGAGAACAAAAGTTTTTACTAATGCTTTGAGCCATAAGATAAATTCCATCATTTGTCCAGCGTTGGCTAGCTATGTACCGCTGCATGTACATTAGATTTACTCCTGGCCAACTTTGTTAATTGGGCAACTTTTCGGTGGGTGCTCAACTGTTACATTCACATGCACAGCGCATGCTTACGAGGTTGCACACAAAGACGCAGTCCTTCATCAGTGGTTCATAGGACGCACAAGTTTAGTTACCTCACTAGTCCAAATAAATTTAGATGCTGCAAAAATATACTAAATTAAGGTTTTCAAATGCTATCGATGCAACTGTGCGGAGTTGGCGAGTTTAACTCCATCACTAAGCAAGTTTTTTGAGCGGCTGATGTGGGAACCACAGTTTACTGTCTCTTCAAATGGAGACCACGTTGATAACCTTGTAATTACATACATTTGTCATCGAAATCCCGCGGTCACCGTAGGAAATTCTTTCGTTGAGAAATTGCTTGCAGTTGGAATATCATCTGGGAAGTATCATTTATAAATTTCTAAATGATTGATCTGTCCTGTAAAACTATAAATGGTTGTCATTGTTAATGTATTGTAAACCTTGTCTAACAGATAGTAAATTGGCTAAATGTGGATTTTAAAAAGAAAAACACAAACGCCAACATTACAAACTATACGTGACGATTAACATATATATTCAAATAAGTTAAATGAAGAAAATGCTGAAATTAAATGGAATGGGTACGTAAAACAAATGACCAAGACACATCACAAACACAAGTGCGCTATAATTATTAATGAGTGTTTAATTTAAATTGAAAATTTGTAATCACTGCACAAAATATTATATTAGATAGTCAACCCGTAGAACATTTCATTTTCCCGCGGTCTTTTGCACCGCAGAAATTATATGTATATTACTTTCATTCACGTAATAAGACATTAGGGAAAATAGCAGTAAAAACCTTACACGTGTAAACGTATGTCGATGTGCTTCTGACCGAGTAATTCTCAGGCAGACAACTATAACTCGCCATTTCGTATGCGCGGAAAATCGAGCTAAATTTTGTATGGAGAGTCAATGGGGCTGGAAAATACGTAAATTGACATTGGAATGGGCATCTTTACCAGTTGTATAGCTGTTGCTGCTGCAATTAATTGATTGGATTGCCACTCTTTTGAGTCAGGCTGGCATGATTATTATTGAAGTCGAACATTTTTGTCTATCTGTGTTTCAGCCAATTTAGTGGCCATACGAAGTCCACTGAATAAAATGAAGTCCAGTAACCCCAAATATGTACGTCTTTTTCCCTGTTACTGACAGCTGAAACTATTTCGTTGTCTGTGCTGGTATCCCGTTCTCCTTCCTCGCTTCAATTAAGCCTTCAGTGAGTTAATCGTCACGTGATTGCGCTAAAGTGTCCTAGGCTCAGAGAAACAAAATCGAAGGGGGGGGGGAACAATGGCTGCAGTGCAAGGACTTGTCATCCCTCAGGGTTACAATGTTATCAATCTTAGTTAATTTTCTGTATTTGTCGGTGACTTCTTTTCTCTTCGTTTTGGCAGTAATACAGGCATATCGGGTTGTAGGTCGTTTTAAAGTGTAAACTGTTTATTTTTGCATGACCGGAAGTATAGCAAGAATCTTGAAACAATAAAGGAAAACTTTGAGTATGAATAGACAATTAATGTACATTGATTTATGAAATTACATAGTTCGTCAATTTTGTCGAATTTGGGCCCATATCTGTAACAGTCCAAAATCATCCAAGCTAATTTCACTATGATTTTACATCCTGCACCCTATTCTATTTTCTGATACTTTTTGGTCGCTGAGAAAGGTAAATAAATCATTAATGTATTCGTTTGCCGGTTATAATTATGGAGATCCAGGGCTTGTTTGTCTCACACGAATCCGGATCTCGATCAGTGATCCCAATACTGGTTCGCTCCATCCATTTGGCGGATTTGGGTGTCGGTGAACCATCAACGACGGATCACTGGTCGAGATAAAGTCAAGAACTTTCCGCTTTGATCGTTTCTCTACAACTAATTAAATAAATCTGGACCCAAATTAGAAATGACAACTCATATTCACTGTTTAACTCACTTTAAAAGTAACATTTGGTAGCGTTTAGTTCCCCCCTTTTCCTTTGCGATATCGCGGAATTCGGTATTGATTTCCTCCGGCTCCGCACCGCGGAGATCACACGGTTGCCCGTTCCTACATAGTGCGCAGACGTCTCACGGATTATGAATAAATCAATAGGGACGGGGACCACTCCAAAATCACAGTGGCATGGTGCGTGTAGGTCCTACATATATCGTTATGCCAAAGATGGGCTACCTGTAGATGTATGGTAAATGTAGGCATACTGTCTTGTACATATGAACTTGTACAGTCACGAACAGGTTTTGTACACGATATTTAGAAAGCAGAATTTGACTTTCAGAAAGCAGACAATTCTTGACTTAAGATCGAGATTCCTATCCATGTGAAACAAACGGGTCCGCTATCACGCAATCCTTTCGTTTATACGGGCACCCTCTTGCACAAGGTGGTCTGGATGCCTTGAATAGAAAAATCTCACTATCTGTCGGTTTTGTGTACAGCGTCTATCTGTACTGTCCGCGAACCCAGGCAAAATTTCAAATTGCGCAAAGGGAGAGGTCGAGATGTCTGACTATATCTCTGTCCGGTCTGATCCGAGTCAGACCATGATGAGTCAATGGCTTAAAAAAAAAACCAAGTACATGTACGCCTGCACAATTCTAAACGCATAACAAAAATTAACATCACAGAGATTCGACATAAAAACTTTGGACTCCAGCTTTTCTGTCAGATACAACAATGACCTTTACATGGCAATTTCAGCAAAGCGGCTCTCGGCTACTTCATTGCCAGTGAACTTTGCCTTAGAAACCTGCTTGAACATTGGTGTTGGATCCACATGTAATTTTTCAAAAGAAAAAAAGCAGCAACTTGCGTGCGAAGAGCAACAATGGTGTTTACATGACAAATGAAGCGGGGCTGCTTTCAAACAGTTTCTCCATTGTGAGTGAACTTTGCATGCCCCCAAAACTTGATCATTCTGCTTGAGCATTGCTGTTGGATCCACATTACATGTATATACCCATACGTGCTTGACTTTAAAAAATGACACAATTGTGACGTCACAAACTTGAACACAAACCGTATCTACTTAAAATGAAGGTTTATAATTTACTCTGTCACTTGATGTAAAGAACATGGGATCGCACTATTGATTTTGTATTGATTTTCCAAGATTTAAAAATGACAATTGAATCATTTGTACTTTGATTCCCGATGACGTCACCATGACGTCATTATTATAAGACCATCTTTGCATCTAAAGTTTGGATATGTGTCGCTTTGATGAAGATTCAGTACTTGCTAAACGACCAAGAAAGCCTCTTGAATCTGTATAAAACCAGTGGAAAAAAGAATTATTTAAAAATCATAACGTCATTGTTTTAGGACCATCTCTGTGTTAAATTCTTTCTTTGAAACTTCTGTGATGATCCATGATTATCAAGTGACCAAACAGGCCTTTTGAAAAGTGTGTACAGAGTAAGTGGGAAAAAAATCTTCCAATTTCTTTTTTCAGCAATTGAACCGCAGAAACCCCCCCCCCCCAAAAAAACTGGCGCCAAATATTCTGTGCAAGGCCAACAATGGGGTTTACAGAGCGTATGAAGTGGAATGGCTTGCAATCAGTGACTTCATTGTCAGTGACCGTTGTCACAGAAACCTACCTTTTCACCGTGTCTGGAATTGGTGCCGCATATCCAACAGGAAGAAAGGAGGGGCAAACAATCCTAATCATAACGGGAGCAACATTTTACAACTATGGCAATTGATATACATGTACAAGAGGCACAGTCTCAAATTTCTGTAGGAAAAAAAAGAGTCATCGCACAGACAGTTTTTTGTACGGTATGCTTGGTGAAACATTTATGGCTAAGTTTTACGGACTTATTGCCGATCATTGTCATGGCAGTTGTTGGTATTCAGGCCGTTGGAAAACTAAAATATGAATCAGTATCTAACTAAATTAAATTAGCCATCTATTAACATTTGACCATCAACAGTTTGGTTGGGACAAGTCTTGGCCCAAGACGTCGGTGGTCGAAAACGAATCGCCGCTTGTGCGCGAATTTTTGTAATAGGGACGCGCTCTAGCGCACCAGTAGACTAACGTGACCAGCTCGCACTAACGTGTTGGGAATGCTGTAGCACTGGCTTATTGTTTTTCCCCCAGCTGTTCCTAAGGAAACAATCACCGACTAGCTTCGTTTGAGCCATTAATGAATTATGCATATACGTTCATGACGTCATTTGACCGAGAACTAAAAATAAAAATGGTCGCTTTAGCACTGCCAATTTGGTCAGTATCGCCCTCCTGGATTTTTTAAGGTAAATGTTAAAGAAATAGCTCAATATGGAAATTTGTGGTAAAAAAACATCTATTGAAGTATCTTAAAGGCATGTTACAATCAACTTAGCGCAGCTATTTATGCGGAAATTTTGGACCTCGAGATTGGGGTGCCATTATTTTTTGTTTTCAATTCTCGGTCGAGTGACGTCATGAACCTAGATATGCATAATTCATTATAAGGCTCAAACGAAGCTAGCTGTTGATTGGTTCTCCAGGAAAAGCTGGGGGAAAAAACAAAGAAAAACATAAGCTAGTACTACAAAAAGACGTTACTAGTGTGAGCTGGTCAGGTTAGTCTGCTGCTGCGCTAGAGGGCGTCCCAATTTACAAAACAAAAAATCGCGTGCAAGTGGCGATCCGCATTCGAACACTGACGTCTTAGCCAAGACTAAGTTGGGACTAGAAGTCCAGAGAATGGTAGAATTAAAATGACGTCATCATAACGCTTTGTTATTTAAATATTGAGTAGGGGCCTATCTTTTTCGCGACATCGTATTGCTACAATACGGGCGATTCACTATTAAGCGTCTTCAAGAGCTTGAAATGCGTTGACCAATCACAACGCGCGAAATCTGTCGATCCAATGTGCGTTTGGAAAGGGTCGACAGATTTCGCGCATTGTGATTGGCCAACGGGTTGCAAACTGTTGGAGGTGCGCTATAGTGAATCGCCCGTACTACACGTCTGGTAGATTGAAATTAGAACACAAGTTCATAGGCAGAGATGTGTTGCATTTAGCATAAACAATTATTATGATTTATGTTGATTAAGCCCGGTGTCACGTAGTACTCTGACGTTAAAAATGACTTTTGTTGTGCCAATATTTCCTAAACCCGGTTAGATTGCAAGAAATCCCTTTAATGAGCAGGGATGTATTGGTTGGTTATATATTATATTTAATGGAGGTAACATTTTAAAAATTTTGCCGTGATTTCATGTTTAAACTACTTTAAAGATCTTCCCATTTATCTTGACTATAGCGTGCAAATGATCAGACATGACAGGTGCAGTTGGCCTTTAAAAAGAGCATCTCTCCCACGACCAAGCATACTGTCAATTTACTTTGAAGTAATTTACCTCTTTAACAATGTAGCGCTTTGCAAGCATGAAACTTCGTCGACCAGTGAAGTTAGTGCACTTTCTCGTCAGTTTACACGTCGGTGGATGTTCAAAATCCATTTTCGTTTGACCAATCATTATGCCCGGGTATAGCGGAAATCAAAGTTAAAAAAACGGGGAGTTGTACAACTAGAAATCGTAGTTTTTGTTGGCGAAAATCCTCTCACTGTGCAGCTTGAAAAAGTAGCTGTAAAAAAATGATTGGCCAAGCAGGCATAAAACGGTGTGGTTTGGGAGGTGATAGTGAGAACGTAACATTTTGCGATAAGAAATTCCGTTTTCCCAAATATAATTTTAACTTCCAACTGACCCAGTTTCTCGGTTGCAACGAATTTATAGCTTACACGCATAATTATTGTATTATTCTCGAGGCTGTATAGTGGCTACCTCGCAGACACTTAAGACTTCTGTCGCTTTGAAATGGGATCCTTGTGGTGGGGTCTAGGGTAGAAGTATTACAGTCTACGGCGCCCTGCCTACCCAAACAATCACTACATATGCAGATTTCCCATGCGCCTATTTATTAGTCCCTGAAGATTCGGTCATCCATGGTGCACCCTGACCTTCCACAATGCAATGCAGTCTCGCCGCCATGACCGTCCTTCTTTTCAGCGCCGTAACGTAGCAGACGTGTCTCTGGGCATCTTCATTCATTTTCATTCATTATTTCTCAGGGAATCCAAACACAGCGTACAAAACCAAAAGAAACAACAGACTTACACTACGTTTGCTAACACCCCTGAAGGATAACTTAAATCAAACTCATTACTGTCGAGAGGGTCTCCTAAAATGTCAACAAATACGAAAATACTAAAATCACCGGGCCTACAAAGATTCGTACAGACAAAACTCTCAACTGAAGCAAGGGGGGTGGGCTGATACCATATGACACCACAGTGGGCCATGTGGTCATCTCTAGTGCGTGCATTGATGTACAATCGAACATCAGAACGGCATTTATGGATTTTTCAGTGAATACATTTTAGCCATTGTAAAAATTCACAACCCGCTTTAATTTTTAACACCACGAAAAAGTGGGTGATGATTCAATAGCCCACCTCCAAGGGTGAAAAAATGGTGGGGGTATACCCCCAACCCCGGAATTTTACGCCCATTGTCTTAGGTATATTTAATGATGTGACTTCAAGTTGAAAAACTTTCTCTTCGATTTCCTATCACCCGTACAGGTGTGGATTGTTAGGTGTAAGGCGCCTCAACCTGCGCGCAAAAAGTTGACTGTCGTCAGAAAACAGGTGTTTGATTTCTCAAGTTTTTCAGAATTTTCATTCAAAAATTCTGGATTTTGAAAAACCACCCCGTCTTTTCTATATTTTTGCACTTTGTCCAAACGCCCAAAGTTCAATATTTCCGTAAATCATAGGTAGAGGGAATGCATACAGTTAAAGTCCTGAAAAGTTACAGTTTTTATTGTTGGGCGACTTCAAGTTGTCATTTTGTCTTTAAGTTCCCTAGTGTACACATTTTGTAATCCATCTGTGTCGAAGTGATAGAATACAGAGACTCCAACTCTCTTCGTTAAAAACCCCGACAGCCCAAATTTTCCGATGTTATGATACAATAAATAGCTCGTCCAACGAAAATGCATTTATTAAACAAAAGTATCATATTCACACAAAGGGAATTACCACCTCAACGGCCCATTTCTCTACATCCTGCAAGAAAACACCGAGCA